>NW_020955033.1:3807554-3860299 GCF_900497805.2 Vombatus ursinus | reverse complement strand
TGTGTGTGTGTGTGTGTGTGTGTGTGTGTGTGTGTGTGTGTGTGTGTATGTGTATGTAAAGAGGAATGGTAGAAGAAGACTCCCAAATTCTCTTGAAATTGCAAGCATACCAATGGAAAATAGGGGCTATCCTCAGTCATTATTCACTTTTATCACATGACCAGCCCATCTTCTTTTTGATTTCTTTGCTACATTTTTATGCTATTTATTTATAACCCTTGTTTGTAACATGTTGCAGCCTACTTATGCCCACCCTGTGCCTCTAGATTGCCCTTTGGTTTATATTAAACTTTAATTCTTTGAAGACCATACTGGTTCACAGCTCATTATCATACAATATTCCTGGAGAACATTGACATTAAAAAGGTGGATATATGGTTCAAGGAGAAGGTGAAGCCATTCAAAGAACATTTCAACCAAAAAGCAATCCAGGATGCTAGTTTTCTCCTATTTAATTCTGGGCCCAGTGAATTATCCATTTGCAGTGTCTGACCCAAATACATGTGTTGGTGAATGAGCCCTACAGGCTGCCCATTTTGTATATAATAGTCTAGACAATGAGCTGTCAGAGGTGTCAAACATATATGGCCATTCCAAACCAGATTAAAATGCAATTAGGAAATACTTAACAAAATAAATAAAAAAAAATAGAATATATAGATAATGTTAACATATGGCTTTCTAAGGCAATATGTGGCCCATAGGGATCCTTATATGTGATTCAGAGGCTCTTGTTTCTATTTGAATTTGACACCACTGCTCTGGGTATTAGGCATTCTTCATCTACTTTTTTTTTCTCTGTAGTTAAGTTGAGCTCTTTTGAGTGAATATGAATTTTAGTTAGGAAACTCTAATTTTCTAAAGTTTGAATGTTATTACAATTAAAAGAAAAAAGGAAAAACAACTACTGCCTTATATGCCTAGTTTTTATATTTTTATTATTTTCTTATGAAATTTTCTTTTTTTTATTATTTTCTTATGAAAATAATTTATAGACACATTGGGGAAACTAATGATGAGGTAATTAGAAGGGACGAATGAAGCTTTTGCAAGCAATAGCTCACAAAAAACATTCTGCAATACACAAATAATTTACCATAATACAATTGCCTGAAAGGTGTAGAGAATACAGTACCACACTATGCCTATCATTTGCTGATTATTAGAAAACATTTGATTTGATAAAGCAAGATATTACCCTAAAGGCTCTCCTCCAGCAAGGAATACCACCCCCATATATTTGTCAAAAATGTATTAAGATTCTTTAAAAGTTACAATCACAAAGACAGAATTGTATGAGAGCCCTCTGATCATTTATACGAAGCAAGGTATAAGACAAGGAAATACAGACTCCTACTAACCAGAGGTGTTTACCATTTTTGTGGAGGACATCCAGAACATATTCCGAGATACAAAAGAATTCCCTATAGATTGTGAGGTTGTCCAGATACTCCTGTCTGTAAATGACATAGTGTGAATTATAAGTCCTATATCATGTAAGAGCATTCTCTCTCAGATCTATAAAATATTTGAGTATGATCTGTGCATATATCAAGGGTAACTTGGATTTTAAAAAGAGGCAAGTTCACAAAGACTCTTTTCTACAGCAGAAGACATCTTCAAAGTCACTCAATTTTCTGAAGGGCATTCAAAATAGCATATTTATTTTGTTTCTTTTACTTGCTGAATCCACAAAATAGGGAAGCATCAAAAATGGAGGTATATGCTTAACAAAGATGTCCACCACGGAGAATGTACATGACCAAGTTTAAAGGGAAAAGATGATGGACATGGGATGACACTGGATGTGAGAGGCAATATGAAGGGATAGCTGACTTTCAAGACAAGGCCAGGGTTTAAGTCTAGCCTCTGACACATAATATCTGTGTGGCCCTGGGCAAATCACTTAACCTGACAGTTCAACTGTCAAAGACTAGAAATTGCCGCAAAGATGCTGATCTGCATTGATAGGTGGAGTTTACTCACCTCTTAATGAATTCACAAACCCAGCCCTTATCCCCTGTTGTATCTCTCTGAATCAAGACCTAGGATAATATTAGGTCTTATCAATGAGATTGATAGTCACTCATTAGAGACCTAGCTTTCTATCAAAATAAGAAAAAGTCAAGTGGATAAAGAACATATGTTGTCCAGATCATGACATGCAGTTGAATGGGAAAGATGCTACATCTGACTCTCTAGACTTTTTGTTTTCTTTTTAGGCAAATGGGGTTAAGTGACTTGCCCAGGGTCACACAGTTAGTAAGTGTCAAGTGTTTGGTCTGAGGCCAGATTTGAACTCAGGTCCTCCTGACTTCAGGGCCGGTGCTCCATTCACTGCACCACCTAACTGCCCCCCTCTCTGGACTTTTAAACCCTGTATCTCTTCCTCTCCAACTGACTCCCCCCACACCTCATTTTAAAACTCTCCTTTATGTGTTGTTTTCTTCCATTAGAATATAAGTTCCTTGAGACTAGGGACTGTTTTATTGTATTCTTCCCCAGTACTTAACATAATACCTAGTACGTGGCTTAATAAATGAAATACTCCTACCTATCTACAGATTATAATGAGCTGTGTCAGAATGGAAAAAGAAGAGAAAATCAAGCAGTCCCATATTAGGAAATTGCTCAGTGCTTTCATTGCTTTGAAGCTGTCTGTTGCCATGCTAAGCCATTTTTAAGGCTAGTATTTTTGTAATGATTTGATATGGCTACAAATCATGGAACACTATGACCTGAGAATTATCAATAATATAAGTGATTGAAAAGACTATGAAAAGAAACACAGTGGATCATAACAGTATATTACCAATAATGACTTGCACTTAAGAAATGATGTGAAAGACATCATCAAGGACATGTATGATCAGAGGGAAGAATAATAGCCAGTCTGTGTACTATACTGGAGTCCTTGAAATATGAAAAGAAATAAAAGAGGCTGCTAGTATGTTAGACAGATATTTTATGGAGAATTTATGCACAAAATGAAAAGGTGTGGATGAGTTATAATCCTCCCTGCTCTCCTGTCTCCCAACCCCAGTCTTTAAGACAGGGAATTTTCCTTTTTTGTGTCACGGACTCCTGAGTGAGGATACTCTCTCAAAATGATGTTTGTAAATGCACAAAATAAAATATATAAGATTTTAGAAAACCTCAATTATTTTGAAATACAATTATAAAAATACAATCAATTTTTTAAAAGTTCATGGAGCCCAGATTCTGCTCTGATGGTATTCTCCCTTTATGCAACATATGTATGTATTTATGTATGTAGACATGTATGTATGTGTATATAGTATACATTATATGTATGTATTTTGTTGTTCCATCACATTCAACTCTTCATGACCACATTTGGGATTTTCTTTGGCAGAGATACTGGAGTGGCATGCCATTTCCTTCTCTAGCTCATTTTACAGATGAGTACCTGAGGCAAACAGGGTTAAGTGACTTGCCCAGGGTTATGCATCTAATAAGTGTCTGAGGTCAGATGTGAACTTTAACTCAGGTCTTCCTGACTGTAGTCCCAGCGCTCTATCCATTGTACCACCTAGCTACCTATACCTGTATCTATCTATCTATCTATCTACACATATATACATATATATGTTTATAATATAGTAATTTGCATATTGTATCCCCCCAAGAAATATGAGTTCCTTGAAAGCAGGGACTATGTTATATCTGGTACATATTAAGTACTTTTCGAATGACTGATTGCACTGGTAGGGAGAGTACCCACATCTAAGAGATGTTGGTTCCACTGTACTATCCATGGATATCAATGTATCAATAGCTATACATATGTTTGTATATATACATGTATATGTATATATATAAATAGACAAAAAACAAAACAAAAATTAGTTAAATTCATGCTCTGTATGTAAGTATAAGAAATATTTTTAGGGAATAAGAGCTAATAACCCCTTAAGATTTCTGTTTCTTTTGTATTGCTCAAATGAGCATTAAACCATGCTTTTATTGACACCGACTAAACCATCCTCCCATGCAAACAGGTATTTGCTCAATCCTGACATCATAGATAGAAGATCACTTAACATATTTTATATGAATTATCTACTCCTGATCTTGGACTGAATGGATTCACATCTATGCTGGTTAGCTGCTTCAATCTTAAATTAATAGATGCTATAAAAAGTACTACTTTGGAGGAATGTAAAATTCTGGTGGGGGATGAGGGTATTCTCTCTTTTTACTCAGGTATATACATGCACAGACACACAAAAGAGTGTGGGTTTTGGGGTTTTGAGTGTGGTTTTTTTTTCCTTGACATTCCTGCCCATCTCAGTTCTCTAAGCCCAAAATAAGTCTAATTACTCTGGCTATGCTACCTTAAGCAGTTACCATTGTGTATACATTGGCAACCACCAGAGAGAAGGCAAAATACTAGGGAGAAATTAAAATGCCTCTTCACAGTTTGCCCTGATTCTTCTACTTCCTTTGAAGTCACACAAAAGTCACAGTATGCAAGACTGAATCAAAAGCTCCTGAGGCATAAATGTTTTTATCCGTAACTCTTTCTCTGTGACAGTGGAAAGAACGGCGATGCAACACTATCCCAACCCACAAACCTTATCATCAGGGACTTGTCTTTCTCCTTTGGGCACACTCATGCTGCCTCTCAGGTACACAGTACTTTTTATTGCCAAGATCCTCACTCTCCCTTTAAAATTTACCTGTCCTAGGTGACATCCCCTTTTTTTTCTCATTATCTTCTGAGGTGACAGCTAATCTTGTAGATGGATTTATGATCATTGGAAAAAGCTAAAGAAGATTCCCCAGATTGCAATCTTTGTCCACAAGTAACAGGTCTCCATAAAAGGACTCCATAAAACTTTCTGGAGATAATTTTATCTCCTATAATTTTAGGTTTATTAGGAAGGAAGAGTGGTGGACACAGTGGCAGGATGATGTGGGAAGAATTTGAGTAGGCTGACCCTTGCGCTTGAACCCTACACATTCCACCATAACACCATAAATTTATGCTTATATAACTCTTAGAGACTCAAGAGTTATTTACCCCCTCTGACAAGAGTTTTAACTAATTTAGGCACAGAGTTTCTCTGATATTAATATGGAAAGAGCAAAAGACTCACAGTGAAAAAATGTCTGCGAAAACAGATAGCTTGACATTGTGCCCTTAAGCAAGCAGATTTTTATTACAGAACAGGTATCTACATTTTCCCTATCCATATAGATGAAATTCCCTTTTCATTGCTTCTTTTTTCAATTTGAGAGAAGAATGCATGAATCAGAAGCCACCAAAAACTGAGAAGATAAGCACAAAAATAGAAAAGTGTAGAATTATAGTTTTTTAATTAGAACATTTCCAGGCATTTAAAAGACAGACAAAATTGTAAGTTCTGTGCAGTTTTTTCAGTTTATTCCAAGAAATGTACTTTTTCCACATGAGCTATAGAAAACTGCATCCCAAGCTACAGCCCTTCAGAAATTTGTCAACCTCTATCAGTCAGTGCAAAAATGAAAAATTCCCTGAGCTTCATACACCTAGCAATCTGACCTAAATATAACAAATATATTCTAGATTACACACTATTCAATGATATAATTACCTTAAAGGCACCAAATTTTTCCAACCTTCCTCATTTTTTCTCTCCCCTCATCCCATAACCATTTAAATAATCTATATTGAAGCTTAGTATTTATTAGGTTTAGTATTATTAAATGATAATAAATAGTCTATGATTATACCCAAGTGATATATGCTTTTTCTTCTGGCTTTGCATTATAGTTACAGTAAATTCCTGGTTATGCAAAAGAAACATTAGTTGGCCCCACTGTATTCTCCATAAAAACAGTGGCAACTACTGGAGAAAACAAACCTGTTTTCTGAGAGCTATGATGGTTTCTTGAACTTCTGCAGCAAAATGGTTGAAATCCTGAGGAAAACTGGAACTGGACAAATGTGTCATATTTTCTGTATTTCTATCCATCGATAATTTTTCATTATGCCTATAATGTAAGAAGCAAAATAAGATTCAGGGAAGGGGGAAGAATCTATCAAATAAAATCAACAAGATGTGAGTGCCTACTATGTACAAGTCACTGAGATAGGTGCTGTGAAGGATACAAAGGAGAAAAAAAAGTCAGAATTAAGGATTTAAAATTAAAATGAGAATAAAAAAGAATAACTCATAATGTCGTTCTACTGATATTTCCTTTCAAATATATTGAAATTACTTTTGTTTCCCTTGACAACTATGAGGAATGTCATGTTGTATTGCAAGTACATTTGGTATATTATTTAGATCTCAGAGTTATGTCTTTTCCTAATGACATTTTTTTTCACTTTACACAGTGACAAAGCTGTGGCAAATTAAATATCACACACTATGCAGCACCCAGGTGGTAAAGTTGTTGCTGCATTACATATTCATGGAAATAGCAATACTAAGACAATGATAAGTCTGGCTGTCAAAAATCAAGCCTTCTTAAAAAGCCAATTGCAAAATAACCCAACCCTGCTGAACATGAAAGAATAGAAGCCCTGTCATCTTTTGATGCTTTTGAAAAGTTTGAGGAAAGTTCCCAACAGATAGAAGCAAATGACCAGATGATTATATAGAGTTTGGGAACTTGGAACAAACGTAGAATCCATTTTGGAATAGAATGTTCTGAAGAGAATAATTTCACAAAACAGAAAAGAAATCAAAACCTCATCCCAGGTTACTAGGACTACCAGATGTTCCCTGAACTCAAAATGCCATTTTGAAGCTCCAAGCATGTGTTCAAGCCATCCACTATTTTTTAAATGCATGCTCTTCTCATCACTGCCTTTCAGAATCCTTATCTTCAAGGCTCAAGTCAGCTGCTACATCCCTGATAAATATTTCCCTGATCACCCACCCTTCAACTGAAAGTGTTCCTTATATTATCCCAGGGCACTTTGTATTTCTATTTCCCCTGCTTCATAGTCTACATCTTAGGTCAATATCTGCATAAATGTAGGATTCTCACCTGGTAAGATATTTTCCTTAAGGCAGGGAGCATTGAATTGTCTATCTCTGCATCCCTAATAAGAGGTAGCATGTAAGTGGAGAGCAAGCCTTTGAATCAATAGGTCTACATTCAAATCCCACTTGTGATATGCGCTGGCTGTGTGATATTAGTCCAGGCGCTTATCCTCTCAGTGCCCTAGCCAACTCTTTGAAAAAATAAGCTTCAGAGTAGCTGGCTGCACTGGTAGAAGGAGTTCAATCACCAGGAATTCTCTACACTATTGAAATCACAGCTCTGGGAAAAAATTAAATGTGTACCTAGTGCTTAGGAGAGTCTTGAACTTAGCAGATATTTAATAAATATTTGCTGATTTTGTTTTGCATTCCTTGTTTTTGATGGGGACCAATGACTTCACAAGGGTAATGTCTTTAATTATGTTTGAGTTGTATTTAAGTGAGGCAGAGTTGTGCAAATTATACCCAATTGATATATGCTTTTTCTTCTGGCTTTGCATTATAGTTACAGTAAATTCCTGGTTATGCAAAAGAAACGTTAGTTGGCCCCACTGTATTCTCCATAAAAACAATCTCTCTTCCACAGTCACTGCAGTCCAATGGCAGGACAAAAGTCAGGATGACTGGTGATGGCCTGGGATGCAGTGAATGATCTTGATGCCAATTACACAACACTTTTCACACAAACAATTATAAAAATATCAATTGCTCATGGGTAGGCTGAGCCAATAGAATAAAAATGACAATTCTACCTAAATTAATTTACTTATTCAGTGCTATACCAATAAAACTACCGAAAAAAACTATTTTAAAGAGAGAGAAAAAATAATAAAATTTATCTGGAAGAACAAAAGGTCAAGAATATCAAGGGAATTAATGAAAAAAAAAATGCAAAGGAAGGTAGCCTAGCAGCAATCATCAAAACTTTTTGGTACTGAAAAAGAAATAGAGTGGTGGATCAGTGAAATAGTTTAGGTATAAAGACTAGTAAATGACAATAGTAATCTACTGTTTGATAAACAAACACTTTTCACAAAGACCTCAGCTTCTGGGATAAGAACTCACTATCTGACAAAAACTGCTGGGAAAACTGGAAAACAGTATGGCAGGAATTAAGTATAGACCAGAATCTTACACTATACCAAGATAAGATCAAAATGGACAAATGATTTAGACATAAAGGATGTTACCATAAGCAAATTAGGAGAGCAATGAATAGTTTACCTGTCATATCTGTGGACAAGGGAAGAATTTTTGATCAAACAAGAGTTAGAGAGGATAAAGGGAAGTAAAATAGATAATTTTGATTATATTAAATTAAAAAGATTTTGCACAAACAAAACCAATGCAACCAAGATTAGAAGGAAAGCAGAAAGCTGGGAAATAATTTTTATAACAAGTGTCTCCAATAAAGGCCTCATTTCTCAAATATAGAGAACTGTGTCAAATTTATAAAATATAAGTCATTTCCCAATTGATAAATGGTCAAAGGATATGAAGAGGCAGTTTTCACATGAAGAAATTAAAGCTATCTACAGTCATATGAAAAATGCTTTAAATCATTACTGATTACAGAAATGCAAACTAAAACAACCCTGAGGTACCACCCCCCACCTATCAGATTGGCTAATATAACAGAAATGGAAAACGATAAATGTTGGAGAAGATGTGGGGAAAATGGGACACTAATGCACTGCTGGTAGAGTTGTGAACTGATCCAACCATTCTAGAGAGCAATCTGGAAGATGCTGAAAGAACAGTAAAATTGTGCATACCCTTTGAAGGGGCCATCTCCAGTCATCCTGATCTATTTCTTGCCACTGAACCTGGGTCCAGATGGCTCCAGAGGAGAGAGAGAGGCTGGTGACCTTGCACAGCCCTCCCTCACTTAAATCCAATTCACTTGCAAGTCATGGTATCATCATCCTGATGTCATAGTCCTCTTTGAGAACAAAGAACAAACAACAATCACCACCACTACTAGGTCTGTATCCCAAAGAGATCATAAAAAAGGGGAAAGGACCTACATGTACAAAAACATCTATAGCACCTCTTTTGTGGTGGCAAGAAATTAGAAATTGAGGGGATGCCCATCAATTAGGCAATGGCTGAACAAGTTATTGTATATGAATGGAATGGAATACTCTTGTGCTGTAAGAAATGACAGGCAGGCAGATTTCAGAAAAAAAAACTGGAAAGACTTACATGAACTGATGCAAAATGAAGTGAGCAGAACTAGGAAAACATTGTACATGGTAATAACAACATTTTTAATAATCAGCTATGAATGATTTAGCTAGTCTCATCAATACAATTATCCAAGACAATTCCAAAGGACCCATGATGGAAAATGCTATCCACATCCAGAAAAAGAACTGATGGAGTCTGAATAAAGATAGAAGCATATTATTTTCACTTTTTTTCTTTTTTTTCCTTTCGGTTTGTTTCTTCTTTCACAGCATGACTAATATGGAAATATGTTTAACATAATTGCACGTATATAACCTATTTCAGATTGCTTGTCATTTTAGGTAGGGGAGAGGGAAGAAGAAAATTTGGAACAAAAAATTTTTAAATGAAAGTTAAAAATGTCATTACACGTAATTAGAAAAAAATAAAATGCTATTTAAGACAAGGAGTGGAAGACAGAGAAAATGACAATTCTACCCAAATTAATTTACTTATTCAGTGCCAAACTAATCAAACCACCAAAAACTATTTTAAAGAGATAGAAAAAATAATAAAATTTATCTGGAAGAACAAAAGGTCTAGAATATCAAGAGAATTAATGAAAAAAAAAAGTAAAGGAAGGTGGCCTAGCAGCAATCATCAAAACTTTTTGGTACTGAGTAAAAAAATAGAGTGGTGGATCAGTGAAATAGATTGGGTACCCAAGACCAGTAAGTGATGATAGTGATCTAATGTTTGATAAACCCAAAGACCTCAGTTTTTTGAAGGAGTGGAAGACAGAGAAAATACATTTGCATTAATTTTTTTTAACAGAGAGGTGGGAGGTACTACAGATATAAAATATTGCACGTGTTTTCAGATGATTTCACTTAACTTTTAGTTCTACTTCTCTGTTTCACTTTGTTCCAAGACACATCTTACAAAGTGGAAGTAATCTATAAAAGGACATAACATATAAACAGACCACAACAATATGACTTAGCGTGATCCGAGAGAGAGAGAGAGAGAGAGAGAGAGAGAGAGAGAGAGAGAGAGAGAAACAAAAAGTTTATATGGCCAGAACCATCATCACTCCGCAACTTAGTTGGGTTGGTCTTCAGACAACAGACACACAGTCCATCTCCATGTCTGCACATAAAGTCTTTTAAGCTTTGTTGGACCTGCTAGGGCTTATGCTCTGAAGGAGCAACTTTAGAAATCCAGGGTCATGTCAGGATGAGGCATGAGAGGCTCCTTTTCTTTTCTGATGAAGAGCTTTCAGGTCCCATGATGCAGACAGTCTTGTTTTACAAGGTCTGGCTAAAACAGATCTTACTTTATTTTTGGGGGGAGGTGCAAAATGGAATACAGGAAATTTATCTTAGAGTGTATTTAAGTTCTAATTTCCTACATCTGTCTGCCTCTTTCTGTGTGTCTATTACTAAGATAACTGGTGAATCAAAACTATGTGAAACTAACCAAAATCTGTCTACATATTCATTTTCTCTTCATCCCATGAGTAGGAAATTTAGAAATAAACATGCTATCCTAGAAAGCATATTATTTGTTCCATAAAACAATAGAAAATTCTTGGAATGAAAGAAATACCAAAATGAAAATTCTTAAGTGTTACCTTTAATTGATTAGTCATCTGCAGCAGCATTATTTTATACACAGTTGTGGAAAGGTCAAGTTTAGCAAAGATAAAAGAATAAAGCAAAAGCAATCATGAGTTGATTAACTTCACAGAAAAGATCTGAGGCTTCTAATTCACCGGGTACTTCTAGTCTTGGTGACTTAACTTCACCTTTAGACTTTAGTATCTGTATAAATAGTAGAGTCCACAAAATATCTTTATCCCTTTCAAAGATGCCTTGTTTAATTAGATGCTCAAGCTCTCTTTTCCAAGCAAAAAGAAAATATTTAGCCTTTCAGTGTTTTGGTGGGAACACTAGGGCTACAAACAATGACACCAACTCCCATTTTTAAGGCCTCAGTTATCTGTTCACTACTCCAAGTAATCAAGTTGTTCTAATGCCATGAATGCCTTTGATACTTTATGTCAAAATAAGGAGCAGTTTCTTCTTAAGAAGCTTTTGTGCTGCCTCAACAAAGATGAGTAGAAAGTTCTCTGTGGATTCATACTGAACATTTATAGCATAGCTTCCTGCAATAACAACTTGGTAAATATTGTAATTGTAAACACTGCATGGCCTCAATAGCTTTAATAAAAAGTTCTGAGAAACTTATAGGAAAAAAAGTTGTTGAAGAAATCTTTAATGACTACTAATATACCACAACCAGGAGTGACTTCCACCTTCGTAAATATCACAATATCTTGAAACATCTTATACAATCCTAGGAGTTTTCTGTTCTGTAAAAAACAAAAATCTTCTAATATCAATTAATGTGAACTCCCCTGATAAGTTCTGGGCACAATTTTGAGGAAATCTGTATATGAACCCTCTCTCTCTCTCTCTCTCCCTCTCTCTCTCTCTCTCTCTCCCTTTGTCTATTTGTGTCTTTCTCTTTGTCTTGGTCTCTCTCTGTCTTTCTCTTTCTCTCTGTCTGACTCTTTCATGCTATTTTGAATTTAAACTCTACAGCCTTAAATTTGCAAGCATAGCACTGGTATCTGCCTCCTCAATCTGGGCAGGGGTCATTTGCTATTTAATTGCTCATCAAACTTCAAATCAAACCAAACTGGGGAGAATAGTTAACAGACTATATGACAGTTAGAATCTAGCAAGACCTCAACAGACCTCAGTATTAGACTGAATCTAATAAGATGAAATTCAATAGGAACTCAATGTAAAAGTCTTACACCTAGATTTTTAAAAATCAGCTTTACAAGAAAAAGATGGGGTAGCATAATTAAGAGAGCAACTTGTCTGAAAAACATCCAGGAGTTCTAGTGAACTCAAGTTTAATATAAATCAACAGCATGATATGATAGCCAAAAACACTAATATAATCATGGGATACATTGAAAGGGGATTTGCTTCTAGAAAAGGGAGGTAATAGTGACTGTACTCTATCCTTATCTGGTCACATCTGTACTATCTTCAGTTCTTGGCAAAGCAGAATAAGAAGGTCATTAATAAGCTGGATGTTCAAAAAAGAATAACCAGGATGGAGAAATAACTTGATTACACATCATATGAGGAACTATTGAAGAACCTGGGGATGAATAGCCCAGAAAATAAAAGACTCAGAAAGGAAATGATGGCTGTCTTCCATTATTTGAAGGCCTGTCATATGGAGAAGAAAACTTATTTATTCTGTTTGACCAGAGTGCAGAACCAGAGCAATGAGTAGAGCCTGCAATTCGGCAAATTTAGACTTGATATCAGAGGGGGGAAAACTTTCTTAATAGTTTCTTAGTAAAACCTACTTGAGATGATTACAAATTATCTCAAATTGGAGTTCATTCCAGAAGAGGCTGTATGACCATTTGTCAGGTACATTCTAGTGGGGATTCCCTTTTATGTATATGTTGGATTACACAGCCATCAAGGTACCTTCCAACTGTAAAATTCTGTGATTCTATTAATCTGGATTGATTTTTCTGAATTGATTGGAAAATGCTCTAGAATATATATTGACCTTTTTGGAAAATATCTCACTATCTGTATGTTATAGACAGCAGTGCCATTAGAGGTTATTCCTTTAATTCCTGTGACAAAGTATAACAGTCTTACTGGCTAGAGTTTTGGCTTGGGCCATTAGTTTCATATTTTCAGAGCTGGAAGAGCCTTTGGTTCATGTAATCTAATTCCATAATTTTACCCTTGAGGAAATTCAGTTCAGAGAGGCTGTGACAAGCAGTAAGTGGCAGATCCTGGACTGGAACCCAAGTCTTCTGAATCCAATTCTCTTCTCACTAAAAATATCATCATGTGATTCTTGTAGCACGTCTTCTAAGAAATCCCCAAACTGTAGAACTGCAATATTATGGCATAGGTCTGAATAATAATCAGCATTGTCTTGACCTAGGTGTGAATTTCAGTCTTTCAACAATGACTGATAATATTGATGAAAAGTATGCTTTCCATAACCCACTTGTTCATCAAATAAAAGTCTTGGATAAGTTCATCAGTTATAAATAAGGTATTTTAAGTGGAAATTGTATGATGCTGTGTTTTTTAATCCCACAGATTATGATGGTCATTGTGCCATTCTGTTCAGGTTATTTTATTGGACTTAACTTTAGATTGAAATGCCATCACTTTGTACCCACATCTCAAGGAAGTAGTTGATTGACATCAATTTCTTTAATATACAGAGCAACCATTGAAGCACAAGGTTGGCTCAGTTTCCCCAGCAGAGGCAGAATTCAATTGCCTTCCTGGAGTCCTTGAAAGTACAGTTATATTTTCTGCAGTTTTCTAAGTTTAACAGGAACCCAGCCCCACTGCCAGAATATATACTGTCTCTAGTATCAATAAACAGGCCAGTTATAAGAAAGTTATTACTTTAAAATGTCAGTGACAAAAAGCCCATTTTAGAAAGCACCAGAGCACACAATTATAGGAAGTCAAGAGGACCAAAACACAAATGAAATCAAATTGAATACAAATACTACACTACACCCGTTCCTGACATACATATGCAATAGACAGAGGAAAGAATTTTCTAACAAAGCCATAATGAGTCAGAATAACTGTCAATACTTAGCAAAAACATCCCTCAAACCTACAGTTCCTAAGAGAAGGCAAGGAAATGTGCATCTAGAGATTAAGGAAAGTAGGAATAAATATCATGTTAGCCAGTGGGATGCAACATGGTATCAAAGGAATCATGAAATAAAACACGCTTTACAGAATAAAGTCAGCAATAATCCTACTATACTTTGCCCAAGACAGACTATATCTGGAATATTAAGTTCAGTTCTTGGTGAAAAAAATTTATGATGGTCATTTATAAGTAGAAGTTCTCAGTCAGTCAATATGCATTTAGCAAGCACCTACTATTTGCCAGCCATGATGTTAAGCATTGGGGATACAAAGAAAGACAAAAGACAGTCCCTGAACTCACAATATAATAAGGGGGATAACGTGCAAATTACTACGTACTAACAAGTCAAATACAGGATAAATCAGAAACAAGCAATAGAGGGAAGGCAGTAGAATTAAGAGAGACAGGCAAAGGCTTCCTGTAGAAAATAGAATTTTAGCTGGAACTTGAAGGAAGCCATAGAAGCCAGGTGGCAGAGATAAAGAGGCACATTGAAAGCATGAGAGACAGCTAGAGAAAGTGCTTGTAGTCAAAACATGGAGTGTCTTATTAGAGGAACAGCAAGGAAGCCAGCGTCACTCAATCACAGCCTGTGGGAGGAGGGAGTGGAGCAAAATATGTTGTATTGTGTAAGAAGACTGGAAAGGTGGCTGAGAGGGGGTAGAATATCAAGGACTTTGAACACCAGAAAGAAGACTTTATATTTGATCCTGGAGGTTATAGGAACTACTGGAGCTCATTGAGTAGGAGGGTGACACAGTCTGACATGTAATTGAGGAAAATCACTTTGGCAGCTGAGTAAAGGACAGACTGAAGTGGGATAGCAGAAGTGACAAGGAGACCAGCCAGCAAGTTATTTCAATAGTCCAGGCATGAGGAGATGGGAGTCTGCACTAGGGGGGGGTGATAGTATCAGAGAGGAGAAGGAGGCGTATTCAAGAGATGTTAGAAAAATGAAATTGACATGCCCTAGCAATAGATAGGCTGGGGCAGGGGGTGGTGAGAGATAGGGAAGAATCAAGGATGATACCTAGGTTGGGGTCCTGGAGGACTGGGAGAATAGTGGGGCCTTTGACATTAATTGGAAAGTTTAGAAGTTAGGAGGGTTTGGAGGAAAAATGAGATCAGTTTTAGACATGTTGGGTTTAAGATATCTACATGACATTCAGTTCAAGATGTCTAATAGGCAGCTGGAGATGCAAGAGTAGAGGTCAAGAGAGAGACTTCAGTTGTAAAAGTAGATGTGAGAAACATAAGCATAGAGATAATAATTGAATCCATGGATCTGATGATGTTACCAAGTAAAATAGTTTAGAAGGAGAAAAGAAGAAGGCTTAGTGTAGGGCTTTGTGGGACACTCAAAATTAGTGGTCATGACTGGTAAGAAGATCCGGCAAAGGAGATTGGGGAGTGGTCAAATAGGTAGGAGGAGAACTAGGGGAAGGTCATGTCATGAAAACCCAGAGAAAGAGAGTATTGAGGAGAAGAGAGGGATTGACAGTGTCAAAGGCTGTAGAGAAGTCAAGAACAATGGAAGCTGAGAAAAATCTAGCGATTAAGAGATCACTGGTAACTTGGGAAAGAGCATTTTTGGTTCAATAATGTGGTCAGAAGTGAGATTTTGAGAGTAAGGAGGAAAATGAGAGGATAGGATGTGGAGGTACCTATTGTAGGTGACTTTCTCAAAGAGGTGAGCCACAAAAGACTGAAGATATATGGAATAATAGTTAGCAGGGATGGAATTATCAAGTGAGTTTTTTGAGGATGGAGAAGACATGGATGTGATTGTATATAATAAGGAAGCAGCCAGTAGATAAGAAGAGATTTAACATGGTAAGAGGGTGGGGAATGCTAGAATAAGCAATCTGATGGAGGATATGGGATAGAATCAGATCACTTTTATAAGTAGAAGGGTTTGCCTTGACAAGAAAAAGGGCCACCACTTCCATGTGAGGCAGGGATGGAGGAGGAGATAGTGGCAGAAGGTATCTGAGTAATATGAGATGAGGAAGAAGGGAGAAGAAGCTCTTGGCACATGGCTTAATTTTTTTCTGTAAAATATGAAAGAAGGTTCTCAGCTGGAAGGATGGGGAGAAGTGGAGACATGGGGGCTATGAGGAGAGAGGAAAATGTTTAAAAGAGTTGCTGTGGTGAAAGGGATAATAAGGTATAAGGAAGTGAGGGATTAGGAAGGTGTAAAAGGATTACCTAGCAGCAGTGAGGGCACAGTTGAGGGTACAAAACAAATTTGTAGTGGAACATGTCAGAAGAGTTGAATGATTTTCTCCACCTTTATTCAGCAGCATATGTGAATGAGCGAAGGTAGCAGATGGTGGGAGTGGTCTAAGGCTAAGGCTTGGCAGGGCACAATAGGTGATTTGATAAGAGGGCAAGGGTTTCAAGAGAAGAGGAATGTGTAGAATTGAACTTGTCCTCCAAAGGGTCAAGGTGAATAAAAGAAGGGACTGTAGTAGTCTAAGGGTGATGGTCTAGTAAAGAACTGAGGAGTCAAGTGATTGAAGGTCATGGTATAAATGAAAATCAGGTTTTGATATTGGGAGACAAGAGAGAAATTAATGTTTTCTCCTTCACTTAAGTTCTTCAAGGAGGAGCTGGATAACCATGTTTCAGGGATGTAATAGAGGTATTTCCTTTTCAAATAAAAGCTTTTCTGTATAAAATAGTAAATAAGCATAAAATAGACTGGCATATGCCATAAAGACTGGATATATCTTAAAATGCAATTTATTTTACAATTATTTGATATGTAGTTCTCAAAGTGAAAGCAAATCTATAGAAATTAGGTCCTTATATATACCTATTTTTCACATCAACTGAGTCTTCATTTTTCTCTTCTGGATAGCTATATTGAAGAGAGCGTTTTCTTCTAAATTCGTGTGTGAATGCTTTGAACTGTCCTCTTGTTCCACAGTCTGTGAAAAGAAGAGCCTATATTAATATCATGGAAGAACTAATAATTATTACACTGATCAAATCCTTAGATGCTATTTCTTTGAGTGAAATAGAGATCTTCTAAGAATACAGAAAGGGGAAATTTATACAATCCTTGTTCCCTAATGTCAATACCCAACACTGCACAGGATACCTTTTCCGTTCACAGATTCAAGATGTCAAATATTTGCCCTGTACTGTGCCAACTCAAGCCTGATCCCTGACAGCTTTATATCAAATTCAAAGCAAAAGTATCTTCATTTTCAGCCATTCCTCAAGAGAGATTTTTCACTTCCTAACACCCATTGATGAATTTATTTTATTTTTCCTTGGGTTGAAAATTTTCTGTATATGTAGTCCTTTAATTTTTAAGATTATGAGATCAGATCTTAACTGTTCCAATGAGAAAAAGTTTGTTATTAGAAGAAACCTTTGTCTAAAAAATCCATTTTCCTACTCTAAGCAACACAACAAGAATTTAACAACTGAATGTTAAGTTCTGATCTAATTTTTTTTTCTTTAGAGATGGCAGGTGAACTGTAAATAATCAACTTTTGCCTCTGGGAGGATAATTCAATACTTTGGAAACTTACATGGAAAGTAGCTCCAGAGAAATAGTTTAACTCAATTTAAACTCAATTGTATCAATATTATTTTGATGTATTGACTGTATCACATTTTGAGCACAGGCCATGTTTCATACTTTCTTTTTTCATAATTTTTTTTCAGGGTTATTTAGAGTCTTTTCTATTGGTGTCAAATATTTATCTTCACCTTGATTTCCACAAGGTTTCTGGGAAAGGCATTCTGTAATAGCAGTACAAAAGAAAGGGGAAGAGCTCTTGTAACTAAATTCAAAGGTGGAGAAAATCATGCAACTGTTCTGACATGGTCCACTACAAATTTATGTTTTGTACCCTCAACTGGGCTCTCTCTGCTGCTAGGTAATTGTCATGTTAAGGTTTTCTTCAGGCTGCTACAATCTGAGTTTTTCAGAAATACTTTGAAGGGAATTTCTAAGTCAGATGTGGAACAGCAGCAACATCATGAAATATTATGGTAATAAGATTAGTCACTTATGGAAGAAATTAAACTTTCATTAGCCTACAAACAGAAGCACGATTTACTTGAACAAAAGTCATGAGTAAACATAAATATATTTACATGTGATATAAAATACACTGTATTTAAAATGACTTGAAGGTTTAAAAAGAGAAGTTAATGTGAAATATACAGCTGGAAATTACAAAAACAGATGGTTGCATAAATCCCAGAAGAAAATATACATCTGTTTGTGGTTTGTGAAACTCTTTTTATTTGAAAGAGGATTTATATGATTCAGTGGCATGGGGGCTTAGCATGGGGCTTGTTTTATTTTATCACATGAGCTACATTATATATGAGGAGTCATCCTTCAGTTCTGATAAAAATGAATTGGTACATGATTTGCCAAGCAGATGTACCAATTGTGAGGTTTTGACAGAACCAAATGGAGAAGTGATAAGGAATAATGGCCACACTTAAGAAGAGTGTTGAATTAAATCTGTTTGTATTGCCTAGAAGGGTATGCAAAGACTCTGTTGATTAGATGATGGGGAAAATGATTTTGGAATTGAGAAATAACCTGTAGAGATTGTTGCTTCTGTAGCTTTTCCTTCTAGGGTGGTAATTCTGGGATAAAAGGATATTCAACTAGAAGAGTGGGTTGGTTTATTATCAAGAAAGAGGTGATCATGAGGAAAATGTATGAAATAAAAATGGGGAAGAAAGAAGTTATTGGTTATAAAGCCAGTTGTACAGAGAGAGAGGAGAGAGGGAAGCAAAAGGTTTATAAAATATACACATTATGGCCAAAATAAAATAACATTTTAGAATCTGAATCATTTATACTAATTTTTTTAAAAATGTGAAGTAATTTAATGAGAAATGAAAAACAAACAAACAAACAAAAATTACAAACCAGCAAATCCCAGTGAAGAGATAAAGGCTCAAGTTTATTGAAGAAATTCAATAATATCCTCTGATCTTAGCTTCTTTGGCACTGACAAATTTTGGTTCTGCTGTTCCTTTTTCTAATTTCTCAGCATTTCATTTGATAGTCTCCTCCATCCCATAATTTCTTTCCACAAATCACAGAAATACATTTATTGAACATTTCCTTGCTGAAAGAAACCTTTGAACCCTCAATGGTCCATGCTACAGCCTCTACACTTTTTTATTCTGCTCAATACACCTTGTTTTCATGGAGAGCCCAGTTTTTCCTAGTAGTACTTTAATGGACCTGTATTTTTTTTTACCTGTGTGGCTGTTTCCTCCAATGATTGACATTTAAATCCCTCTTTGCCTTCTCAACCACTGTATTTCTTGTCCACATGCTCCCACATAAATCCTCCACAATATATAAATGGTATTCCTCAGCAAGATACATCTTTATAGTCACCCCAGCTGATTGTCATGGAAAATATAGTATCCTGTTACGTTGTTTGTTAACTGTTAAAAAGCTCTACTTGACCCAGTAGAGCAAGAAGTCATCTTAAAGATTCTCCTCTAAGAAAATATCATCCATAACTATGTTAAGTTCATGTAAATTTCCTCCAAAACATTAAATAACTGAGATAACTTTGCTTAATGACCTTCCAACATCAAGCTGGATCCAGAATATATAGATATATGTTTGTTAAAGGTGGTTGACACTGTCATGGAAGAAATCTAGTGCAAAGCTCAAGTCAAAGGAAGATTCCCACTAGATGATGAGGACTTTCCTCTTGATATTACATAAGCATACATCTGTTTTCCCTTTATTTCAATATGCAGATGATTCACTTTTTATAGTTATCCAATACATTTAGGCAGCTAATTGTTGTGATGGATACAGCACAGGACCTGGAGTACATAACATCTGTGTTCAAATCCAGTCTTAGAAACTTACTAGCTGTGTGACCATGGGCAAATCACTTAACCTCTGTCTGCCTCAGTTTCCTCATCTGAAAAATTAGGATTAAAAACAAAGCATGTACCTCCCAGGTAATTGTGAGGTTGAAATGAGATAATGTTTGTAAAGCACTTTGCAAACCTCAAAACATTGTATAAATGCTATTTATTATGATTACTATTATTATCTATTTAACACTTTTTCTACCACTTCTCTGATTCAATTCTTCATTGCTAATATATCACAACCTACTTTGATAAAGTAAGAAAACACATCAATAGATTTTAATGTATTCTTGAAAATATTTTTTCTATTGATAATGTCCATAATTTTAAAAAATGTTAAACATTTCCTGATATTACACTTGCCTCAATCATCCATAGAGAGAGTCTGGCTAGGATTTATCATGTTTTCCAGGCAATGGTACAGACTTAGGTAATGAGAATATCAGTAAAAATGTATTTTATGAGGCTATACTTTTTCCCACTTTGGAGATGTATATACTCACATATGTGTATACAAATAACATTGTATGAAAAAATGCACATATATGTATAATTAAAAGAAGTATATTACATATAATGCAAAATATATAATGAGAAATTGATTATACATATAATAAAATTATGCTATATTAATGAAAATATATATTGTATTATAATTATATATATATATATTTCTCATTGTCATTTCCCCATCATACTTTCCTGTTTGTGGAAGAAATTTGGAGAGCCTGGAATTTTCTGACCTACTTTACCCTCTTCCCAGAATCCCACTTGCCATAAACATTTACAGAAATACTTTAAAACACAGGTTCATAACCTTGGGTACATGAATTTTTTTAAAATATATTTTTGTAACTTCCTTTTAACATAATTGATGCCCTTTGTAATCGTATCTATTTTATGCATATAAAATCAATATTACAAGAAAGTCTTCCTCGGAATTGCCAGACTGACAAAAAGGTCCATGACACATACCAAAAAAAAAAAAAGAAAGAAAGAAAGAACCACTATACTTTGCAGTGTCCATTATTTCAATGAAGGAGATCTATTGAGACATATTATATTGCCACTGTAAATACAATGAAGGCAACAGTTAAATCCAAAACAACATTATCTAAGTAAATTAATTTTTACTACTTTCTATTCAAGTAATTACTGACCTTCACAGCAATCTTGCCACACTCTCAAATCAATCTTTGGTATCTCATTGCAGTTCATGTATCCCTGAGGGTATTCTGCCTTTAAGAAGACATCAGCCTGGACCTGCTGAATATTGTCAGCATTTTCACAGAGTACATGTGCCAGTGAAGCCTGTTTCAGCTGAGTGACTTGTGCTGGAGTGAATACTCCAGGGTTTTCATACCAGAACCTAGTTGGCAAGCAAGAAAAACATAGTATCATGGATCACCTGCCTGAGAATTAAACTGCATGTCAAACAGTGATAATGAGGCAAAGATAAGAGCAGAATGAACGCACCACGTGGAAGGGATCACATTTGTACTCCAATTAAATGTACTTTAATTGTCTTCAGTGTTCTATATTAAGTTCTTAAATCACATATCCTTGAACTATTACTTTCTATCAAAAACTTTTAAAAATAACTTAGCAAATGAAGTTCCTTTAACAAAATATATTTTTTAATCCAAAGAAAATCAGTAATTTGAAGGTCAGGTATATTTCTTAGAGAGCATTTTGCTAACTTTTCATAGCTTTAAAGATATAATTAAAAGGGAAAAGTCCACATTCCTCTACTGGAACATGAATATTTATACTCAGTGAATAATTTAAATAAATGGACACACTATTAAAGAACAAGTCATGACAAAGTGTTTATTTATTGGAAAAAATGATTCCATTATTGCCACAAACTGAAGTTGTACTGGAAACTTTTAGTCACTCTAGTATTAATGTGAGGCCATCAGAAGACTAATTTTTTTAAAATCTTAAGAGAACAATGACAAAAGCACTCCAATATGTTTTGTGACTTATTTTGCTTGAAGGATTCTTTATCAGTTTCAGGAGCAGCCAACAACACCTGAAGATCAGGACAGGTCTACAAATCAGACTGCTGGTCAACAATAAAACATAGAGAGTAAAAGCTTTTGATCATCTGAATCTAATGGAGTAAATGATGTATAAAAAAATAGACAATGGAACACTTAAAGAAATGAGGAACTCCATAGGTCAAAGGATACAGATGTTCTAGAGGCAGGCTATCATGTGAAAAACTAGTAAGACAGTCATATGCCAGTATGGTAGACAGTAGACGGACCACCCAACCTACAGGGTGGAGCCCATGGGACCACAGATGGTTGATCTGGAAACCCAAAAATTAGGAGAATGGAACTATTATCCTTCTGTTTGAATAGGGATGAAAAGATCTGGGTGATCACTGATTCTGGTACTTGGTGGAGCTGTGTGTTTATTATGATAAACCACTGTAGATCCAAATGTGGGTATCAGTGTGTTTATCTTCCTTGAACCCTTTTCAATATGTAGTAAAAAAAAAAAGAATATAATCTCTTTCCATTCTTTTCATTAAACTCCCAGATGGAAGATATAGAAAAGAATTCCTAAAGCAAAGAAATTTCCTTAGGAGAAATCTTCTTCCCATCATGGAATAAATTCCTTGAAAAGAATATGAATTAACATTATTAATGGTCAGAGAAGCTGTATCCAACTTCAACTGATATATAGTAGAATTTTAGAATACAGAATTTTAAGGGATGGAAATTATATATATCTAATTTTATAAGCTTCCTTTCAGATTGTATTAGATAGATTTTATATGTAGGTTATTTTTGATTAGTAAAGCAAAAGGATATGCAGACACATTTATTCACCTGTCTCCATCTCTTAGTCGTTGAAACTGGGTGATAAAAAGGCACATCAGGGTTGGTCCTACTCTTGTGCCAGGGATTAGGTCTTCTACCATTAAAGCAGGCCAAAGGTCAATATTGAGTGGAGTACCATAGAGTCTAGAAAATATCAACAACAAAGGTTTAAGTATAAACATTTAAAATGTTATCAAAATTGTGCCCTATATCAATACATAGATATGATCTCTTGACATTGGTAAATCAAGGAGATACTATACCTAGCATTTAATAATAGTATTTATAGAGTGCAAAGTTCTTTATATATGTGTATGTATGTACATGCACACACACACACATATATACACACACACATATACGTATATAATCTCATTTGATCCTCACAACAATCCTGTGGGGTTGGTCCTATTATACCTATTTTTTACAGATAAGGAAATTGAAGCTATGAGAAATTAAATAAATTGCACAAGGTCATGGCTGATAATTGTCTTGTTTCAGACAGAATTTGAATTCAGATCTTTCAGAATCCAAATCCTACCTTCTATAGATTCATTGCACCACCTAAAGATTACCAAAAAGGGAAATAATATTATACTTACAGTTAATATTTTACAGGTCTTATTGTATGTTACAGAGTCCCAGAGATTCTCAGGGAGAACATGGCATCTTATTTCCACACAAATTTCTACCTTAAATCTCAAATTCATACAGTTTTTACTTTCCAACCAAGGAGTAAGTTTAGATTATTTATTCAAATTTCTTCTCTAGCTAGTTTCCCTGATTGAATGTCCCAGTACCATAATACCCACTATTAAATAAAAGCGTGTTCTGGTAAAAACATTAATTAATGCCTTGGAGTGAGTGAGTGTGACAACTGCTTTCTATTTAATGTATAATAAATAACTGACTTGGTAACAAAGAAGAAAATTTAGCAACTACCTACGTTAGCAGTTTATGTTATGCTGATATCTATGAAATGCTAAGAGATTCAATAGGTTTTATCAATCTTCTAAGAAGTATTTTGGAGCATATGGACAAATATAACACAGAATGAGAAAACGTGAATGAGGAACTGATATAATCACATATCCAGTGAAGTATTCTTAATCTCATCCCCCAGATTTTATTGCTTTCTCACTCATAAAAGTACTTTGTATTTTCTTATGTGTATATTTCACAGTAGGGTAGGGATGGTTTTGTCTTTGTCTTTTTATTCTTCCAAACCTATAGAGAGGTCTTTATTTTTTTTTATTTTTTATGGTAGTGAGGCAGGTTTTTAATTGCATTGGATTGGAGATCTTGTTTTTGGTAACATGCTATTGTGGAGTCACATAAATTAAGAATTGGAAGGGAGCTCCAGAACCATCTAGTCTCATCCATATACCAAAAGAATTGCTATTCTAACCCACCTGAAATGCAATTGTCCAGACTATAGTGAGCTTGCTGAGGAGGAAGGAGTCACCATTTCTAAAGATTGGCCCTTCCACATCAGGACAGCTCCAATTATTGGGGAGTTTTTCCTGGCTTAGAGCCAAAATTTACTTCTTTTCAACATCAAAATATTGCTCCTGGGGGCAAAATTGAACCCATTTAATTGCTTCTCCACATAACAGCCCTTCAGTTCCTTGAAGATGGTTATCGTGTTCTGCTGAGTCTTCTTTAATTAAGGCTAAACATGTTTAACTCCTTCAATCAATATCATGGACTCTAGACCCTTACATCCTGATTGCCTTCCTATGGACCCTTTCCAGCTTATCAATGTCCTGTCCTTCCTAAACCATGGTGCCCAGAACCAATTACAAAACTGAAGGGCAGAATACAATGGGATTATTCCCTCCCTATTCTATGAAGCAATACTTCTCTTAATTCTTACGAAGAACACATTACAGTTGTCCCTTCCACATTGTAGGAGTTAGGGGCACAGCATCCCCATGATCTGGACAATCCACATAACATTTTTGGCCCTCCATTCATACAGAGAAGTCTTAATTATTATGGTATTAAAAGATAAAATATGTTGATATTATACAATACTACCTATATATTTTATGCATTTCTAAGTCTCTAATTTTTTTCTGTGTGGTCTGCTGGCCTTCATGTGTTGTCTGTGGCTTCCACAAAAATCCCCCAAAATTCCTATTTAAAGCCTTATGCTGACCTGGGATATATTGAAACTGAGATGGGTAAAGTCACAATGTGGAAGGGATTTTTTTTAGCTGCCTTATCACACTGTTCATTCATGCTGAACTTGTAGTTGTCCATTAACCCTGACCATGAGATGTTTGTACAGATTCCAGGCAATCTCTCTATACCTTCCTTTTCCTCATCTTATTTTTTTATATTTGTGAAGTTGATATTTTTGTACTCAAGTTCAAGATTATAGCTTTATCTCTATTTATCTTCCTATAGATATAGACATATGAATTCCTTTTTAAATTAAGCCCAGTGCTAGCCTATCAAAATCATTTTATTCTTGGGTTCAAAGATCCCTGAATTGGTAACGACACCCATGAAGTTAAAAGATGCTTGCTACTTGGAAGGAAAGCTATGGAAAATCTTAACAGAATACTAAAAAGCAGAGACATCACCTTGCTGGCAAAGGTACCTTTAGTCAAAGCTATGGTTTTTCCAGTAGCAATGAATGGCAGTGAAATTTAAACTATAAGGAAGCCTAAGTGCCATAGAGTCAATGCTTTTGAATTGCAGTGCTGGAAAAGACTTTTGAGAGTCTCTTGGACAGCAAAGAGGTCAAATCAATCAATACTTAAAGAAATTAAGTCAGGCTATTCACTGGAAGACCAAATTACTGAAGCTGAAACCACATAATAAGAAGATAGGACTCATTAGAAAAGATCCTGATGTTGGGAAAGATTGAAGGCAAAAAGAAAAGAGAACAGCAGAAGATGAGATGGATAGATAGTATCCTGGAAACAATGAATATGAATTTGGATAGACTTCAAGAGATAGTGGAGAATAGAAGGGCCTGATGTACTATGGTCCATGGGGTCATGAAGAATTGAACGTGACTGAATGGCTGCACAACAATAAAATTAAATCCCAAGTATTTTACCAGGGATTGAAAGACAAATGGAATGCTTCCCTCAAGGAACTTCCTTACATTATACTGGGTCAGGATAAGAGGGCATTAATTATACAGATAAATACATTATACAAATAATTATTACAAATAAAATATAACTTGAGGAGAGAAACAGTTCTGACAATTAGATGTATATATGCACTTAACTTTGCCCTGAATGACATGTCCAGAGCATCTGATTTAACAGAGCACAAAAATAACCTTCATTAAAAACTACCTGGGTTTAAAAAAAAATTCCTTTGTGCATCATCATTTTACCCTAGCTGCTAACCTCACCTTCCATCTTGAAGGAAGGCCAAAAAATATACATGAATAAATAAGACCAAACAAGGTCTTGCATGTTACAGATTGGTATTTTTGTTGCAATTTTGATGTACAAGTGGCTGGAAGAAATGATTCATGGACCTTGAAATGAGCTATTTCATGCTGCAAAGACTACAATGTCATTCATTCCTAATTCCATAATGACAGTCTGACTTAAATTCTACTTTACCAGGAAAGATCATAATAAGAGCTTTCATTCAGTTGGATCCCATCAAGACACATGAAGTCAAGAGATTGTGCTTGAAATGTTTTCAGGGACACACAATCGAGTCCAATGCACAGAGTGAAAGACAGATAATTCAATGATTTTATGATTTTGATGAAATAAATAAAATCCTTTCCCACAAACAATAAGGAAGGTTACACTGTGATAAAGTATTTACTCTGAAATGCTTTCTTAGGCACTTTTGAATTTTCAGATAGATCATAATTATTTAGTGTTTTTTTTTAAACAAAACTGTATATGGAAAAATGTCCTTGAAAAATATGAAAAACTCTCTGTGTTATTGTATAAAATAATGTGATTTTTTTTCTCAACATGAAATGACTTCCTTTTGGTAAAGGAAGATGGTGTGGACATCAGAGAATTTTAAAACATGAAAACATCATTGGAATGACCTGCGTACTAGAAATAAACCATACATCCTCATGATTTATGTAAATGTATGAAAAATGCTATTTTTTTGCCTCAGGAGGAAATATTCAGAATAGCTTCTACTACAGGCAGAGAGAATTTCATTATTCTATTTTTTTCTTGAAAGGTTTTAAAGTCACTAAATTTTCCTTATTAAATCACAGTTAAACTTTTATGCAGTGTTAATACCTGTAAAGTTCAATCTTTTAAAAGCATTAGTTCTACAACTTGCTTAAACTGTACAGAAAATTAAATAAATGGGAAAGATGAGTCCAATTATAGTTTTATCTTTTACTATATAATATTATTACATTTTCCTACATATTGCGAATGGAGGAACCTTTCTACTTCCTCTTTTAGTTGACTGATTCACAGAACAGAAAAGAAAAAGTTCTAAGGCATGGGGAACCTGTGACCTCGAGGCTACATGTGGCCTTCTAAGTCCTCATGTGCAGCCTTTTGACTGAATCTGAGTTTTACAGAACAAATCCTTTTATTAAGGGGATTTGTTCTGTAAAGTTTGGATTCAGTCAAAGGGCCACACTTGTGCACTTAGAGGACCACATGTGGCCTTGAGGCTGAAAGTTCCCCACCCCTGCATCTAAGTAAGAAATAATGTAATTCAATTTTCTTTTCTGAAGAGAGAGAAAAAAAAAGAAAATGTTTTACTCCTATGCTAAAACTAGGGGGAGGGAGGCAGGAGACTATTTAACCAATATTATGATTTCAAAATAGAGTTACATTTACAGGTCCTCCCATTAGAATGTAAGTCCCTTGTGAGTAGGAATTTGTTTATTCTTTAGCATGTATCCCCAACACCCAGTAGAGCATATGGCACATAGTAGCCATTTAATAAATGGATTGACTGCTTCTCTCGTTACATACAATAAAGGAAAAATGAAAAGAGGAGAGAAAGGGTAAAGAAAAAAAGACAAAGGGAAAGATTCAGAGAAAAGGGGGAAATGAGCAATGCATCTAGACACGTACATACACATACACATACATACCTACATATATACTCCTAGACAGAAAAATAGTTGCAGAGAAAGTTTACATGTTGTCTCCCCCTTAAGCTGTGAACTTCTTGAAATCAAGAGCTAGTTTTTGCCTTTGTTTTATTCCCAGAGCTTAAGCAGATACTTAATAAATACTTTGTTGACTGACTGACTTCTAGGAGTTTTAGATTAGAAGTTATAAGGCCCTTATGAAGTTTTAAAATTTAAAAATGAACTTTTCATCTCTAAGTTACGGGATCCACATTAAAAATATGTGCCACCTTTGAAGTAACTGGTGCACAACCTAGTATGGTAAATGCCTTCTAGCTGAGGCTATGCCCCCAAATGCCCCAGTGTGGTATTGGCCCTTGCTGCTGTCCAAAATCTAGCCTTCCAGAAAGTGTATAACTTTGCCACCCCTGACATATAAGTATATAAAGACATTGCTAGTGCCTAAATTAGGTGTTGGAAAGGAAGAAAAAGATTATTCCACTTGTGGTCGTAAAGACCTGAAAATAGTTTGCCTGTTAACCCTTTATTTGATTCATTTTTTATGTGCCTGTGGACATATTCCAATTTTCTTCCTCCAAGAGAAAAGTTCTGTTTGACTTTATTCATTTCAACCATCAAAGTACATACCTCAATATTTGTACATTAATAGAAACCAAAGGTTCTCCTAAAAAATGCTCAACAGAAGAAGATTGTCTTTTGAAACTTATCTCATCATTCACTGGAGAATGTCTGCCTCTTATTATGTTCCTCATTAGTGTTCCAAGAACCCACACGTTACTTAATATCCCTTACTCTGTTAATCCATGTAGACCTCTTCTCCTTATGCAAAACTCTCCATCCTTGTGTCATGCTCTATACATGTTCTACTTTCTTTTTTGGGAAGTTACCTGACAATTGACATCGTTATTATTTCGTAAGATCTTAGATGGCGTTGTCACAGGTAGTTAGAGTCACAGAATCTCCGAGGCAGAGAGCACTTTGGTGACCATGTAGTCTAACCCATACCTGAAAGAGAATCACCTTTACATCATACCTCCAAGTGTTCATCCAGTCTTTGCTTGAAGGTCTCTTATGGAGGGAGAAAGCACTGACTGCCAAGGCAGTACCATTCACTTTTATGCAGCTTTGTTAAACACCTTTTTCTTCTTCTTATGTACATTGTAACTAGAAGGATTCCATAGACACAGATCATAACCCCTCGACATCATAGTGGAAAGCTTTATGAGTTGCCATGTCCATCATATGGTTGCCAACCTGCTTACAATAAGTCACTCCACATGGTGCTGGGCTACTCTGTTCTATGATGGTACATATTCTATTTCTAAGATGATATTCAAATCCTTTTCAAATAGGGAAGATCTGCCAGAGACCCTATAGTCTTAGAAAAAATCAAGATGAACTCCACACCAAGGTGAGGCATCAAAGTGGGGATAGCTCGAGGGTCTAACTTCCAGGTTACCTAACAAACAAGACGGCAGACTAGATTATTTTCTACAATTCTCACTAACTCTCAGAAACTAACCAGATGTGAAGTTATGTGCCAGCTATGTCCATAGGCTCAGAAACCAAGAAGCTTAATAAGGTAATAGTTGCCTTATAACTTAATAGTGAACACTGGTGCTAAAATGTTCACTCAGTAAAACCAACCTCCCAAGCCTCCCTGCTAGCAGCAAGACTCACTATCAGGAGCACTGGATTATATTCTGGCATACATACACCCAGAAATTTCCCTGCTGTTGTTTCAGTCTCTATCTGTATACCAAACCTGTGACCTTACTCCATCATTCTGTGGTAGCAAATAGCAGACCTCAGTTCTGGCTACTTTCAGAGAAGCAAGACACATAAGAGAGTAGGACCATACTTTGCTCAGACAGACTGACTCAGCAAAATAAAGCTAAGGAACTGAAAGAATTGAGACAGGGTGCCAGTTATCAGCTTATGGGCAGCACTAGGCCTGAAGGAAAGTGATTGGCATCTATCTTGGGCCAAGCCTGGCTTCCACTTGGAGAAAGGAACTGAGGATGCTGAAAAGCAAATTCCCTAACATGGGAGAAGGCCAAGAATTTTGAGTTCTAACCACTGATGGTATACTCACCATCACAGGGATAAGAGTCAGAAAGTGAGAAAAATGAGACTATAAGGAAAAATTCTTGCTTCATCACTATTGATCATACTTTCTTTCTGGATACTCTCTCCTTTATGGCTTTTATTAAATTATTTTCCCTTGGTTCTCCTCTTACCTGCCCAACCACTCCTTCTAATCTCCTTTGCTGGTTCTTCATCCATATCATACTTATTAACTATGGATGTTGCCCAAGGGTCAGTTCTAGGCTCCCAACCCCTCTCTCTATATACTCTAACTCAGTGACCTGAACTCTTTCTGGGGATATAATTCTACTCTCTCTGCCACTATATATCCAGTGCTATATGTCCAGTTCTAGGATCTCCACTGAGTTTTGGTCCCACATCTACCTGCTGAACATTTCAAGCTACATGCTTCAAAGATATCTCCAACCCATCATATTCAAAACAAAACTCATTACTTTTGCCCTTTTTTCAAACCCATGTCTGTTGAAAGTATCACCACTTATCCAGTTCCCAGGTTCAAAATCTCAGCATTATCCTGGACTTTGTATTATCCCCCAACCCAAATCACTTGCCAAATTTTACCATTGCTAGCTCTAATATCTCTTGTATCTGATTCTTTCTTTCTACTCACACAGCTACTACCTCAGTCCAGGCCCTCATCAAGTCTTGCCTAAGTTATTATAACAGTGTCCAAATTGTTTTCCTATTTCAAGTCTCTCCTCACTCCAGTCCATCGTATTCACTGCTGCCAAAGCTATTTTCTTTAAACTCAGATGTGACCATGTCACTTCTAAATCAATAAACTCCAGTGACTCCTTTCCCTCTGGGATAAAAAATAAACTCTTTTGTTTAGCTTTTAAAGCTCTTTACAACCTGTTCACAGCTTTCTTTTCAGACTCTTCATGCATTGCTCTCCCTCCCTTACTCTGTAACCCAACCAGACTGACCTTCTATCCCTCACATACCTATTTGCTCTCTGTCTTCTCCTATTCACTAGCTGTTCCATTGTCTGGAATATACTGCTTCTTCATTTCTGCCTCAAAGAATTCCTCTCTCCCTTCAAGATATGTGCTGGGCACCACCATCTACATGAAGCCTTTCTTGATTACTCTCCCCCAATTGCTACTGTCTTCTTTGCCAAACTGTAAACCATTTTATATTCATCTTTATTCTCTTCGCTTTTATGATCTACATATGTCTTTATGTTTCATTAGTAGACTTCATGGTCCTTGTGAGTTGTGATTGTTTTACTCATTTTATTTTATATCCAGAATGTAGCACATTGCCTGGCACATAGTAGGTACATAAAATATTTTTGATGATTTAGTGACTGAGAGCTGATGAAAGCCTGGACTGGAAGGTGTATGAAAAGGAGGGAACCTTTAAGAAGGATACAGTGTAGATCAGGAAGGTGTAGGAAGAGAAGGGAATCTTTAAGAATGATGCTTTGCAGATAGAAATGATAAGATTTGGCAACTGATTGAGTGTTGAAAGTGAATGAGAGTGAAAATTCAAGGGAAAATAGTAAAATTGTTGAAAAACTGGAATAAAAGTGTCATCTATAAATTTTATAATTGCTAAATAAGATGGGCTGGAAACATGAGAGGGTGAGGCATAATGGTTAGGCAGGTTGAGCTTTACATGTACTCTTACAATGTAAAGAGAAATCAAGGAAGGCACCAGCACATTAAGTGAACCCTCCATGGAGAACTTATGGAAAGATATAGCTGGGAGTTGTACAAGATGGGCAGGCATGCATAGCCTGCAATCTCTATCTTTTGAGGGAGGTAACATCAAAATAAATGAAATCACACATTAGTTTGAAAGAGAGAGAACACTGTACCACTAATGTCATTATGGAGTTCTATGGCTTTCTCTTTGGTGGATAAACTCTTACTCTCCAGGAACATTCCTCTGGTGACAGGCATTGGGTATTCATAATTCACTCTCTCACAGGGTTCTATAATAAAGTTACATAGGAGATAAACCACCATCTCATAGAGCATATTTACTTTCCAACCACAGGCTGGCAAAAAGTCCATTTATATTTCTTATATTCTTCTTTGATTTCTTAAGACTATCAAGTTTTGAGAAAGAGAACTAAAAAATTAATCATGGACTTTACAGTACAGTTTGTTCTTAAATCTTTGAAGAATCATTTTTATTTTTAAAAAAGAGTCAACTTCAAAAGAAGAAGACTTAGAAAAAGGAGGTGAAATATATAAGAAACACAAAAGTTATGGAGGAGTTGAACATGAGCTTCTTCAAAAAACCATAGAGTCCTAAAACCTGGAAACATACAGCAAAGGTTGAGAAGTATTTTAGGAGAAATAAAAAGCAGCAGTATTTTCCACAGCTGGTAGTACACTTGAGATGCTAATTACATCAAGAGGTGGTAAAGGCTGTAGATATAAATAGATCCAAAAAGGGTTTAACTAAATTCTTGCATAATAGATACATAATTTATTAGTGAGGGAAATTAGGGACAATGAGAGGTATGTCTTTTGAAATTGACATGATAGAGGACAACTAAGCCCTCCTCTATGCCTTGGTACCCAAATCAGAGTCAAAATGCCCTAACAGTTAGATGAATCCAGGAGCTAGGTCAAACACAGCCAGACAATTATTATCCTATGTTAAATTAATCAGAGATGTATCCAGAATTAGTAGGACATTTTACATCATTTATATTTAGAACTCAGCTTCTTTATTTTGAGAGATGACATTCAACATTAAAGAAAAAGCTTTACCAGTCTTATTTCATATTTACTCTAAGTAGATCATAATCACTTCACAAAGAAATGCATATGTAACTGTTGGGATATACAAGTCTAGATCTCACTTTTTTTTTTCCACTCTGAAGACCATCAGATCACAAAGAAAAATCTTGCTTGCTAAAATAAATAAATAAAGCCCCAAACTAAGAACTTTTTGGAGACTGAAAACAGTGATTTCAGATACCTATAAACTTCCTCAAAGATAAATTTATGAATTTAATAAATGTTATCACTCATTGAATTTCATTGAGGTGTGTACATTTAAAACAATCAAATAGTAAATATTGTTTAATGTAAATATTACCATTACTGATCATTTGCTTTGAATTTCAGTTCACTTGATAGATAAAAGAGCACCCCTGAACACAGCTATTTTTAAAATCATCTCATACACCATATAAATATGGCATTTCTTTTATTTGAGCTTTTTGCAGATTTCATACCATCATCTATTATTTGTGGTATTCTTTGGGTTACAAGTGGTAGTTCTGAAGTTTCATCAAAGAGAAGCTCCTCTCATGTTTGACTGCTCAAGTGCCTAGTAAAACATAAGCTTCTAACACTTCTTTTCCTATTGGATTGTTTGAATACCATGGACCCCCCAAAAAAGAACTAATGAGAATAAAAAATCTTAAAGAAAGGTACTATCATATTTTATTTTTAATTATATGTTTAAATCATCTGACATACAAATAAAAACAGGGGTGAACTTGATATGATTTTATGAACTTTCAATCCATTATAATTTTTTTAAATAAAAAAATTTGGGAGCAGGTAGGTGGCGCAGTGGATAGAGCACTAGCCCTGGATGCAGGAGGACCTGAGTTCAAATTCCCAAAGGACTAATGATGAAGCATACTATCCTACTCCAGAGAAAGAACTGATATTGTCTGAATACAGATTGAAGCATGCTATTTTCACTTTGTCCTTTCATTCTTTTTCTTTTATTTGAGTCTTCTTATACAAAATGACTAACATGGAAATGTTTTACATGATTGCACATGTATAACCTATATCTGATTTCTTACCATTTCAGGAAGTGGAAAGGAAGGGAGAAGGGAGGGATAGAATTTGGAACTCAAAACTTTTTCTAAAAAATGTTTAAAATTGTTTTAACATGTAATTAGGAGAAAATAATATTTATTTAAAAAAGATATTAAAACATTTTTACACTTCATTAAAAAAATGCTTGTTGATTGGTTGGTTTAAAAACCTATGATTTCATTGGCAGCAATCATCACAACTGCTTCATACTGGCTAGGAAATAGAGTGGTGGATCAGAGGAATAGATTAAGTATGCAAGACACAGAATTCAATGACTATAATAATCTATTATTTGATAAACCCAAAGACCCCAGCTTCTGGGATAAGAACTCACTCTTTGACAAAAACTGCTGGGAAAACTGGAAAAGAATATGGCAGAAACTAGGCATAGATCAAAATCTCACACCATATACCAAAATGAAGTCAAAATGGGTTCATGATTTAGATATAAAGGCTGATACCGTAAGCAAACTGGGAGAGCAAGGAATAGTTTATGTCAGATTTACGGAGAACAGAAGAATTCGTGACCAAACAGGAGACAGAGAACACTATGAAAAGCAAAACGAATAACTTTGATTACATTAAATTGAAAAGTTTACAAACAAAGCCAATGCAACCAAGATTAGAAGGAAAGTAGAAAATTGGGAAAGAATTTTTACAACCAGTGTCTCTGATAAGGGCCTCATTTCTAAAATACATAGAGAACTAAGTCAAATGTATAAGAATACAAGTCACTCCCCAATTGATATGGATATGAACAATGGATATGAACAGGCAGTTCTCAGATGAAGAAATTAAAGCTATCTAGTCATATGAAAAAATGCTCTAAATCACTATTGATTAGAGAAATGCGAATCAAAACAACTCTGAGGTATCACATCATACCTATCAGATTGGCCAAGATGACAAAACAGGAAAATGATAAATGTTTGAAAAGATCTGGGAAAATTGGAACACTAATGCATTGTGGGTGAAGTTGTGAAATGATCCAACCATTTTGGAGAGCAATTTGGAACTATGACCAAAGGGCTATAAAAATGTGCATACCCTTTGACCCAGCATTAGCACTTCTAGGGCTGTATCTCAAAGAGATCATACAAAAGGGAAAAAGGATCCACATGTACAAATATATTTATAGTAGCTTTTTTGTGGTGGCAAAGAATTGGAAATTGAGAGGATCCCCATCAATTGGAGAATGGCTGAACAAATTGTGGTATATGAATATAATGGAATACTACTGTGCTATAAGAAATGATGAACAGGTGGACTTCAGAAAAACCTGGAAAGACTTGTATGGTCTGATGCTGAGTGAAGTGAGCAGAACCAGGAGAATGTTGTACACAATAACAGCCACATTGTGCAATGACTAATATTGATAAACTTAACCCTTCTTGCAATACAAAGATCTAAGATATCTCCAAAAGCCTTGTAGAAAGAACTATGGAGTTTGAATGCACATCAAAGCACACTATTTGCTATTTTTTTTCTTCTGTAGTGTTTTGTATCCTCTTTTTGGTGGTTCCTCTTATTGGTTCTAATTCTTACTTACAACATTACTAATGTGAAAATATGTTTGATAGCAATGTATATGTATAGCCTATATCAGATTGCACGCTATCTAGGGGATTGAGGTCGGAGGGAGGGGTAGAAAAATTTAAAACTCAAAAGCTTATGGAAGTGATTGTTGATAATTCAAAATAAATTAATTAAAAAAAAAGAAAAATGTGCTCTATCTAGAGTCTGTTTAAAGATACTGTTATTTAAACCATGATCCAAGATAATGATTAGTCACTCAGTAACAATGTTTTGCCATTCTCATTATTATTCATTTGACATCCTTGATGAATGAGATTGATCTATTTGGGCACATGAGAAAAATCAAGAATAACAACTAAAATGTAAAATGATAAATATTTATCAAATGAAAAAAATCTCAATTTGAAGATCTCCTATGGTTATACTAGAGTATATTTAAATAGATGTAGAGAATATACAAATTTCCATGTGTTTTTCCTAACTATTCCATACACCTGATATGGCAAATTTGAGAAGTTAACACTGGCCATTTTGAGGTATCTATTTAGATTCAAACTCTGCCTCTAACATATATGAGCCCTGTGACCATGGGAAAGTCACATAAACTCTCAGGGACCTAGAAAACTCTTTAAGGCTATAAATTATAGAGGAGTTATTGACTCACATCAATGGAGAGAGTTTACCAGGGATAGGAAACCTTCAACCTCAAGGCCACATGTGGCCTTCTAGGTCCTTGAGCGCAGCCTTGTGACTGAGTCTAAGTTTTACAGAACTACAAACTGTGAAGTTTGGATTCACTCAAAGGACAATACTTAAGGACCTAGAGCACTACATCTGGCCTTGAGGCCTCAGGTTTTCCACCCCTGGTTTAAATAATGGCAATTTCCTCTACCGATGAAGTTACAGGTCCTGATGCCTCCTCACATACACAAATCTGGGACAGAATAGATCTTTAGAATTTCATTTTAGCAAGCCAAAAGATGAATTGACTTATAACTTTGTGACTTAAAGGGAGTAAGTTATTGCTATGAAGAGACAGATAATGGAGCTATAATATGTATATTTTTTTGAAAAGGTGTCACGTAAAGTCAACAAGCATTTATTAAAGTGCTTACTGTGTGCCAGGCACTGTTCTATACAATAGGAATAAACTTCTGGGAGGCAAGATGGTGGAATAAGCAGTAAGTCGCTGTCACCCTCTCAAATTGACCTATAAAAAACAAAAAAATAGTACCCCAGGAAAAATCCTAGAACAGTTGAGCCAGCGGAAAGATGGGGTGGAGCAGTCTCTTAGCCTGGGAAACTTGGATGATCAGCAAGAAAGGTCAATTTCACTTGGGTAAAAAAGGGAGCACATTCGAAGACAGGAAGCATCCCAGCAAGCTGGCAACAAGCCCCACCTCAGCAAATGAGAGGGAGATCTTGAGCCCAAGTGTGATGAAGCAGGTAAACACCAACACCATGACCCCCCACATGCCTTGGCATAGCCAGGAGAACTGTCAGACTCCCACTTGGAGAAAAATCACATGCAGAGGCTCAGTCCTGGGCAGACAGGTGTCCTCCAGCATCCGGACCTCCACATGCTTCAGTGTAGCCCTAGGGAAATGCAGAAAACCCCACCTGGCCCCAGCACAAACCAGACACCACCAATTGGACCACAGCTCAGCACCAGGTAAGCTGACAAACCCCTACAGCCTACTGTGGGCAGCCTGAGGCCCCTGCACACAAATCCAGTGGCCAACATTCCTGACTCCCAGCACAAGACGCTTGGGACAATGGTCCCTGTACCCCAGAAGCAGAGCTCAACTTTAAAAGTCAAGAAATAGGCAAATAGGAGGAGCAAAAATAAACACTGACCATAGACTCTTTTTATGGGTACAGGGAAGATTAAAACACAAACTCTGAAGAGGACAACATTGTCAATATACTTCCATCCAAAATGTCAAAGGGAAATATGAACTGGTCTCCAGCCCAAAAAGTCTTCTTGGAAGAGCTCAAGAAGGATTTTAAAAGTCAAATAAGAAAGGTAGAAGAAAAAAATGGGAAAAAAATGAAATGTATGCAAGACACAGTCAACAGCTTGGAAAAGAAAGGACAAAAATTGACCATAGAAAACAAATCTGTAAAAAATACAATTGGCCAAATGGGGAAAAGTACACTGAAGAAATCAACTCCTTAAAAAGTAGAATTGGCAGAATGGAAAATGATGTACAAAAGCTAACTGAAAGAAACATTTTGTTAAAAATTAGAATTGGGCAAGTTGAAGCTAATGACATTATAAGACATCAAGAATCATTTAAACAAAATCAAAAGCATGAAAAAATAAAAGAAAACATAAACTACCTCATTGGAAAAACAACTGACCTGGAAAATAGATCCAGAAGAGACAATTTAAGAATTTTTAGTCTACCTGAAAGTCATGATGATAAAAAAAAAAAGATGCTGGACAGCTTCTTTCCTGAAATCATCAAGGAAAACTTTCCTGAGATACTAGAACCAGAGGGTAAAATAGTCATTCAAAGAAAGACTCCACCAATCACCTCCTGAAAAGGATCCTAAAATGAAAACTCCAAGGAATATTAGCCAAATTCCAGAATTATTGAGCAAAGGAGAAAATACTGCAAGCAGCCAGAAAGAAACAATTTTAATATCATGGAACTACAGTCAGGATTATGCAGGACCTAGCAGCTTCTACATTAAAGGATCTGAGACCTTGGAATATGATGTTCTGTAAGACAAAGGAGCTTGGATTGCAACCAAGAATCAACTACCCAGCAAAACTGATCAAAATCTTTTAGGGGAGGAGATGGATATTCAATTAAATAGGGGACTTTGAAATTTTCCTGATGAAAAATTCAGAGCTGAACAGAAAAATTGATCTTCAAATAAAAGACTCAAGAAAACCATAAAATGGTAAACAGGAAAGGGAAAAAAATCATGTTTTTCTATAAGGTTAAACTGTTTAAATCCCTACATGGGAAGATGATACTTGTAACTCTTAAGAACTCTATCTTTATTATGACATTTAGAAGGGATATACATAGACAGAGGGTGTGGGTATAAGTTGAATTTGATGTGAGGATTAAAAAATTAATTAAGGGGTGGGGAAAAAGATTGTACTGGGAGAAGAGGAGGCAAAAAAGGGTAAATTACATCCCAAGAAGAGGCTCAAAGACCTATTACAGTAGAGGGAAAGAAGGGAGAAAGGCAAGCATTGTTTGAACCTTATTCTCATCAGATTTGGCTCAAAGAGGGAATAAAAAACTCACTCAATTGGGTATAGAAATTTATCTTAATTTATAGGAGGTAGAAGGGTAAAGGGGAAATAAAAGGGATGTCAATTTGAGGCAGGCAGTGGTCAGAAGCAAAACACTGATGAGGAGATAAAGGGAAAAGGAGAAACGGGTCAGGAGAGAATAGGACGGAGAGAAAGACACAATTAGTAATCATAACTGTGAATGTGAATGGGGTGAACTCTCCCATAAAATGGAAGTGGAATGCAGAATGGATTAAAAACCATAAGCCTATGATATATTGATTACAAGAAACACATTTGAAGCAGAGAGATGCACACAAAGTAAAAGTAGAAGGCTAGAGCAGAATATATTATGCTTCAGTTGAAGTAAAAAAAAAAAAAAGCAGGGGTGGCAATCCTAATCTCAGACAAAGTAAAAGTAAAAATAGATCTAATTAAACGAAATAAGGAAGGGAAACTACATCCTGCTAACAGGTACCATAGACAATGAAGTAATATCAATACTAAATATATGTGCACCAAGTGGTATAGTATCCAAATTCTTAGAGGAGAAGTTAAGTGAATTACAGGAAGAAGACGGCAAAACTATACTAGCAGGTGACCTCAACCTTCCCCTCTCAGAAATAGATAAATCTAATCACAAAATATACAAAAAAAGAAGTGAATGAGGTAAATAGAATCTTTGAAAAGTTAGATATGGTAGACCTCTGGAGAAAATTGAATGGGTATAGAAAGGAATGTACTTTTTCACAGTGGTACATGGAACCTACACAAAAATTGACCATGTACTAGGGCATTAAAAAAACTCACATTCCAATGCAAAAAGGCAGAAATATTAAATGCATCATTTTCAGATCATGATTCAATAAAAATTACATGTAACAAAGGGCCATGGAAAGATAGATGAAAAATTAATTGGAAACTAAACAATTTCATCCTGAAGAATGAGTGGGTCAAACAACAAATTACAGAAACAATTAATAACTTCATCAAGGAGAATGACAATAATGACACAATGTACCACAACTTATGGGATGCAGTGAAAGCAGTTCTTAGGGGAAAGTTTATATTTCTAAATGCTTACATGAATAAAATAGAGAAAAAGATCAATTAATCGAACAAGCACCTAAAAAAGCTAGAAAAAGTAAATTAAAAATCCCCAATTAAATAACAAATTAGGAATTCTGAAAATCAAAGGAGAGATTAATAAAATTGAAATTAAGAAAACTATTAAACTAATAAAAAATAAAACTAAGAGCTGGTTTTATGAAAAAAAACAATAAAATAGATAAATCTTTGGTGAATTTGATTAAAAATAAAGAAGGGAACCAAATTACCAGTATCAAAAATTAAAAAGGGAAAATTCAGCACCAATGAAGAGGAAATTAAAACAAGAATTAGGAGCAATTTTGTCCAACTATATGCCAACAAAGATGACAATCTAATTGAAATGGATGAATATTAACAAAAATACAAATTTCCCAGCTTAACAAAAGAGGAAAAAATACTTAAATAACCCCACTTTAGAAAAATAAATTGACCAAGAAAAATATCTCCAGGGCCAGATGGATTTACAAGTGAATTCTACCAAACATTTAAAAAACAATTAATTCCAATACTATAAAAACTATTTGGAAAAATAGGTGAAGAAGGAGTCCTGCCAAATTCTTTTTATGATACACATATCAGCTGATACCTAAACCAGGAAGAGCCAAAACAGAGAAAGAAAATCACAGAGCAATTTCCTTAATGAATACAGATGCAAAAAATTTAAATAAAATATTAGCAAAGAAGTTACAGCAACTTATCATAGGTGCTTTGTGATTCAATAACCAATTGTATTAACACGGATATCCTCCTGATACAGGGTTGGGGATCTTCTGACTCTCAGGTCACGTGGCCCTCTAGGTCCTCAAGTATGGCCCTTTGACTGAATCCAGGACTGAATCCATCAGATATTAGAATATTAAAATATGGAAGAAGTCCTGCAATTCTTTGAGTAGTCCCACTATGTAAACTCAGGAATGGATACCAATGGATAAGAGTTACAAAGGATGTATTGATTGTTTTTGTAGCACTGGAGGAATAGTTTGTCAGTCATAAAGCATTTATTAAATGCTTACTATGTACCAGGCACACTGTGAATTCAAATGTAAGCAAAACAAAACAACAACCACAAAAAACAGTCCCTGTCCTTAAGGACAGAGGAAAGCACATAAAAGGAAGCTAAGGGGAGAAGTGGCATAAGTTACCTAGGCAGGGGCATAGTAGAAAAGTCCAACAATCAGGAGTGGAGACTGGAAAGAACTGAAGACATAGTTGTCCTGGGCCTCTTCTTTAAATATAGGTTCTGGGAGGAGTCATCCAATTAGAGGAAGAGGCCATAAGGTCTGAGGGTACTCCCAATGTGTTAATTCCAGGGTTTGAATACTCACATTGATGAGATTATGGATCCACTAAAGTATGTCTTAGGGATACTTGGGCTATCCATTTGTTAGTTCTCATTGTCACTCCATACTTGGCCCATCTCCTTGCCTTATTAATGGCTTTTTCATAAGTTACTGAACACTTCTAAAAAAGGTTGATCTGATTCATTTTATTTTATTTTTTTGATTCATTTTATATTAAAATGAACCTATCAATTTTCTATGAAATCAAGAAATATAAGGTTATTATGAACATAAATATGTATTAATGACACTAAGTTTTGGTGTTATATAATAGACAACAGAAATTCAGTCCATGAGTAGGGAGAGTGATTTGCTGCCAAGGAACAAAAGTACTCAGCCATTTAAATCTTCTCCAAATAGCCCAACCCTTTTCAGTTGAATATTCCAAAGAAGTATGATGGGAGAATTTAAAAGCAGCATCCTCATCACTTTCACACTCAGTTCCTATTCTGTTTGAGGAAGGAGAGCTCTGGGGATACATTTCTCAGTTAGGGATATGACAAGGACTAGAGATTAAAGAAATGAAAATTAAAACAATTCTGAGGTATCACCTCACACCTATCAGATTGGCTAATATGACAAAAAAAAAGGAAAATAAATATTGGATGGGATGGGGGAAATTGGGACATTAATGCACTATTAGTGGAATTGTGAATGGGTCACCATTCTGGAGAGCAATTTGGAACTATGGCCAAAGGGCTATAAAAATGTGAGTCTCTGACAACATCTCTAGTTTTGATCCAGCAATACCAATACTAGGTCTGTACCCTGAAGAGATTTGTTTCAAAAAGGGAAAAAAACCTATATTTACAAAAATGTTTACAGTAGTTCTTTTTGTGGTATCAAAGAACTGGAAATTAAGGGCATGCCCATCAATTGGGGAATGGCTGAACAAGTTATGGTATATGATTGTGATGAAATGCAATTGTGCTATAAGAAATGGCAAGTAGGATGCTTTCAGAAAAACCTAAGAAGACTTATATGAACTGATGCAAAGTGAAATGAGCAGAACTAGGGCAATATTGTACACAGCAATAGCAATGTTGTAAGATCATCAATTTTTAGCTGTTCTCAGCAAGACAATAATCCAAAACAATTACAAAGGATTTATGATGAAAAATGCCATTCACCTCAAGAAAAAGAATTGATGGAGTCTAAATGCAGGTCAAGGCATACTTTTTTTTTGCTTTCTTTATTATTCTTGGGGTTTTTTGGCCTGAATTTTTATTTGTTTACATATAAATAAGAAAAAAATATTTTAAAAATCAACATCGCAAAAAAAATTAAAATATAATAAAATAAAATGGCAAGTCTGAAATAATTCTATACAACTGTAATGAGCTAATTTTTTGAGAAAAAATTAGAAGCTACTTATCATGAGGTATACATATTGCAAGTGAAGATAGGACAGCACAAAGTGACTCCAAAATGTTTTCTTTTTAGTGATTATGTGCACACCAGTCTGAGTAATTAATCTTCATTCTGCTCATTATATGTTGAACAAGAAAAATAGGGGCAGGGGGAAATCCTAGCAGGATATGAGAGGTCACATATCAAATCTGTAAATAAAGTAATTTTTTTTAATTGTTTCATATATATACATTTATTTAACTTATATATAAATTTATATATTTGTATAAATTATATATATATATTTATATATAATTTAATTTATTTTATATATTATATATATAATTTTACGGTTACAAGAAACCTTATAAATTATATCTCATTTAAACCTCAAAGCAATACCTTAAGAGAATTTTGCTATAAGGATAAGACAATTTTAGTCTTAGGAAAAGATCTGGAAGCAGGATCTGTTATTTAAAAAAATAGGAAAGGTAGAGATTTTTGGAATCTACAGCATCTTGTCATTACCCAGACTGCCTGTTTTGAGGGACAAACTGTGACTTCTTTAGACACCTGTACCCTTCTCCTACCTTGTACTTCTTCCCTTTTCTGGAATCTTTTAGGCCCAGAAATATCTAGCCTCATAGACATTGGAGAAATGCCACATTTCTCATAAAATCCCCAGATTTTCTCACCTCTGAGTTGCTCTACAGCAAGTAAAGACAAGGTACCAAAGGTGTCCCACCCACTGAATGAGGAGAGCAGCAATAGCTTCCTGTAATAAGCCCAGGATAAGGAATATCCTCTTAAAGGAACATCATGCTATGACCTACACACTGTGGCTCTTTATTGAGTCTCTGACATCTCTAGTTGTGCTCCATTCATGTCCTTCCCCATCTGGTTATGGAGGTATCAACTGCCAAACACTGTGCTCCCTACTTGAAATGTCTCCATTTAAACCATATAACCTTCTTTTAAAGAGGTCATATAAACCCTTTGCATTGAATGGCTTTCTAATTAAGTCCTCAAAACACTGCATCAGAAAAGAATGCATTTAAATGCTAAGGATCTGTTCATCAAGAAAAAAGAATTCCAGAGTTCACAGCTTACACAAAATTAAAATTTCTTTTAATTACATATTTTAGCAAATTTTAGTTTGTTATCTCTCTGGCCTCTACCACTTTTATTGTAACCTGACCACAAGATCATAACATTTTAGAAATAGGTCTTAAAGATCATCTAGATAGAATTCTTGACCTGGGGTCAAGAGATATAATTTATAAGAACATTATATATGTGTGTATATGTACACATATATACACACACATACATATATGTATATAGACATATATACATATATACATATATTAATATGCACAATATGTGTATGTATGTACGTACATATACATATTAATATTTTAATATATAATTATCCCTTCCATATTGCAAGAGTTAGGGGTGTGGCAATCCTGCAATCTGGAAAAGCCATATAAAATTTTTTGGCCCTCCTTTCATACTAGAGAAGAAGTCTGAATTATTATGGTATTAAAAGATAAAATATATTGATATTATACAATAATATACATTTTATGGATTTCTGAGTTACTAAACTTTTTCTGTGTCATCTGCTGGCCTTTGCATGTCATCTGTGGCTTCCACAAAACTCTGAAGAAATTCCCATTTAATTTCTTATGCCAATCCATGATATCCTTGAAACCTCAAAGGGGAAAGTTGTGATGTGGAAGGAATAACTATAATTAGCTTCCTTACTAATCTTATGGATTGTATTTTACACATTTTAAAAATGTTATTCTGATAAAGTCCAAGGGATTGATTAGACTACAAAAGTTATCCATGACACAAAAATTCGGTTAAGAACGCCCGATGTAGATCAACACCCTTCTATTACCAATGATGAAATTGAGGCCCACAGTTAAGTGACCTTTTTGAGGTCAAATAGCCAGTAACTAGTTCTGAGACTAGAATCCAGATCTTCTGACATTATTTCCAGTGCTATCTTATTAATAAAATCAAGTCAGCGATGGAGATGTGAAAACATCTATTTTTTTTCTTTTTAATTCCTCCTTTGTTCAGAAATATTTTTATTTACATAGACTATACATTTCCAGGAATCCACTTCAAACAACATAAGGAAGCCATTCTTTCAGGCCTTGATACAGGAGGGACCTGGAAGCTATCCAGTTTCTTCATCCTGACCCTTATAATATTTTTCCCTGTAAACTTCTCCACGCTAAGAATAAACATCTCTTCTCTCAGAATGATGCAAAGCATCAGGCTATGCAGGAAAAACGAACAAGTATTTGGCTTTCAAAAACCTTCACCGCTGGGATGCAAAATACATAAAAATGGCAAATAGAAAAGCCCTGAAGTTGGTATAGCAGTTATCAAGGAACTGTAGGTACCATCTAACTTGAAAGCAAGGTTTACTCCAGCTAAGTGCCAATGAGGCTACCTGGAGGTAAGTGGGGTATACTTACAGTTCATCCAAGAAGATTGCCTTTTATAACTCAAAAGTCTGAATGGAAATTACATAAGGAAGAACAGCAGTTTAAAATGTCGAGTGTTCTTATATAACAAGGTAAGCTCATAGGGAACTTTTCTGTTTTCAATGACTTTGAATTTGGAATCAATTTTAAAGTTATTTGCCGAATGAATGACTGAATAAACTTCCAAAGAAGATTGCCACAGATGTGCTGCAATGAGGATAATCTGTCTGCAAAGCATCCAAAGTGGATCACATGCTAATCAACCCCCAGAGAATTTAAATCTCAACTTGTACTTAAGTGCATTGTACATTGCTGTAGTTTAACATTATACCTACTAACAAGAAACAGGAAATATTTGGTGTAAAGAATTCAGGTTCTCACACTGATTTTCTATGCCCAAAATCATCTGGGCACTCCCAGTTGTCAATTGTATACAACATACACATTAAGGTCCTTAGAGATCATCCCGTTTTTCTCACATAATTTACTAAATCACATTAAAACCATACCTGTCAATCCATCAAAAAGTAATGGTTATGCTCCTAGTATATGCCATTCTTCATGCAAGGTGCCAAGCATACAAAGATTAAGATCATAGTCCCTCCCCTCAAGAAACTTACATTTTATCAAAAAAGAACACACACATGGATATACCAAACAGATATAAAACAAATGCAAGGTAATTTCAGGAAGTCATTAGAAGCTAGGAAAACAAAAAGTGACTCAAAGAGGAGATGGCATTTCAGCTGAGCTTCGAAAGAAACTATATTTTCTTATTGTCTTCATTATGTAACACAGGATCTTGAGCTGATTTCTCAAACCTCTCACAGACACTGAGAAGTTGGATCCCCAGAGGCTGGTACATCTCACCTCAGAGTTTTAAGGGTTTAGAAGGGTCTTTCTAATGCATAGCCAACAAATTCCCATTGAAGTGCTTCCCCTTATGATCATCAAGTGACATTAATTAGTCAGCCAGACTTAATTAGCTTCTACAAATAAATATTTAGTAAGGGAGTATAGTTGGCAGAGAGCAGCTAGGTGTTACGGTGGATAAAGCACTAAGCCTAGAGTCAGGAAGATTGCATCTTCATGAGTTCAAATCTGGCTTTAGACAATTACTAGCTATGTGACCCTGGGCAAGTCACTTAACCCTTTTTGTCTCAATTTCCTCATCTGTAAAACAAGCTGGAAAGGGAAATAGCAAACCACTCTAGTAACTTTGCCAAAAAAAACCTCAAATGGGTTCATAAAGAATCAGACACAACTGAAATGACTGCATAACAACAAATAGTTGGTAGAACCCTCTGTCCCTGAAAGTCTGACATACTCTTCCACAAGTACATACAGGGTCCAGGGGAAAATGAACTCAGTCTTAGAGAGCACATATAGCAAAAGAGTAACTCAGCTCCTGGAAGTTCTTTTGCTGGAGTTTTCAAAATATTCTTCCTAGGTGTGGTATTGTTTTTTCTCCCTTGAATCTGCCTTTCCTCATTAAACTAGTTTATCCCTGGATCCTCAAGCAGACACTAACACCAATTGCCATTGTCCCTTAGAATATTGCTATAACACTGATGAAAAAAATCCAAATCCTCTCGTCCCCCAAAGTATACAAGATCTTCCTCCGGTTAAGGGTGGCAAAGGAGACTGGGAACAAGGCCAAGACTTACCCTTAAGCAATTCTTCCTCAAGCCTTGGGTGGAATGGTTCCCTTCTAGCTCACCGCTTGCTTCAATCCCCAATTTCAAAGTAGATAACTGGTTTTATACAAGGCCCTGAGGGTGTGGCTAAGTCCCTAAACCAATATCGAGAGACTTTTACTTGTATTTAGTTGAAATGTCCAGTCCTTGCTCATGTCCAGCTCATGCCTAATTTACTTATTTCATTGAGAGATATGTTCTCAACTGATAAAGGTAACAGGATCAAAAGCTTATTTAAACTCTCACCCTTACAATCATGGAGTTTCCTACTACATCTATTATATATTGAGAATCTAAGAAAATAAACTGTTTTCTTTAAACTGAGTTTTCAAAATTATTTTGTTCTTTTAAAGGGTCAGTTTAGAAAGAGAAAAGATGAAGTACTTTCTAAGGAATTCATCCATTCAGCAATTATTTATTAAGATCTTATTATGTTTGATGCAATGGAAGAGATGCGAAGATAAAAAGTCATAGTATTTACCCTCAAGAAGCTTATAATCTTGTAGGGGGTGATATGACTAGCAAACACATAACTGTGATGCAAACAAGTGCTTAAGACAGGTAGAAAGGCTTTATAATCAGATGAGAGGGCTCAAAGAAGACCCCATGAACAAAGTAGCATTTGTGTTGGGCCTTGAAGGATGGATAGAATATCAGCAGGGAGAGAGAAAAATATATACCATTTATCCAACACTTTAAGATTTGCACAGAACCTTGCATGCTAATGTATTTCAGCTGATCTTCACAATAGTCTCATGAGATAGCTATAGATATCATTATACACATTTTACATAGGAAAAAACTGGCTCAGAAAGGCTGCCCATAGTTACAAATCTAGTAAGTATCAGAAGCAGGATTCAAACCTCCATATTTCTTTTTTTTTTTTTTAACAGTGATAAACAGTCTTTATTCAGGCAATGAAACATGAACAAATATATTAGTACTTACTATAATAATTCCATTGCATAAGTATAACTCTTACAAATATTTACTTAACATATGAGGAGGGAAATTATTATACATATAAAATTTATGTAGAAGATCATTACATATACAATGCAATCCTGGTAGGAGTCAAACAGCTTTCACTCCTCCCTATGGGAAAAACTTCCATATTTCTGATGAGTATAGTTATCATAAATCTCTCTATGGATGGAAGGAGGCATTCCAAGAACAAGGAGATAAATGAATAAATCTCTGAGGAGGGAAAGCTCAGAGAATATTTAGAGAATAGTTCAGAAAAACTAAAACATAAAGTACATGATGATGTGTAATGTAAATTACAGAAGAAGGCAGATTATGGAGGACCTTGAATGCCAGGTTAAAGATTTTGATTTTTATTTAGTGTTACTTTGAGAGACCACTGAAGGATTTTTTGAGGAGTATAGCAAGATAATTGTATCTGGATATTAAGCAGATTAATCTTGCATATATCTGTAGGATAGATTGAAGAAGGAAGAAAATGGATGGAGAGGCCTATTAGGAAGTTATTATTTTATCTTTATAACATAAAATTTTTTAATCTTTACTAGAGGTGGAAGGGAAGTCAAACTGAGCTTTCCACAGGGATATCTCATGGAACTGCTAATGTCATTTTTATAAACACTATTATTTTGACTTTATAGGTCCTGGCTGCTCTAGCTAGCATTTACTTATGGCTTTGAAGTTTGCAAAGTATATTACAAATATCTCATTTGATCTTCATAATAACCCTATGAGGTAGATGCTGTTATTATCACTCTATTTTCCAGATGAGGAAACTGAGGCAGACAGAGGTTAAGAGACTTGCATGTGGTCACAGAACTAATAAGTGTCTGGGTAATGCCTGATGCAGTGCTCTAACCAGTGTGCCACCCAGCTGCCTCCAAGGGGAGCTTAGAAGACATCAAGTTCTACTACCTCATTTTACAGATGAGGAAACTGAGGTTCAGAGAGGTTAAGTGATTTCTTAAGGTCATTTCTAGTAAGCATCTGAGACAGAATTTGAAACTAGATCTCGATGACTCCAAATACAGTGCCTTATGTAATTGAATATGCTTCCTAACACACCTTTCCATTACTATGAAAATCCTCTTCTACCACCAATCCCCAGCAGACTAAATTTTTAACAAAATTAGGACAGTGAATGGTATCTCCAAAAAACAGATTTCTATATATAGAACATATCCTTTAGTAATCAAGTAACATCTAAGTTTAGGCAGCATATATACTTACTTTTTCAGTTTCTCTCGAATGTTTGGATCTTTAATTTCATTATGGAGGTCCTCAAAGTTCTCAACAGAAGTTAAGTTACAGAAAACCCTGAAGTCAGTATATGGTGGGATTCCATGGTCACGTCCCCTTTGGATGTTGGTGGCAGCTAAATCCAAAGCCACAGAATGTGCCATAGAAAACAGCTTCTCTGTTAGTTCCAGATTGAGAAGCTGAGAAGGCACCCGTAATTTTCCAGCAACACCAAAGAGCCCACGGAGAAGTGGATCGATGCCACCCTCCTGAATTATCCTGAAGGGTGAGAAGAAGGCCTTGTGGAGAGGAAGATGGCCTTCAGGGATTTCACCAAAGGTGTCATTCAAGCGATAAAGAATGGGATTGATCAATGTGTGGCCAAATCTGAATGCTGCGGTAGCAAAAGAATTAATAATTCCTGAATTCACATTGGGGTTGTACCCCTTATAATGACCTAGCATCTTCATACCACGATCCCCAAGAATCTTGGGCAGCCAGTGACTGTATGTGATATGTTGCATCTGTGCGCCAACAATTTTCCTGGCTTCATTATAAATTGTATCTCCATCCCAGTGTGGGTTCAGTGTAAACAATTCTGTGGCTATCCGATTGTGTTCTCGGAACCACAAAGTATGCATGGCTGTCAGAGCAAGCTGCTCATTGGCTCTGTGGTCCCCAGCAAGGAAGCATGGGATCAGACTTTCATTTTCATCCCGTGTACATTCAGTTGGTGGGCCTGTGGAAAATGGCAGTAAGTGCTTTTCAGAAGAGGGGATAGGTAGCCCTTTCTTAAGCAGACCTCTCTGATCTGTATGATCCCTAAGCTCTTCTGACTCCCGATCAGAACTTCCATAAACATTAGAAGCATCGATGTAGGCTGTTAATTGGTTAATTTGTTCTCTTGCATAGACTGAGCTCATCATCAAGGAAGTCATACCACTTCCACAAACAGGGCTGGAACGGACAAAAAACATACATTGTGAATTTGCTGCCCGAGCATCATTCTGAGGGACAAGGATAGGGAAACAAGGAGGATCATTAGTACACACAGAGCTACATGACTGACCATCGGAAAAACGAGACATACTTAATGCAGGCACTGTTTGGTCTAAGTCATGATCTAAAAATTGGCCCCATTGCATCAACATGTGAGTGTATCGATCATCAGGGGTAATGGTTGCTGTCCCAACCATTTTTGTGGAGACAATCCTGGGTAGTGGTAGTGGATACTGGGTAGTGGAAAATGAGTTTGGGCTGACGCCTCGGGGCAAATTGAAGCCATTTTCATATACAGGTTTTAGAATACGTTCAAAAGCAGTCATAGAAGCCCCCCACATTGGGTTCTGTAAGTTGTTACATGTGCCATCATGAGTTCTATACTTTTGATGGAAACAAATATCAGAGCAATTTGGAGAGCGTCTGTGGGCTGTACATCCAGAGAGGTTGGCAATGAGGTTGAGGTAGTGTGGAGACACCAAGTCATTGTAACGAAATTCTGAAATACAGAACAATGGAAAAATATTAAAATAGCTCAAAAAAACCCGACTTGAAAGATAATTTATGAAATGTTGAAAATGTGTAACAGTGTGGGAATATTGGGAATGCATAATCCAGTGTTCATTGATTGAGGATTCTACACAGAGCCAACCCATGATGGCTGGGGTTAATTTTTTTATTCATCCATTCACTCATTCATTCATTTATTTATTTTGCGAGGCAGTCTGGGTTAAGTGACTTGCCCAGGTCACACAGGTAGTAAGTGTTAGATGTCTGAGGCCAGAATTGAACCTAGGCCTTCTGACTCTAGGGCTGGTGCTCTATCCACTATGCCACCTAGCTGCCCCAGCAATTAAAAAATTGCTCATTTTCAAATGATCAAAGAAAAAAATCCCTAAGCAAAGAAGGATGTGTGTGTGTGTGTGTGTGTGTGTGTGTGTGTGTGTGTATTAAAAGGACCACACTTATCCTCTGCCCCTTAAAAAGAAGGCCTTTCATAATGGTCTTGCATTTGCTAACAGAAAGTCTCACTTCCTGACTTCTATGAAAACATTTTCATATAAGTTTTAAGAGTAAAATCAAAGAGTATTTCAGATTTTCACAAAGGCAACAAAATGATACAAAGGAATATAAACAGCTAAATAATATAGGTTAGAAGTTAAAATGACATGCACTCAAAAATCATAAGTTAATTCATATAGTAAAACAACTTAAAACCCACATATGCAAAAAATGTAGGTATAAAAATAGAATTATCAGATAACAAAGTAATGAAAATGTGATTTGTATAGAACACATATACATGGTTGAAAGAGATATATATATACACATACATATATATGTATAGATGAATAACCCACTTATTAGTGAGTAGATAAGTATAATTCATCATGTCTTCAATGTTCAGTTCATGAGCTATTTCTTTTAAGAAGCATTTCCTGATTACCCCAATTGTTTGAATCTCTCTGAAATAGCTTTATTTATTTTGTACATAGCCTATATTTTCATATCTATGTATCTTCTGCCCTAAAGCTTAAAGGTTGTCTCATTTTTTGTTCCTGAATTGTTGGCCCCTAGCAGTCCCTGACATTTACTAAGAACTTCAGAAATGCTTGTTGATTTATTTGACTGATTAATTCATTGATATACATAGAAACAATGAAAATACAATTTGAAAAAATATATTCATGTTTATATACATGTATGCATAGACACACATCATTATCAGAACTTCAAGGAAACTGACAAAGTAACAGGAAGCTCTAGGGCATAATTCCAAAGAGAAGATCTATTAAATATGACTTAAATAAGTAAATATTAGAAGATAAATATCTGGGGCTAGAGACAGCTGAGTGGTACAGTGGATAGAATACCAGGTCTGGAGTTATCTTCCTAAATTTGTCTCCGACTTCAAACACTTAGTACCTGTGTGACCCTGAGCAAGTCATTTACCCCTTTTGCCTCGATTTCCTCATGTATAAAATGAGCTGGAGAAGGAAATGGCAAATTACTTGTATCTTTGCCCAGAACACCCCAAACAGGGTCATGAAGAGTCAGACATGACTAAAAAAAACAACTGAACAACAATTTGAGGCTATAAAACACCAAGCAAAAACTTAAAGCTAAGGATATGGATAAAGCAGAGGATATTCCTTTAAAATAAAAAAAAATCAACTTATTGGTAAACACAAAGTTAACCAGTTGACACATAACGAAAGTTTATATTTTTTATAAATCCATATTGTTGTTTGTCCTTAGTTTTCAAAGAGGACCAATGACATCACCTGTAATATCTTGACTCACATGTGTATTGAATTTAAGTGAGATAGAATTACACAAAATTATCTGCCTCACTCTCTTCCAGAGCCATTGACGTCCAGTGGACGGACAAAAGTCAGGATGACTGGCAATGCCCCATGATGCAGCGGATGACCTTGGTGTCTTCAATGCCTGACCAAGCTCTAAGCGCTCCACAGCACATGCTTTAGCCCCCTAGATGACTATTGGAACAAATAGTTCTCATCTGCCCATTCTGCAGGGGGAAGTCTTTCCATGCTTGGGGTAGACATCTCCCTAACCTGCCAACTGATTTAAGGCCTGTTTGTTGCCCTCAACTTGGTTTAGCCTGTCTGACAAGGCGGGTTAGTGGGGTGTGGCCACTGTGCAAGGTACAGCTTCTTGGAGCCACAGGTGAGAGTTGGGGTATAGGGAATATTCAGGGAGACCAGCACCTCTGAGTGTGAGGGCTTGCCAAGCCCTTTTCAGGGCTGCTTCTCCACCTTTGGTGTTCACTTCTCACCCAACTCTCACCTGTGGCTCCAATAAATCCACATATCATCAATATGAGTGTTTGCTCCAGTGGTAGAGAGTCATGTCTTCTTATCCCCATTTACTTATACATCATACACACATACACACACACATACATACACACATTTCTATATATGTATGTGTGTGTATATATATATATATATATATATATTCCCATTTCCATATAAATACACATATATTCTAATATATACTTATGTATATGTATGGAAATGGGGAAAAAAATCACACAAGAAGTCATGAATTTCCACCACTGCAGTAACGTGTGTGTATGTATGTGTGTGTGTGTGT
>NW_020955033.1:3791626-3807544 GCF_900497805.2 Vombatus ursinus | reverse complement strand
AAGCTATATAACTTTTCTGAGGGGATGGTGAGGCTGAACTCAAGTGAGTAAAGTGGATTACAGTCTTCTGAGGGCAAATTGTAGCCACAAGGATTTTATATCCAAGGAAATTTTAGAATACGTATAAAGTATATGTAATTATTTTTGGATACATGTAAAGTACATGTAGTCATGCTAGAAAGATACAGGCAAATATTATATGTGTGTATACATATGTTTGTGCATATATACACACAAATATATTATGTATGTGTATATAAACATACGTGCACACATGAGGAAGTATGATATAGTGGAAAGAGTTCAGTGAGGAAGTGGTAGAACATGCATTTACTAGTTTATTAGCTGTTATTATTATTACTATGCACCAGGCACTATGTTAAAAACTTTATAAATATTAGCTCATTTGCTCCTCACAATAACTCTGGGAGGTAAGTGCTATTATTATCCCCATTTTTCAGTTGAGGAAACTGAAACAAACAGAGGTTAAGTGACTTGCCCAGGTCACACAGCTAAGATGTGCCTGAGGCTGAATTTGAAGTCAGGTCTTCCTGACTCCAGGTCCAGTGCTCTATCTACTGACCCACCCAGCTGGCTCTAATGAGTGCAGAGACAGGTATGAATACAGGTTTCCACATTTATTAGCTCTGTGATGATAGACAAATCATTTAAGTTCTCTGAGTCTATAAAACTGAGACAATGAGACTAGCCCCAGATGTTTCTTCCAAACAAGGACTCTGACAATGCAGTCAAGCTCTCCTGGTATCCATGGATACATTTCATTGAGCCAAGGAGAAGGAAGATTGGGATAGTTTATAGGATCGTTTATATATAGTTTATATATAATAGATGTGCACGAATTCATATTCACTGACAATAGAATTCATCATTAAAAGGAAAAGGTTGGGTTCAAATTCAATTCAACAAATATTTACTGTTCTACACTCTGTGCAAGGCTCAGGGTTAGTGTCTAGGTATAAAAAGATAGAAACAAAATAGATCCTGTTTTCACAGAGCTGATGTTCTATTGGCTGCTAAAACTTATGAACTAAGAAGTAATGATAAGGTAATTTCAGGAAGGAAGAGCAGGAACAAGTGGGAATATCAGGAATGCTATGCTTAGGAGATGTTATGTGAGCTGAGCCTTGAAGAAGGCTAGAGATTCTAATGTATAAAGATGGGGAGGAAATGTATTTTGGGTATGATGAGTAACCTATGCAAAGGCACAGAGATGGAAAGTAGGATGCCAATTAGGTCATTTTGATATAACAGAGGCTGCAATAAGGAGGGCGGGGAACAGTAATATGAAATGTCTTGTAAGATTTGTTGGAACCAGGTTGTGGAAATCTTTGAATGCCTGGTTGACCAATTTGCATTTTACCCTAATGCAATGGTTCTCAAACTTCTTGGTCCCTTTACACTCTTAAAAATTATTGAAGACTCCCCAAAGAGCTTTTGTTTATGAGGATTACATCAATTGATATTTACAATATTAAAAATGAAAAGTTCTTAGTATTATTATGAAAATAATTTTGACTTCAAAGACATGGCCTCTCCCTGTTAACCCCTTTGTCACAGTCTTGTTTCTGGAGCACACTTTGAAAACTTCTTCCCTAGAGACAATGAGAAGTGGCCAAAGATTTTTCAGGTCTGAGTGATGGTCAAGATGGTGATGGCTTTGACAGTATAATATAGTAGAAAAGTTTCCCAAAAGATAGGGAATGGAATCACCATTATTAACGACATTAATATGGCATGGGAAATGGAAATAATATATTCAGATTATATGTTCTTATAGTCTATTGATCCAGAATATAACTATTGGTATCTACTTCTCAAATTCCTTAAAAATAAGCACAAAACACTCCAAAATGTTTTAGTCCTCTCCAAAGAACTTAAGGATCTACTACAGAGACACAATAATGAATTACATATGCAACAAAAAAATCAGAAAAAATTAAATGCTATTTTAGTATTTTACTGTTGGAAGATAATCTAATAAGCTTCATGTGTTCCACTGTAATTGATTAATAACTGCATCTCCTCTCATATTGGAGTAAAGAGAGTCTTCATTGTGATTGAAGTTGTTTCTATTACATGATCACTCCTGGAGACTGGAGCTGAAACTATTTTACTTTGTTTCTGAATCAGTGAACATTCAGTGAACAAATCAGTGAACAAAGATGGAAATATGCACTTTGAATGTAGTACTCCAGAGCCAATTAATGCCATATTTGGGGGAGGAATGGAGTGAGTGCTAAAAGTAAACAAGTTGCCAATGGTTAAGATTCAAAACTATAAGGTTTCTCCTTTCCAGAGTTGTTGGGATATCATAATCAGGGAAAGAATGGATAATAATAAGCAAGCTTAAGAACTAATAGAAATAGGGTTAACTATTTTTAAAAAAGTAAGAAGCCATTCTCAGTCTTGCTTAATCTTTGTGCCTTCCTTTTGAGACTACCTTCAATTTTTACTGTAATATATCTTGTTTTCACAAAAATTAATAATGATAACAATAATGATAATAGGTGGCATTTATATGATGTTTTAAGGTGTGAAAAATGCTATACATTTTCTCGTTTTAGTCTTACAACAAAACTTTGAGGTAGATGCCATTATTATTCCTATTTTACAGATGGGGAAACTGAGGCTGAGAAAGGTTATGTGACTTACCCAGTGTCACAGAGATAGTATCTGAAGTAGATTTTGAACTCAGACTCCAAGGCCAGATCTCTTCCTGATTGTGCACCTCCCTGCTGTTTGCACATTATTAGATTGTGAGCTCCGTGGTAGCAGGAGCTATGTTGTTGCATTTCTTTGTATCCCCAGTGCTTAGCGCAATGCCTGGCATATAACAGTGGCTTAATAAATGATAAGGATTACTTGATTGGATGAATGTCAGCAGAGATTAGAATAAAGATTTCTGGCAAGATATTCACACAAGTCCTACTCCAAAGTACCACCATGATGCTGAGATGGCCCTGTGTTTTTGAAAGATACACAGCAAATGACAACCTCTGGCAGGTCTCGTCAAGATGGAGAGCCTTTGAGTTTCTGTAACACTGTAAGACTGTCATCCAAGGACCACCTTAGCTAAATTCAGAGAAGTTCATCCAATAAGGTAGGCCACCAGAGAATGATTATTAATTATTATTGTTGTTATTGTTGTTTGTCACAGCAGCTCAAGAAGGCTGTGTACCAAGGTACAGAGTGACTGGAATCTAGGGAGCGCCTGTATGATATCAAGAAATCCGGACAGGACAAGACAGAAAAATTGATCATGACACCTTTCAGTCTTCAATTTCTCTGGCTCCTTTTATGAAGAGATTGATAATTATCATCAGGACTCAGATATAGAGTCAAGATTAAGGGTCAACTTAAGAAAACTAAAGACATGTTTGTTCCCACAAGGAGACAAGGAGTATGAAGACAAGGGACAAATTGAAACCTCACATAATTATTATGCTTTATTAAATTATATTCATAATATATGTCAAAACCCCAATTACTCCTGTCCCTTTGTTCATGTGCCTCAAAGTCTCGAGGATTTCTATCCACATTGGGATTGCTAATTATATAGCACTTGAAGTCAGGGATTTTTATATTTAATTTATTTCAAGCTGGTCATAATGCAGAATGCTATGTTCAAACACTTAAATTACTTTCCATGATGATTGTTTCATATTTTAAAATTATACTATACCAGGCTTCACAACCATGCATACATCCCAGGCATTTTGGGATACCTTGCCATCCACCCTGATGCCATTATGTACACTCCTCCCCACAGAGCTCCCAAATTGCCATAATCAATTCCATTTCTAAATCACATGATTCTTATTTTCTCTGCAACCAAGCTTCTTCAAGTCTTTAAAAAGTTCACAATTCAATAAAGATGGATATTCCTTCCATCAATCCACACTAAAACCCCTCCATATCTTAGTAGATTGTTTCATGACTTGCCATATTCATCACTGATTGGCTGACTTTATGGAGAGGAGCTTTGCCAAACTTAGGACAACCTACACAGTATCTATCACTAGGCCTGCTTGTACTTAAAAGTTTTTCCAACTGGATGCACTCTGCTGGCATAGCCTTCAAGAATTCAGGGCCATCTCCATGTTAGGACAAAGTCTTAAAGAGGTCTTAAATGAAGGCTGTCATAACCACCATTCCTTAAAAAAGGAACTTTAACTTAATAAATTTTAGGGAAACAACCATTCAAAAACAGAGGAGTCACTTTTGCTGCTGGGGAGATGCGGGACTGTTTTGTTTTGTTTTCTTTTGTTTTGTTTTTGGTTTAAGTACACACACTGGAACACATGAAACAGATGTTGTGGTCTACCTCCCAGTTTATTTCCCCAAAGCAAGTAACTCAAGAAGGTGGGGGAAAATGGTCATGGTAGTTACTGTTACAACAATATCAAAAGCAGGGTGTTATTGATAATAACAAAAGGGTACCTTCACAAACAGGTTATTTTCTTTCAAAGAAAAAAGGTAAAATGCCTGAGAAACTTCAGTGACATCTTCACACAGCATTTAGAACGTAGTCTTCTGATGTTTTATAAAAATAATTGCTGTGAAAAACCGTTAAGAAAGGAAACAGGGAATGTACATGTCTTGGTGGCAGAGATGTCTGAAGACTCAGTAAGCAATTTGTATTATTACAATAGTGAACAAGGGAAATAACAACCTGAGAATAAAGTACTTCTTAATAGGAATGGAGCAACCTATTATAGATGTATATAGCATATGGCCAGGATCTAGCTAATATTAGCAACCACAAGAACCATCTTCTTTTAATTAAATACTCTATCATTTCATCTCCCTTAACCTCCATAAGCACCTGCACTTCAGTGATTGGTTTAAAAAAGTTTCTAAAACATGCTGGTGTTTTAAAGTGGGAAAATTCATTGACATTTTAGTTTAGGACAACAGCCTGTAACACATTTCAAACTGAACACTTATCGATCCTAACCTTGGTCCTCTAAGTCAACAGTGAGCCCTTGCTTCACATTCTCCTGGATCAGCTGAAGTGTCTGCTCAAAAATCTCTCCTGCTCTTGCAGTCTCAACGGTGAAGGGGTCCCGGGGATAACGGAACTGAGCCAATAGGTCACTAGGAGTTCGAGGTCTTCTGCAGATGACAAAAGCATTGCTATTTATGAAGTAAATTGCAGAAATACTCTGAATGATGCTTCAGAGATCTAAACAAAAACATATCAATATCCATCAAGCCATGAGTTTACTTAATGAGCACGCTTCCTTTTACATTTTAGAGTCAATGCGTTGGCTTGAGGAAATATTTATAAGGATCTAGTAAACAGTTTCCTAAAAAATCCAATGCATTGTGCAAAATATAAAGTAATGGATATCATTTCTAATGGAGTGATAATCCATATTTCTTCCTCTTAGTTAATACTATACAATTAATAAGGGAGTATTGAATGTACCTTCAGAAAGACAATCTTGGAAGACTCATTTAAAATAGTCATTGAATATCTATTATTGTTATTATATATGAATTATCTCTTGAATATATACATGAATATCTATTGGAAGTTACTTAAAATGAAAAGTTCTGGAAATTTTCTGTTTGATAAGAAACATTTGTTTTTAGAAAAAAATGGAAAGTTTCATTGAAATCCAATTCAGCGCAGAAAGCCTATATGCACTCCTTCTACTGATAAAACTCAAAGCCCATTAACCCTTGACTAGATGGTTTAATAAGTTCATGTAAATGATATATATATATATATTGTACAGGTATGTACATATATTTGTATACATATGCATATGTATTTGTACATATAGATAAATGTACATGGAATATACATATCCAAATCACTATCCATATATGGAGTGTACTAGAGACCTGTCCTTAGTCCTGTAATATTCACTCAATAAATAAATATTTATTAAGCATTTACTATGTGCCAGCTACTATGCCAAGTGCAAGGGATACAAAAAGAGGCAGAAAACAGTTTTTGCTCTCAAGGAACTTAAAATCCAATGAGGGAGACAATATGCAAATAAATATATACAAAGTAAACTATATACAAGATAAATAGGAAGTAATTAACATAGAGAAACCACTGGAATTAAGAAATTCAGAAAGGCTTCCTATAGAAGGTGGGATTTTGGTTGAGACTTAAAGGAAGCTAGAAAGTTCAGCAGTTGGAACAGAGAAGAAAGTGTTCCAGGCGTGGGGACAGTCAGAGAGAATTCCTAAAGCTGAAAGATGGAGTGTCTTGTTTGTGAAACAGCCAATGGGTCAGTGTCATTGAGTCAAAGAGTATGTGTTAGGGAGTAACATGTAAAAAGACTGGAAAAGTAGGTGGGAATTTTTGATATCCTAGATAAAGGAATATGTAGCATTCTTATGAAATGTGAAGATGACATATGGATAGGATAAAGATACTAATTAAAAGAACTGGGATCCAAACAAATTTTGACAGGCCAGAATAATGGATCAAATGATATTGACAAGCTAGAGCCCATTGCAAGGAGTATAATCAAGATATGTATATATGTCTATGTATACAAACATAAATCCATATATCTCATTAAAACACATAGGCAAGTAAAAGCAATTTTATGCTGAATTAGTAGAAGGAAAGGTATAATGAAGGACTGGACCTGTGATTTAATTAGAATAGAGAACTCCAAGATGAGGAAAGTTAGATCTAGAGGGTAGAAGTAGGGGTCATTGGAAGGAAGCTTCAGAAGGGTATATTTCAATTTGATGTAGGGTAAAACTTTCCCGCACTTAATATCTGTTTAGAGAGCAAGGAGAACGTGTTCAGAAGGCAATGAGGTTCTTCAACAAAATATCAGAGTCTTGGAATTGGAAGAGCCAGTAGAGATGACCCTAATCAACGCTCTCTACAATGTCCTCAATACGTTATCATCCAGTCCTTACTAAAGACTTCTAGTAAGATAGGACCAGGTAACACTCCCAAGCCTGACCATCCCAGTTTGGGATAACTTTAGCTGTTATTGAGTTTTCCCTTATACCTGTCCTAAAACTACTTGCAATTTCAACCAAAACCCCTGATTCTTTTGTCTAAGAGGAAACAGAACAAATGGGATCATGCTTCCACATGATAGCCCTTCAAATATTGGTGAATAATTATCTTGGCCCCTTCTCCCTAAGACTTTTTTCCTCTACATTCAATATTTCCAGCTCCTTTAAATGGTTCTCATGTAGTGTGATTCTGAGGCCCCTTGCCATCTTGTTTGTACTCTTTCCAATGCTCTCCAGGTTATCAACATCCTTCCATTTGATCCATCATTTTGACCTATCAAGATTCATTTGGATCCTGATTCTTTTAATTGGCATATTTATCTCATCCAATTTCGTTTCATCTTCACATTTCAGAAGCATGTTATATATTATTCTACTTAAATTATCAATAAAAATGCTGAATAGTACAGGATCAAAGACAGAACCCTAGGAAATTCCATTTGATAACTTCCTCAAAAATCCATTAATTGCAACCTTACTTGAAGTTTTCTCACAGTTATCTGATTGAAGAAGTTTAATTGCTACTGTAGATACACTCTTAGGGCAGCTAGGTGGCATAGTGAATAGAGTATGAGGCCTGGAGTCAGGAAGACTCATCTTCATGAGTTCAAATCTAGCCTTAGACACTTAGTAGCTGTATGACCCTGGGCAAGTCGCTTAACCCCATTTGCCTCAGTTTTCCCATCTGTAAAATGAGTTGGAGAAGAAATGGCAAGCCACTCTAGTATCTCTGCCAAGAAAACCCCAAATGGGGTCACAAAGAGTCAGACACAACTGAAACTACTAAACAACAACAAAGATTTATTCTTTATGAAACATGGGTTGGTTTAGGTGACCTCTGAGGTGCCTTCCAACTTTGAAACTTCGTGATTTTCCTATGTTCAAAGCATTGTGCAAAATGTTAAAGACATATCTTCAAGGAGCCCATAATATAGCTGTGGAGATAAGGCACAAAGGCACGCGTGCACACATACACATACACACACACACACACACACACATACACATTATAAGACAGTGATATAAAACTGAATGAGATAAGTACATGAAAAGTCACAAATAAAATGCTAAGTTCCATGGAGGGTGACATTTAAAGCTTAGGTGATCAGAGGAGGTTATTCAAGAAGACACTTGATCTATTTCAAAAGAAAGTGGATTTAGAAATTAACACAAAATACAATATTTTGATATTTCCAAATAGAAATGTGGAAGCTGTTTTTAAACAAAATATACATTCCTTTTTTGAGGTCAGACATCATCACTAAGTTCACCATAGAGACTGAGAGAAGCTACTTTCTTTTTCTTCACCCTGTTTTTTTAATGCAAAAAATACTCTGTGCCTTATAGGTTATATTAAAAAAGGATATGTTGGTCCTTGTTAGAAAGTGAGCATTAGTCAAAGTATATGAATAGGCAGTTGTCAGATGAAGAAATTAAAGCCATCTATAGTCATATGAAAAAATGCTCTAAATCACTATTGATTAGAGAAATACAAATCAAAACAACTCTGAGGTACCACATCACATCTATCGGATTGGCTAATATGACAAAACAGGAAAATAACAAGTGTTGGAGAAGATGTGGGAAAATTGGAACACTAATGCATTGTTGGTGGAGTTGTGAAATGATCCAATCATTCTGGAGAGCAATTTGGAACTATGTCCAAAGGGCTATAAAAATGTGCATACTCTTTGACCCAGCAATAGCACTTCTAGGGCTCTATGTTTTATGGTGGCAAAGAATTGGAAATTGAAAGGATGCCCATCAATTGGGGAATGGCTGAACAAGTTGTGGTATATGAATGCAATGGAATACTATTGTGCTATAAGAAATGATGAGCAGGCAGATTTCAGAAAAACCTGGAAAGACTTGTATGGAGTGATGCTGAGTGAAGTGAGCAAAACCAGGAGAACATTGTACACAATAACAGGCACACTGTGTGATGACTAATATTGATAGCCCTTCTCAAGGATCTAAGATGTTCAATATTTCCAGCTCATGCCATTTCTGACTCTAGGCCTGACACTCTATTCACTATGCCACTTAGGATCTAAGATCTAAGCAAGGATCTAAGACACCTCCAAAGGCCTCATGATGGAAAATGCTATCCACATCCAAAGAAACAACTATGGAGTTTGAATGTAGATCGAAGCATACTATTTGCTATTATTTTCTTCCATTGTGTTTCGTTCCTTCGTTCTGGTGGTGCCTCCTATTGGTTCTAATTCTTACTTACAACGTCACTAATGTGAAAATATATTTAATAGGAATATATATGTATAGCCTATATCAGATTGCATGCCTTCTTGGGGAGGGAGGCGGAGAGGGAGGGGGAGAAAAATTTAAAACTCAAAAGCTTATGAAAGTGATTGTTGATAAATCAAAATAAATTAAAAAAAGAAAGTGACCATTAAAAAAATCAGTATTATTGGCTCAAACTGAAATAAGTAACTATTCTTATGAATTTATTGTCGGTATCCTGTTTCATAACAAAAAAAAATATTTTTTGCTTTTTGGTGAGGCAATTGGGGTTAAGTGACTTGCCCAAGGTCACACAGCTAGCAAGTGTCATGTGTCTGAGACCAGATTTGGACTCAGGTCCTCCTGACTCCAAGGCCGGAGCTCTATCTACTGTGCCACCTACCTGCCCACTATAATCAAAAATATTTAAAGAAAATGTTTGGTTGGTAAAGAATATAGCTTTGAGACAAAGCACTCAGAATCTATTCTATAATACTAATCATCTTGATCTGGAATTATTTTTATTACGGTGTTTTTTTTTCTTTTATTCACAAAAGATAACTGTAAAAGTTCCTTATTTATTCTAAAATAGTAGGACAATGGGCATGGGAAGGAGAAAAGTAATAGCTTAAGGAGAAAATCTTTTATACTTCAGTATTATCAGTTTAATAATACAGTTGGGTTCTATGCATACTAACCCCTAAAATAACTGATAATAGAAAAAAGTTTGGCTAATGGCTGCAAACATCAAAAAGCCTATTGCATAGGTATCTATCATTCTTCTTACCTCTACAGAGGGTGTTCTGATTCGTAGAAACTGCTTTGGGAATGAGCACTGGCCAGTAATGCAGGGAGCAACTTAAATTTTCTTTCACTACCTGAACTGACAGTGACTGCTTTTCCCAGACGATGGCCTAGCTTGCCAAGTTTAAAAAAAACATATTTTGACAATCTCATAAGAGTATCCCTGGTTGTGATTTATGAAGCTTGCAATAGCTAAACAGAACTAAAATGAAAACAATTTTCATAAACAAAATAAAATAAATCCTTACTGTGAAAATAGATTTCTTCTTGTGGAGTTAATTGCACTGTCAACCCTCTGGATGGCATCAAGAATAGATGATTCAACAAAGTTATCGCCAGCTTGTCTACCCTGTATTGCTGTAACAACAATCCCATGATTTAAAAAAAAATAAAGTTAGGAATTACATGATATAAGTGGCATTTAACACCTTTTATATTTTAGAAGGGACAACTTCTAACAAAATGAAAATACTATAAAACCTCCAGGTGATATTTTCTATTGTACAGAAAGAGCAATATTCCCCAACAAAACTCCCAATGGAAACTATCAGTTTAGTTCAGAGAATTAAAGTATTCCAAAAACTGGTAAAGGCATATGGACTATTTCATTTTATAATAATGGTTCAGAGAACCCAGATGTGTAAGGATGCGGAATTGCTGTGCTGTTGGGGTCTGGTTCATGTGAAGCACACCTGAGATGATGCCTATCCACATAGAGAGGTGAAGGAGCTTGCTTCTGGGAGAATCGTGTTGATATGTGATTTTGGGACATGGTAGAGCAAATGTAAACATAGGTTCCTGATGGCTAACCCTGTGGTTAGGAGGAATCTTTTCTGATTGGCTATGTAACTAAAACCATCACTATTCAGTAAGGCTTCTCAGTATAAGTGACCTCCTCTTCTAGTTAAGGGGAAACGCCTTTTGGCCTTTTGTCCTCAGAGGCTCCATGGATCTTGAGAGAAAGGATTTAGTCCTTAAACTTCACCCTCCCCCAATTCTAGATGAAGTAAGCAGAGTCTCTGACCTTGGGAATTTTGAATGGTCTGAAGAATGAGTAATAGGAATCTGAAAGCCAGAGTCTAGACTGGGTCTTTGTAGCCAGTAAAAATCGATGCCCTAAGGAGCAAGGAGTGACCTTTGGGACTCTAGCCTAGACAGTCACTCAAAAATAGATATTTCAAGGAAAGAAGATTCTACATACTGTATTCCAACAGGAATTTCCAAAAATGGAAGAGGACTGTGATTTTCATACCTGGCACAACTGTGGAGACTCCAAGACTACAGACACAGCCCTCAGAATACAGCATCAACATCTGGGCCCTGTACCAGTTAAGGGTTAGGTAGGAAAGTTTATAGTTCTGAAGACTATGATCAAAACATCCCATGTAGTAGTGCAAGTTTAAGGGAGGATTTGGAATGCATTGAGAATATTGGGAATACATTAAGAATACATTGGGAAATATTCAATGAACTTGTAGATAGAACACCGGATCTAAAATCTGAGGGACCTTAGAAATGGCTTCCTCTGCCCAGATGCCTTGAGACTGCTGAGGAAGACTTTTAGCCCACGTCCTCATTAAATGTCCACCAATCAGGGTTAATTTTCACTTTTCAGGGAAGTTCCCTTTCCAAAGGGATTTAAGGAATTTCAGGATCTTTCTTGGGGTCTTTGGTTACCAAGAAAAGTTACTGACCATCAATGTATTGATTACAGGCTAGCCCAATTAATAAATTGATTATTAATTACCCAGAAATAAAATAAAATAAAATCTGAGGGCCTGGATTCAAATTCTGGCATTGTTACATATTGCCCTTATGATCTTAGGCAAACTACTTTACTCTCTCCAGGCCTGTTTCCCCATCTGTGAAATGAAGGGTTTGAACTAGATCAGGAATAAGCAAACTGTGAGGTAAGAATTTTTTTTTACATTTTTAAATACAATAAAATTTTATTTTAAAATATTTGAGAAACATACAATAAAACTTTGTTTTAAAATGCAAAAAATATTCTTAGCCTGGGACTATAGAATTTGGTGCTTGGGCCATAGCGTGTTGACCCTTAGAGTAGATGATCTCTAAGCTCTCTAACAACTCTAAATCTCTCATCCAATGATGGGTCCAAAAACATTGTATCATGCTATACACTGTAAGCTCCTTGAAGCCAGGGATTCTTTCTTTTATTTGTACTTGTATAGCCAGCTCTTAGCACAGTGCCTGGTACACAGCAGGTACTTAATAAATGATTCTTGACTGCCAGCTACCAAAGGTGACCTGCAAGTAAGAGATAGAATAAAGAATCTAATCAGGGATGAAACTTGAAAATAAGGACAAAGGAAAAGGATATGAGTTAGCAGTGTACTGAGAATGAGACATCTGATATAGACAGTAAGAAAGATGTATTATTTCTGAGAGGAAGTTTTCTAGCACCTTAAACAGAGCATCTGTGGAGGATCTATGTGAAAACATGGATAAGAATTATTCAAGGGATAAGGTGCAGTGGGACGGTGGTTTATATCACTGAAGGGTGCAGTTACATGGTGAAATCTATATATCCATTCTTATATCCATCAATGCATCAAAAAGTCAGAAACATCAAATTCTTTTCTCTTAAGTCATCATTTACATATGGCATCAGGAAAGTTGTTAAAGATAATAGTGAAATAAAGACTAATTCCTACAGAAATTTATTGATGTGACAAAATTTATTGTTGCAACACAGATTTATTGAGGACTTGAGCCCTCAAATCAGATTTGGGCTTTAAAACAAAATCTCATATTTTTTTTTTCTGTTTACATTAGTTTTCAAAAAGAATGAGGTAGTCAGTTTCTGACAAGATACTTGAGTGCAGGGACCATATCTTTTCTATATTTGACATCTCCCATAAGGCCTAGCATAGTACCCTGCAAAGTGTATGTACTTCATTTCTATGTTGATTAATTGAGTGTCAGTTATAAATTGAAAGAGCCATTACCTCCTCAGCACTTCCTTCCCCTGGGGCCCTACCTCCCTCTGTTTGGAGAGAGTGGAGAGTATATAGCCACCTCTTCATCCCTCACCCTGCACTCCTTTGAATTTCATCACACCCTCACTCCACTTTACCTCCCCACCTTTTCAGCTTTGTTTTTGACAGGTTGTCTTATACCACTAGATTGTGAACTCCTTGAGAACAGGGGTTGTCTTTTACCTATCTTTTTATACCCAATATTTACCTCAGTGCCTGGCACATAGTAAGACACTTAATAAATATTTATTGACAGACTGGCTATTTGGGCAAAAGTAAAGCTACAATTTCCAGTTCAGTTCTCTGGAGACTCTTCAGTGTGAACCTCATCAATATAGTGAAGAGTGAAACTCATCCATCCTCTGAAGATGAAGGTTATGGGAAAAAAAAATCTAACTACAATGATCATGTAAAATAACCAAAGGAAAAGGGGATAAAAAGATTATTTCTAAATAATGAAGTCAGCTGCAATAATCATGATTTACTTTTGTATAGCTTTTAGAGTCGAATCCTTCATATCTCCGTTATACAGATGAAGAAATTTAAGCTCAAAGTGACAAACTAACTTTGACAAGCTCACCCAGTTACTAAGTAAGAGAACCCAAACTCCAAACCAAGTTTCTGGACTCCAAATGCAATGATCTTTCTAATATCTGCCTTTCTCATAACTCTCAATGTCCATAGTTTGAGATAATAACTGATTTTTAAAAGAAGAAGCACATCAGGCAAGAAAATAGCTATATCACAGCATTTGGCTAGGTTCTGATTAGTGTGAATAATAAATCTCCTGAAGTAAATATGTTATTCAAATTTGCCCTATGATTTCCATCAGTTTAGAGCCAACACCATATTTTACAAAAGTATAACTTCAAATAGTGTGAATTCAAAAACATATTCCCACTTTTGGGGATTCATTATCCACACTAATCAGGACCTAGCTGCACTCATATGCAGAAGTGAATATATTTTCAAAAGCTGATCTTAGAATTAATGGTCATCAGAGGATATGGAATAGTTTAGAAAGTTGTAGCATTAAATAACAGGGGCATGTTATTCCTTCATATTTTCAATAGGAATTTAGAAAAAAAAAACAAGACAATGAATGGGAATCTAAATGAAATCTGCCCTCCAGGATGTTATAAAAAAATCTGAAGAACTATAAAAGCCAGGCTGATGCATACTTCACCATTAAACAATATCGGAAAAAATATGACACCACTGGGTGAAACACATATATTTTTTAATCTATATGCTTATATGTTCAAATGTATATATTTAAACTCAATTACTTTATCTTATAAAAAAGGCAATTAAAATAGAATAAGGAAGGGGCAACTAGGTGGCACAGTGAATAGAGCACCAGCCCTGGATTCAGGAACACCTGAGTTCAAATCTGACCTCAGACACTTGACACTTACTAGTTGTGTGACCCTGGGCAAGTCACTTCACTCCACTGCTTCGCCGAAAAAAAAAAATCAGGAAAAAATATAAGGTGGCTCATAAAGAAAAATGTGTAGGAGTTTTGTAGAGAAATAAGAAGAAAATCTGTGGCTGGTTTGACTTTGTCAGCTGGATACTTGGTAAGTTTTTTCCCCTCCCTGAGGCAATCAAGGTTAAGTGATTTGCCTAGGATTACACAGCTAGTAAGCATCAAGGTCTGAGGCCAAATTTGAACTCTTGTCCTCCAGACCAGGGCTCCAGGGCTGGTGCTCTTTCCACCACCCCACCTAGCCATGCTGATACTGGGGTTAGTTGACCACAATTTCTAGGACTGATATATTGTAAGTTCTGATTGACCTTCAAAATGATTAAAATAATGAAATCATATACATCTAACTGAATTGGATAGTTCAATTGGAAAGACCAAAAGGTAGTGAAATCAAACTTTGGACAACTCAATTTAGTTGGCTGGGATAGATAACTTCACTTAAATTTTTGCCTTTATTTCTAAGTATTACTAATGATAACTGGGAAATGATCTTTTTTTCCCTGTTTTTTTTATTTTTTATTAATTTATTTTTAATTTTCAACATTCACTTCCACAAGATTTTGAGTTCCAAATTTTCTCCCCATCTCGTCCCTCCCCCTACCCCAAGACAGTGTGCATTCTGAATACCCCTTCCCTTAATCTGACCTCCCTTCTATCTCCCCCCCTTCTTTTATCCCCTTCCCCTTCTATTTTCCTATAGGGCAGGATAGATTTCTATACCCCATTGCCTGTATATATTATTTCCCAGTTGCATATGAAAACAATTTTTAACATTTGTTTTTAAAACATTGGGTTCCAATTTTTCTCTCTTCCTCCCTCCCCACCCACCTTCATTGAGAAGGTAAGCAACTCGATACAGGTTAAACATGTGTAGTTATGTAAGACACGTCCATAATAGTCATGTTGTGAAAAAGTAACTATATTTCCCTTCATCCTATTCTGCCCCCTGCTTATTCTATTCTCTCTTTTGACCCTATCCCTCCTCAGAAGTATTTACTTCTGATTTCCCCCTCCCACTCTCTTACCCTTTTCCCCTCATTTTCCTACAGGGTAAGGTAGATTTCCATACCCAATTGAGTGAGTATGTTATTCCCTCCTTAAGCCAAATCCGATGAGAATAATATTCACTCATTCCCTCTCACCTTTCCCTCCTTCCCCTCCACTGTAAAAGCCTTTTGTTGTCTGTTTTATGTGAGATAATTTACCCCATTCTACCTCTCCCTTTCTCCTTCTCCTAGTATAATCCTCTCTCACTCTTTATTTTTATTCTCCAGATATTACCCCTTCATCTTCAACTCACCCTGTGCCCTCTATCTATCTATCTATCTATCTATCTATCTATCTATCTATCTATCT
>NW_020955033.1:3780082-3791616 GCF_900497805.2 Vombatus ursinus | reverse complement strand
TCTATCTATCTATCTATCTATCTATCTATCTATCTATCTATCTATCTATCTATCTACCTATCTACCTACCTATATAATTTCTTGAAAGATGATGTCTAGGCTCTTTTTTTTTTTTTATCATGGCTTTCAGATAGTCCAATAATTTTAAAACTATCTCTCCCAGATCTATTTTCCAGATCAGTTGTTTTTCCAATGACATTTTTCACATTGCTTCATAAAGTCACTAGCTTCCATTTGTTCCATTCTAACTTTTAAGGAAGTATTTTCTTCAGTGAGCTTTTGGACTTCCTTTTCCATTTGGCCAATTCTACTTTTTAAGGCATTCTTCTCCTCATTGGTTTTTTGGACCTCTTTAGCTATTTGGGTTAGGCTATTTTTTTTTTTTGTTAGGCAATTGGGGTTAAGTGACTTGCCCAGGGTCACACAGCTAGTAAGTGTCAAGTGTTTGGTCTGAAGACGAATTTGAACTCAGGTCCTCCTGACTTCAGGGCTGGTGCTCTATACACTGCGCTACCTAGCTGCCCCTAGGCTATTTTTAAGGTGTTATTTTCTTCAGTATTTTTTGGGGTCTCCTTTAGCAAGCTGTTGACTTGTTTTTCATTATTTTTTTTTGCATCACTCTCATTTCTCTTCCCAGTTTTTACTCTGTTTCTCTTACTTGCTTCTCAAAATCATTTTGAGCTCTTCCATGGCCTGAGACTGATTCATATTTTTCTTGGAGGTTTTGGACGTAGGAGCTTTTACTTTGTTGTCTTCTTCTGGTTGTATGTTTTGATCTTCTTTGTTACCAAAGAAAGATTCTAGGGTTTGACTTTTTTTTTTTGCGCAATTTGTTCATGTTCCCAGATAATTACTTGAGTTTTAAATTCTTTGTTAAGGTAGGGGTCTGTTTCCAGTGTGGAGAATGTATGGTTCCAAGCTTTAGGGGTTTTGTGCAGCTATTTTCAGAGATATTTCTAGGGACCTATAAATTTTCAGTTCTTCAAAGGTGGTATGATCAAGGGCAAGGTGTTACTCCTTTCCTGGCCTGTGCTCTGGTCTATGAGTGACCATGAGCACTCTTTTCTGCCTTGGAACTGTGAGGAGGGTACTTCTCCACTGCTACCACAAGCTCCACCAAGCCAGCGCTCCTCCTCACCCCAAAACTGCCACCCAGAACTATGACCCAGATCCAAGTATGGGCAAAGCAAGAGATTCCTGCCTCAGCAAAAGCAAAGAGATCCCTGCAATCCCCCTCTGATCAGCCACTAAATTCCCCTCTATCTGTGGACCTAGAACTCTGGAAGCAACCGCCACCATAGGGATGTGGCGGGACTGGGGCTGGGGCCAAGCTTCTCTCTCACTACAGTTACAGACCTTTCCTACTGACCTTCTAACTTGTCTTTGGTGTTCATGGGTTGAGAAGTCTGGAAACTGCCCCAGCTGCCCATGATTCAGTCCCCTGATACCTGGTCTTGGCCTCCACACCCACACTGAACTATGCTCCTCTCCTAGCCCAGCACAATAGACCTTTCCAGTCAACCATCCAAGTCGTCTTGGGCTGAAAATTTGTTTCAGTCTGCCTTTTTGCGGGTTCTGCTACACTAGAATTTGTTTAGAGCCCTTGTTTTTTATAGGTATTTGGAGAGGTTTGGGGAAGAGCTCAAGCAAGTCACTGCTTTTACTCTACCATCTTAGCTCTGACCCTTGGGAATTATTCATTATTCAGCATTATTCATGCTGAATTATTTTAAGTAAACCCATAAGCCCTCTTCTACATTCCTCTCCCCTAAAACACACATATCAGCATGTATTTAGTATAATCTATTTGTCCAACAGTCTTGAAAATCTCCATATTATAAAGTAGAGGCACTGTGGTATAATAGTAAGTGATCTGAATTTAAACAATTGAAGTTCATATTTTTTAAACTACACATCTCCATAGAAAGTAAAGATGGAGTTATTAGAAAACACAGAGAAGCTCCATAACCTAAAGGTTCACTGCATAGAGAAACTGACTGCTTCCAGATCACCTGTCCACGTGAACTAATGAAATAGAATAGCTGAGTGATACTTAGCAAAATGTGGTCAGAAGAGAAAATGAGGTACATAGTCAAAATTAATCCAAAATTTTTTATTGTACATGCAACTTGGAGGTAAAGAAGGCACACACAAAACCATCCTTCCTGATCCCAGCTGTGTGTTACCATAGTGCTCGGGTCTTTTGGAGATAAGAAACCTCTAGATACATGTGATTCAGTGTCAAAGTTCCTGTGCTTTGAAATAACAAAGCATTCTTTATTTGCACAGAATAGAAAGAACCATGACTTCCTCCTTGCCTCTCTTCTTCCTTTCTTGGCCACAGGGCACATGCATACTTTTCTAAATGAGCTATATCCTTGAGTCCTGAAAAAAACTGCTTGATATGATAGCTAAGTGACTACCAGTGACAGGTGAAAAATCTTGGAAAACAAAGTGAAAGAGAAGGGTAAGTTCTATCCTGATTTAAAAAGGGAGGTGCAGAGAACAGATTTTCCAAACAATAGATCAGAGAGTTTGACTTGGGTTCAAAGAAAATTTCCAGAATGAATCATTAAAGTGATGATTTGTCAATATCTAAAAAGGGAATTAGCGATAACAAAGAACCAGCATGACTTAAACAAGAACAGGTCATGCAAAGGTAATCTCCTTTCTTTTTTTCTTCCTTCCTTCCTTCCTTCCTTTCTTTCTTTCTTTCTTTCTTTCTTTCTTTCTTTTTTTGTTTTTACAATGGTTGGTTGGAGTAGAGATGTCTCTAAATTTGTGCATCTCATTTTTTGAGCTACTGCAATTCTGCTGTGCTCATAGAGTACAGCACCCTCAGTTTGGTAGGCAGTCTAATACTTCTTTTTCACACTTTCCTTGAGAGCCTCCCAAACACTGAGTTAGTTCTGCAAAAGTGTACATTAACTTCATCATCTATGTGTACATCCCTGGAAAGTATACTACCAAGGTAAATGCATTTATCCACAGCACTCTCAGAATTTCTCCATTTGCTGTAACCAATGGATCCACATCTGGATGGTGTGGTGCTGGCTGGTAGAGAACTACTGCTTTCCTGGTGTTAATTGTTAGGCCAAAATTAGCAAAAGCAGCAGAGAACTGATCCATATTTAGTTGCATCTCAGTCTCAGAGGCTTCACTGAATGCATAATCATGCTTTTGCAATATACCTAAACTATGAAGGGAATTCTGTGGATATAGTTGACCTAGATTTTAGCAAAGTTGTTGATAAAATATCTCATATTTGTCTTGTGGAAAAGATGGAGAGATATGGATTTGATGATAATACAAAGATGGATTCAAACTTCAAAGGCCTGACTCAAAGAGTAGTTGCTAATGATTCAATATCCACATGACAAGAAGTCTCCGATGAAAAGCTCCAGAAATCTTACTTGACATTGTGATGTTTAACATTTTTATCCATAATTTAAAGGATTAAATGATGTACCAATTAAATTTGCATGGCACAAAGATGGAAGGAATGGCTAACCTACTGGATAGTAGTCTGGATCCAAAAAATCATCTTGATAGGCTAGAGAATTGGGTTGACCCTAGTAAGAAGAAATTCTACAGGAATAAATAGAAAGCCTTGCACCTGGGTACAAAATATCTATTTTAAAAATATAAACTAGGAGATGCATAGTTATATAGCACCTCATATACATAATTAATATAGGTACACATATATATGTATATATACACATAAATGATGGATTTAGTGGACTGCAAAGCTCAATATGATTCAATGGCATAGTATGACAATCAATTTTAAGAAAAAAGATAATGAAATCTTGGGCTACATCAAAAGGGGAATAGTTTCCAGGAAGAAGAAAAGAATAGTCACACTATACATTTCTATCATCATAGCTCATTGTGAATAGTGTGTTTAGTTTAGAACATCATAAGTTATCAAAGACATTGATAAGCTGGAGAGTGTCCAGAGGAAGGTAACTAGATGGTGAAGATCCTCAAGTTCATGTCACAAGGAGATCTAATTGATTGAAGAAAAATGACATGTTTAGCTTGGAGAAGAAAAGACTCCAGGGGACATACTACCTATCTTCACGAATTTGAAGAGTTTATCTTCTGGAGGAGGGATTGGACTTGTTCTTTTGGAAAAGATGGAGAGATATAGGTTTGATGAATACAAAGACCCAGAAGGAAGAACTAGGAGTAATCCATCATAGTTGAAGAGAGGAAAAATAAGGTGTGGCATCAGGAAACATTTGCTAATAACTAGAGTTTCACCAAAGTGGAAAGCCCACCAAAGGAATGGGCTTCATGAAGAGGTGCAGCCAAGGACCCTTCTTGTCAATCTTCAACTAGAAGCTGTACAACAAGTTGTTAAAATTGAGCTCATTTTGGCCGAATTAGTTGACTATTGAGGTCCCTTCCAACTCTCAAATGCTCAGATTCTGTGACTGCTGATTTCTGAGTCCCTTCCAATTCCAAATAAATAACCCTGTAACTAAACCTGGAGTCTGTTTCTCCTGTAAATTTAATGCCTACTATTTTTAAAGTCTTTGATCAATGAATAATTAACTAAGGTGTTTTGTTTTGACATGTAATAAAAAAGTCATTTCCACATGTTCATGAGAACAGCAGAGAGGTGAGAGGGATAGAGGACTGGCCTTAAAGTCATGAAGACACAGATTCAGATCTTCTCCCTAACACACACTACTAAGTCACCAAGCCCATATGTATATACAACACATTTCATTATGGTTTGTACCCTAAGAATTTTATTTTACTTTTCAAAGTGAATACTTATTGAATACTCAATCATAAAGGAACTTGTTTTTAATCTAACAAAAAAAATTATAGAAACTAAACTAAATTTATTTTAATTAAAAACTAAACCTCTTAAAAACCAGATTTTAAAAAGGAAACATAAAATATCCTTTTTTTTTCAGACATTAGTGTGTGTCTGACCACTCTAAGTACACACTACATGTATACCTTGGATTAAATATTTCACTGTCACAGTTACTTCTCTAAGACTATAAGTTAAATATGAGTTATTGACCTGAAATGACATGCTTTTTAGGTGGGGGGGGAGGAACTCTAGGTTTTTTTTTTTATTTTTTGTTTTTTTTTAATCATAGTTCTGGGCCCCTTTCTGGGAAAATGAGACAACTATCCAGGAATAGGGCAAAGTCAAGGCACCATCAGGGTGTTTGCTAGGTTTCAGTAATGTTTTTAAAAGCTCATCTGGGGCCTACAATAACTAGATATTACTGCATCCATGGCAAGATGACTAGATAATCATTCATCCTCCATCTTTATAATTATTATAGCTTTGATGACTAGTTGGCTACTAATAATCATAATTGGATTAGTGTACTTGTATAAAGCTGTTCTATCAAAAAGTGATAATTCTTAGACTTTGTCTAGTAGAAAACTGCCTAGGACCACTAGCAGTAGTGGTTCATTTCTGTGGCAGTAGCTAAAGAGTTGTTTGCTTTGTTTTGTAGTTTTCTTGTAGAGGAAAATTGGCTAAATGATGCAACTCTAAGTACACTATCAAATTTAAATCTCTTTAAATGAGTGACATTGAAAGGGGCTGACATTTCTGATGACTGTGCTGTGGAACCAAAGGAACTTCTTGCATACAAATTGGCATTAATGACAGTTTTTGTTACATAATTTTCTTTGAACTTCAATAAATCTTCCTTGCTCATACTTTGCATCATTAAACATGTAAATGGAGTTCATTTGCCTAGGAGGACATCACTAGTCTCTTTAGAGAGTATATGAAGAATGGCATTATCTACCCTTCCTCCACCCCATTCCAACCTTCAAGTTGTGCTAACAAGTTTTATTTTGAAGATACTTCTACTATCAACCAATTCTAAATCACAATTCTGAACAATGCAAATAAGAGAATACTTGCAATAGCTTAAAAGTATACTCTTTGTGTAATTTCATCTTTAAAATGCCTCAAATCATGTATGTTCCCTTAGGACAGAAGAGTACTTACAGTACACAGCTTCTATGTGCATTTAAATGAGAACTGGGTTAAGCTTAATTAGAGGTTTGGATTTTTCAACAACAAAACTTCATTATTAACACTGCTGCTAGCACTTGACAAAGGTGAAACTAAGTGTTACTTACCTATTTGGTATAATGTAAGACCTCCCCAATCTGCACTGACTAGAAGATCTATTGTGAATTAATAAATTTTGTAGGTAAGCAGACTTGTGCAATAAAACCAATGTTATTCAACCATTAATTTCACTTGCTTAATGTGATTACATGACCATAATTTACAATTGCTTGTGACACTTATTAGTATAAATCCAAAAACATAGCATATTCTATTGCCTAGAAATATGCCATATTATTATTATTATTATTAAATACTTGGATCAAGAAGTGAAAAAAATAAGTTCTTTATTCAGATGTTTCTATATACGTAAATATTTGAGTCTTGCTTGGGTGATTATTTTACCCCCATTTTATATGCCCTTTTGCATGGTATGCTACATGAGAATTCAATAAACACTAGACTGGGAATCAAGAGCCTGTGTTCAATTCATTGTTCTGCCATCAATTTGTCATTTGACTTTGGTGAAGTCACTTCACTTCCTTAGTCATTAAAATGAGAATGTTGAGTAAAAATATCTTAAAGACCCTAAATCTGAAAGTCAATGTTACTACAGTCTTTCTCAAAATAAAAAAAAAAGACTGCTAAAAAGAAATAAAAAATTAGCAACAGCCATTTGAACAATGGTAAAATATTCTGGTGATAAAAAAATGAAAATAATTTTGGTATTCTCGTTTGTGCCCATTAGTTTGGCAAAATAGGTTAATCAGTCAATCGATAAGTATTTACTAAGTGGGAGACTATATACCAGAAAATATAGTAATTAGTGGGGATATAAATACAATTAAAAAACACAATTCCTACTCTTATGGAGCTTATACTCTAATGGGGGGAGATGAGTACATAAAGAAGCATATATAGAATAAATATGAAGAGAATAAATGCAAAGCAGTTTGAGAGGGAGGGAACTAATAGTAAGGGGATGAGGACAGGCTCCATGAGAATGGGGTACCTGAGCTATGTCTTGAAGGAAGAGAGGAATTCTTTGAGAAAGACTTGAGGAGGAAGTATGTTCTAGACACTGAGGGCAGTTAGATCAAAGGCAGAGATATGAGAGACGGAGTGTTCTGTGTAAGGAACAGAAAGAAGGTGAATTTGGCTAGACTACAGAGTGCAGGAAGGAGAATAATGTCAAATGACATGGACAAAATAGGTTGCAGCCAGGTTGTGAAGGGATTTAAAACCTAAATAAAATTTATATTTAATTCTAGAGGCAATAGGGTGCCACTGAAATTTACTGAGTGAGTGACATAGTTAGATGTGTTCTGAAAGAAAATCATTTTGGCAACATAGTGGATGATGGAATGAAATGGTAAGAAATTTGGGACAGTGAGACCAATTAGGAGGTGATGACATTGATGTAAACAAAAGGTGATGAGAGCCTGAACTTTTGTGAATAGAGAGTAGGAGTCAGATGCAAAAAAAAAAAAATGTTATGGAGATAGAAATGGCAAAATTTGGCAGCTGATTAGATTTGTGAGGCAAACAGTAAAGAATAAAAGATAATGTCAAATACAAATATGGGAGACTAGAAGAATGGTGTTACCTTTGACAGAAATGAAGAAGCTCGGAAGAAGGGTGGGATGTCAGATATGTTGAGTATGAATTGCTTCTGAGACATCCAGTTTTAATATTTAATAGGTGATGTGGAACTGAAACTCAGGGGAGAAATTAGTGTGGAAATTAGAGAGAGAGGGGGGATATATATATATATGTGTGTGTGTGTGTTTGAGAGAGAGAGAGTATACATGTACATATGCATGTATATGTATATGTATATGTATGTATATGTATATGTATATGTATATGTATATGGGAGACATTAAACCCAAAGGAGTTGTGTAATCCCACGTTAACCAAGAAAAGAAATGTAGAGTAAGAAGAGTAGGAATACTAAGGCAGAGCCTTGGAGAACACCCAAAGATTGGAGACAGGGGTTAATCTGAATGATGAATCAGCAAAAGAGAATGAGAAGTACTCAGACAGATAGGAAGAGAATTAGGAGAGAGTTTTACCATGAAAATCTAGAAAAGAAAGAATATCCAGGAGAAGATGATCAATAATGTCAAATATAGCAAAGAATTTGAGAAGGATGAAGATTGAAAAACAAAACAAAACAAAACACGAGAGGTGGAGCCAAGATGGAGGAGTTAAAGCAGGGACTCACTTGAGTTCCCCACCAAACCTCTCCAAATACCCATAAAAAATTATTCTAAACAAGTTCTAGAGCAGCAGAATCCACAAAAAGACAGAGTGAAACAAATTTCTAGCCCAAGACAACGGGGATGGTCAATGGGAAAGGTCTGTTGCATGGAGCTGGGAAAGGAGCACAATTCAGCATGGGGGCAGGCACAGACCAGGCCCCAGCAAACCCAGAGCAGGCCTCAGGGTACTGAATCAAGGGCAGCTGTGGTGGTTTCCAGACTTCTCAACCCACAAACGCCAAAGACAACTTAAAAGATGAGTGGGAAAGGTCTGTCAGACCTGGGTGAGATAGGAGCATAGTCCAGCCCTGGCCTTAGTGTGGCCCCAGGGTGGCAGCCACAGGGGTAGTGGCTGCTTCCAGAGTTCTCAGCCCACAGACAATAAGGGGATTGGACAACTGATCAACAGGAGATAACAAGGATCCCTTTGCTGACACTGAAGCAAGATTCTGTTGCTTTGCCCATACTTGGATCTGGGTAGCAGTCCTGGGTGGCAGTCCTAGGGTGAGAGAAAGCACTGGTATAGCAGAGCTTGTGGTAACAGTGGAGAAGGAACCCTTCTCACAGATCCAGGGCAGAAAAGAGTACTTGTGGTCACTCACAGACCAGATCACAGGCTAGGAGAGGAGTAGATACTTCTCCTTAGATCATACCACCTTCGAAAAACTGAAAACTTACAGGTCCATAGAAGTATCCCTGAAAAAAGCTGCACAAAATCCCTGAAGCTTGAGACAGTACACCCTCCACACTGGAAGCAGAGCTTACCTTAACAAAGAGTTAAAAAGTCAAGTAACTGGCTGAGAACGTAAGCAAACAGAGGAAAAATCTCAGACTATAGAATCTTTGTTTACAAGGAAGATCAAAACATAGAATCAGTAGACATCAAAGTCAAAGCTCCTACATCCAAAGCCTCCAAGAAAAACATGAATATGTCTCAGGCCATGGAAGTGATCAAAAAGGATTTTGAAAACCAAATAAGAGAAGTAGAGGAAAAATTGGGAAAAGAAATGAGAATGATGCAAGAAAATCATGAAAAATGAGTCAACTTGCTAAAGGAAACCTCAAAAAAATACTGAAGAAAATAACACCTTGGGGCAGAACCAAGATGGCCAAGGGAAAGCAGTGACTTGCTTTAGCTCTCCCCCAAACCCCTCCAAATACCTGTAAAAAAAATGGCTCTAAACAAATTCTAAAGCAGCAGAACCCACAAAAAAGACATAGTGAAACAAATTTCCAGCCCAAGACAACCTGGATGGTTGATCTGAAAGGTGTATCGCACCGGGCAGGGAGAGGAGCGCAGTTCAGCATGGGTGCACAGGCTGCAGGAAACCTGGAGCAGGCCTCAGAGGGCTGATTCATGGGCAGCTGTGGCAGTTTCCAGACTTCTCAACCCACAAATGTCAAAGACAACTTGGAAGGCCAGTGGGAAAAGTCTGTGACTGCTGTGAGAGAGAAACTAGGTTTCAGCCACAAATCCCAAAAGTGGGCTGTGGTTGTCTCCTGAGCTTCTGGCCCACAGACTGAGGAGGAATCAAGTGACTGATCTGAGGAGGATTGCAGGGATCTCTTTGCCAGTGCTGAGGCAGTAATCTCTTGCTTTGCCCATACTTGGATCTGGGTCACAGTTCTGAGGAGCAGTCCTGGGGTGAGGAAGAGTGCTAGTGTGGTGGAGCTTGTTGTGACAGTGGAGAGGAAACACCTAGCCCCTTATCATACCACTTTGGAAGAACTGAAAATTTTCATGTCCCTAGAAGTATCTCTGAAAACAGCTGTACAAACCCCTGAAGCTTGGGACAGTACATTCTCCCCATTGGAAACAGACTCTTACCTTAACAAACAGTTTAAAACTCAAGTAATTGGCTGGCATCATGAGCAAACCTCACAAAAAGAGTCAGACTATATTATCTTACTTTGGAGACAAAGAAGATCAAAACATACAACCAGAAGAAGATAACAAAGTCAAAGCTCCTACATCCAAAGCCTCCAAGAAAAATATGAATCAGTCCCAGGCCTTGGAAGAGCTCAAAAGGGATTTTGAGAAGCAAGTAAGAGAAGTAGAGGAAAAACTGGGAAGAGAAACAAGAGTGATGCAAGAAAATAATGAAAAACAAGTCAACAGCTTGCTAAAGGAGACCCCAAAAAAATACTGAAGAAAATAACATTTTAAAAATAGCCTAACCCAAATGGCAAAAGAGGTCCAAAAACCCAATTAGAAGAATGCCCTAAAAAGCAAAATTGGCCAAAAGGAAAAGGAAGTCCAAAAGATTACTGAAGAAAATACTTCCTTAAAAATTAGAATAGAGTAATTGGAAGCTAGTGACTTTATGAGAAATCAAGACACTGTAAAACAAATTCAAAAGAATGAAAAATTAGAAAACAATGTGAAATATCTCATTGGAAAAACAACTGGCCTGGAAAATAGATCCAGGAGAGAGAATTTAAAAATTATTGGACTATCTAAAAGTCATGATCAAAAATAGAGCCAAGACATCATCTTTCAAGAAATTATCAAGGAAAACTGTCTTGATATTTTAGAACCAGAGGGCAAAAAAAAGTGGAAATAATCCACCGATCCCCTCCTGAAAGAGATCCCCAAAGGAAAACACCTCAGAATATTATAGCCAAATTCCAGAGTTCCCAGGTCAAGGAGAAAATATTACAAGCAGCCAGAAAGAAACAATTCAATTATTGTGGAAACACAATCAGGATAACACAAGATTTAGCAGCTTCCACATTAAGGGACCGCAGGACATGGAATATAATATTCTGGAGGGCAAAGGAGATAGGATTACAACCAAGAATCACCTACCCAGAAAAACTGAGTATAATCCATCAGGGGAAAAAATGGTCATTCAGTGAAATAGAGGACTTTCAAGCATTCTTGATGAAAAGACCAGAGCTGAATAGAAAATTTGACTTTCCAATACAAGACTCAAGTGGAACATGAAGAGGTAAACAGGAAAGAGAAATCATAAGAGACTTATTAAGTTGAACTGCTTACATTTCTCCATGGAAAGATGATATTTGTAACTCATGAGACCTTTGCCAGTATTAGGGTAGTTGGAGGGAAAAAATTATATGTATGTATGTATGTATAGATAGATAGATAGATAGATAGATGAGGACACAGGGTGAGTTGAAGATGAAGGGGTCATATCTGGAGAATAAAATTAAGGGGTGAGAGAGCATTATACTAGGAGGAG
>NW_020955033.1:3695899-3780072 GCF_900497805.2 Vombatus ursinus | reverse complement strand
GGATATATACTACCAGTGAAACTTTCCTTAGAGGCATTTTTTTTTTTTGCACAGCAATATGACAACATAGAATAAGAGTTACAAAACCATTCATACCATTTGACCTAGTGATTTCCCCAACTAGGACTATATCAAAGGGTGGTACTGAAATGGGAAAAAAAAAAAAACCTATGTAGACAAAGGCATTCATAACAGTATTGTTTATAACAAAAATCTAAAAACAATGTATTTCTCCAGCGACTGGATAATGGCTGAACAAAATATGATAGATGAACCTAACATAATGTTATTTCAACATAAGAAATAACAAGTATGAAGAAAGCATAACTAAGGAAATACAGATCAAAGAAAACAAAATCAAGATAATACATTTACTGCAATAATGTTTACAAAAACTCAAAGCAAGAAAATACATAGAAGGAAAAGATTTTGGAACAGTATGCAAAAACAAGGAGTATATTTTTATTATTATTATCTTGTTTAAGTAAATATATACATTTTAAATAAACTGAAAATAATCATTTTATATATGATCATTTCAAATGTGTGTTTTTATATATTTAAATGTTTATTGGTAGCTGCTAAATTTCTAATGATTATTTTTTTCAAAGGCTTTCAGCTTAAGGCATACTAATAAAAACCCTGATACAACTCCACTCTGAGGTCAACTCAATGATAGATGAGACCCTTCTTGGAATCTCCATGTCATGAGAAGACCCAGACACACTGCTCACTATCTACTTCTGGTTCACCTCCACATGGCCTGCCTGGCCTCCATGTGGCTACCTATTTCCCTTCCCTGCTGACTTCCTAGCCCCAATTTATGTTTTGTCTTACCTTTTCAGAATGTAAGGTCTTAAGAGTAGGTACCATTTTGTTTGTTGGTTTTATATCCTTAGCATTTAGCACAGTGGCTGGCACATAGTAAGTACTTAAAAAATACTCCATCACAATGACAACTCTTTATTTACTTTTTGGTTTTGTTTCGTTTTGTTTTGTTTTTGTGAGGTGATTGGGGTTAAGTGACTTGCCCAGAGTCACACAGCTAGTGAGTGTTATGTGTCTGTGGTCGGATTTGAACTCAGGTCCTCCTGACTCCAGGGCCAGTGCTCCATCCACTGCACCACCAAGCTGCCCCTATTTACTTTTTAAAATGCCTTCTTGCCCCCAAACTACAAATTTATTTTCAAAATATTTTTATGTAAAGAGGAACAGAAATTAAGTTCTTTAATTTTTTTAGATAATTGGTTTTCAGCACCATTGTTGCAGGTTAATGGATGTTAGACCAGAGAAAGATGGAATGATATAGCACAGGAGAAAGAGAATAGGGTTTTAGCACCCTGGGAAAATAATGTTTGGCAATGACTTTCAACTACAATACCAAAATTTCTAGTTATTATAATTCTATAGGTATTTCCAACTCTATCTTTAAATATTAGCACTACTCTCAAAGGAAGATGATTGGACAGATGCTTTGCAAAAGATTAAAAATATATGTACATTGGCATAGAAGTAACAAACATAAATACCTTATATAAATTTGGAAGATATGTGCCTGAATCACATACCATTTAAACTACCTATATACCTATTGATCTCTGGCTCTTCATGATAGGTTATGAATGTAGATTTTTTTTAAAAGGAAGATATTTCAAATCTACTTTTTATTTAGCACAGAATTGTAACAATGAAAATATCCAACAGACTTTCTGGCCATATAAGAAGGATTAGAAAAATAGAAAATTTCAAGTCTTTTATTTGAAAATCTTTCCATTTTTATGGAAACTGAAGATAAGAAAGATAAAGTAACTCTTCAACTGCTTTTTCAGAAATGTTAATTTCAGGTGATGGGTATAGGCTAGGAAAAAAAAAAAAAGACTCTCAGAGCCTATCTGGAAAAATCAGCCTTTGCCGGTTAGCACGTACAAACGTCATGTGCTCTTGATGAATGTCTACTGTAAAATCTTTGATAATAAATCAATTCTCTCCCTCATAATGCCAATATCTAGAATCTGAGCTCTCAATGTACTCTTCCCAAATCTGTCTGCACATGTATTCTTCTGAGATGTAACAGCTCTGCACACAGCACAATAGTATTCATTCCACATAGACCAGAAGGAAGCTAACACCTTCATTGAAGGCAAACACAATCATTGAACAACACTTTTCCTTAAACTATTCTCAGAAGTGACAAAGTCTACACAACTCCAAAACATGTGGATAAGTGGCAGCTGGTCAAGTAAAAAGGATGCCAGATTTGGAAATAGAAGACCTGAGTTAGAATATTGGTTATGACATTTATGATCAATTTGACCACAGTCCAACCACTAAATTTTCCTGAGCCTCAGTTTCTTTTATAAAATGAGGGTAATAATAATTGATGTACCTGCTCCATGAGATTGTTATTAAAAAAGAGTGCTATGTTACCATTAATGTACTATGTAAATATGTGAACTAATAACAATAAATAACATTTATATAGCACTTACTATATTTCAGGACACAGGGTAGCTCGGTGCACTGGATAGAGCACCTGGCCTGGAGTCTGGAAGACTCATTTTCCTGAATTCTAATCTGGCCTCAGATACTTAGTAGCTATGTGACCTTGGAAAAGTCACTTAACCCTGTCTGACTTAATTTCCTCATCTATAAAATGAGCTGGAGAAGGAAATAGCAAACGACTTCTGTATCTTTGCCAGGAAAACTCCAAATGGAGTCACAAAGAGTAGGACACAACTGAAAACAACTAAACTGAACATGTGGCAGGCATTGTATTAATCATTTTCCAATTATTATCTCATTTTATCTTCACAACAACAAAAAAAAAAGAAAAAAAGGAAAAATAAACTGTTACCCAGGAATTTATTGACAGGAAAATCACTTAGATAAATGAGCTTTTCATTTTTAGTTTACATATCTGGGATTGTACAGACACAGTCTTTTTTTTTTTCAGCAAGAAATGCTGAATACTTTGTAATTATGATAATTTTTTTTTGAGGCATTCAGGTTTAAGTGACTTGCCCAGGGTCACAAAGCTAATAAGATCTGAGGTAAGATTTGAACTCAAGTCTTCCTGACTCCAGGGCCAGTGCTCTGTCCCCCATTCCACCTAGCAGCTGCTGCTGCTGCTACTAACATTTAGATAGTTTTCTACTATATGCCAGGTACTGTGCTAAGTGAGAATCTCACTAAGTGAGAGAGACTCCAGGCATTTTCTCTGGATGTCTCTCATGCCTGGAATGTACTCCCTTCTCCTCTCCTTATACTGACTTCTTTAGCTTCAGGAAGCCTTTTCAACCTCTCTTAATTTTAATGCCTTCCCTTTGTTTATTATTTCCTATTTATTCTGTATACAGCTTGTTTGTACATATATGTTCGCTTGTTTCCCCCATTGGATTATGAACTCCTTGAGGGCAGGGACTATATTTTGCCTCTTTTTTGTATCCCCATTGCTTACCACAGTGCCTGGTACATAATAACCACCTAATAAATGTTTATTGACTGATTGATGGACTAATCTGCTATAACCAGGAGACCATGGACAGAACTTCTCTGTTCCCTCAGGTGACTTTCAAGGATAAGTTTAGAGATGAATTGCACTGATATTCTTTGGGCAAAGGAGTTCACCACAAAGATGAAATAGCTCCAGACCAACAATTGATCAGAAATACTCTACCCCGCTGCTTTGAAAATGGTTATTTGCTCTCCAGATATTTGACAATGACTAATTTCTCCAAGTTTAATACACATTAAATGAAAGATTTATAGAAGGCTTTTCATAATATCCAATGGTATCCATTGAGTTGTTGGGGAGGGAAGAGATGTGGGAGGGACCAGCAGGGATATATGTATGAATGAATTTAAGGGATTTTGACATAAATGGAAAACAGTGTTAAATGGTGTAAATAAATGATGTAGAAGTACTGTAGATAGTGAGATGAGAGCAAGTAAAATTAGGGTGAGATTGAAGGTGTTCTTTCCATAAAAAGAAATTTAAAAACTTTTGCTGCAGGAGCCAAGATGGTGGAGTAAGAAGTAAGTTGCTCTTACTGTCCCTTATTAACCTCTGAAAGCCCAGAAAATATTGCCCCGGGAAAAACCCTGGAAGAGCTGAACCAGAAGAAAGATGGGGTGCAGCAGTCCAATAGCCCAGCTAGCTTGAGGGATTAACAGGAAAGACCCCTCTTGCCCTGGGAGAAGGGGAACAGTACAGAATGGGAGGTGTCTCAGAAAGCTAGCAGAAACCTCCACCTCAGCAAACCAAGGGGAGATCCTGAACCCCAGGTGGTAGAGCAGGCAAACACCAACACCAGGACCCCTTAGTGCCTCAGTAACGGTAGGGGAACCAGTGGATACTGGCTCAAAAGACCAACATGTGCCTCAGGGTTCTACAGCTACCAAATCTCCCAGTGCCTCAGCAAAACTCTTGGAAGTGCTCCAAAGGGTTTTCCCTAGGGGGAGAACATCCATCCGAAAGGAGGGAAAGGAAAAACCTGGGTGAGCAGGCAGGCAGGCAACCTCCAGGGGCCAGACCTCCCAATCCTACTCCTAGAGTTCCAGTGTTGCTGATTCCAGGTCAATACCAGGTAAGCTGCCAGAACCCTACAGCTTCCAACTGCCAGCATTGGAGGCCCCAGCACACAAAGCCAGTGACCAAGCCCTGAGTTCTCAGCACAAAAAGCTTGAGTCAGTGCCCCCTGCTCTCCAATAGGAAATATTAATTTCTTTAAAGGCCAGGAAATAAGAAACACCATGAGCAAAAAGAAATGTACTATAGATTCTTATCATGGAGACAGTGAAGATCAAGGCAGAAATTCTAAAGAGGACAGCATTGTCAACAAACCCACATCTGGAACCTCAGAAGGGAATACGAACTGGTCTGAAGCCCAAAAAGTCTTCTTGGAAGAGCTCAAGACAGATTTTAAAAGTCAAATAAGAGAGGTAGAAGAAAAATTGGGAAAAGAAATGAGAGGTATACAAGAGAGAATCAATAGCTTGGAAAAGGAAAGACAAAAATTAACTGTAGAAAACAAGTCCTTAAAAAATACAATTGGACAACTGGAAAAAAAGTACACTGAAGAAAACAGCTCCTTCAAAAGCAGAATTGGCCAAACAGAAAAGGAGACACAAAAACTCACTGAGGAGAACTCCTTAAAAAATAAAATGGGTCAAACAGAAAAGGAGGTACAAAATCTAACAAAACAATTTGTTAAAAATTAGAATTGGGCAAATGGAAGCTAATGACTATGAGAGAGCAAGAGTCAGTGAAACAGAAACAAAAGAATGAAAAGATAGATGAAAATGCAAAACAACTCATTGGTAAAACAACTGACCTGAAAAATCAATCCAGGAGAGACAATTTAAAAATTATTGGTCTACCTGAAAATCACAATGAAAAAAGTGCCTGAACAGCATCTTTCAGGAAATCATCAAGGAAAACTGCCCTGAAGTCCTAGAACCAGAGAGTAAAATAGCCATAAAAAAAATCCACATATCACCTTCTGAAACAGATCCCAAATTAAAAATGCCAAGGAATATAGTAGCCAAATTCCAAAATTACCAGGTCAAAGGGAAAATATAATAAGCAGCCAGAAAGAAATAATTTAAATATCATGGAACCACAGTCAGGATTACACAGGACCTTTCAGCTTCTACATTAAAAGATCATAGGGGATAGAATATAATATTCCATAAGGCAAAGGAGCTTGGATAACAACCAAGGATCAACTACCCAGAGAAAATGAGCATAATCTTTCAGGGGATGAGATGGGCATTCAATGAAATAAGGGACTTCCCAACCTTCCTGATAAAAAGATCAGAGCTCAACAGAAAATTTGATCTTCAAATACAAGACTCAAAAGAAACATAAAAAGGTAAACGGGACAAAAAAAAACAACAACATGTTATTAATAAGGGCAAACTGTTTACATCCCTACATGAGAATATGACACTTGTAACTCTTGAGAACTGTATTGTTATTAAATCATTTTTAAATGTGTATACATAGAGGGTGTGGGTATAAGTTGACTTTGATGTAATGACAAAAAAAAATCTAATCAAGTGGGTTAAATGGACCTAAGTAAGTGATTAATCTGAGAAAATGTACTGAGAGAAAAAGAAAGGAGGAGGCAGACAAGGTTAAATCACTACAGGAAAAGGCACAAAAACTTATTATAGTAGAGGGAAAGAAGGGAAGAACATGAGCATTGTTTGAACCTTACTCTCATAAGATTTGGCTCAAAAAGGGAATAACATAATAAGTTAGGTACAGAAATCTAACTTGCCCTATAAGTAGTAGGAGGGAAAAGGAGAAGGAAAAGGAGGGGGGTAGAAAGGAGGGAATAAATAGTAAGGGTAAAGGGGAAGAAAAGGGAGGATGCTACTAGAAGGGATGCAGAATGTGGGAGGCGGTGATCAAAAGCAAAACACTAGTGAGGAGGAAAAGGGAGAAAAGAGAAAGAAACACAAAAATATGGGGGAAATAGGATGGAGAAAAACACACAGATAGTAATCATAACTGTGAATGTGAATGAGATGAACTCTCCCATAAAATGGAAGCAGATAGCAGAAAAACCATAATCCTACAACATGTTGTTTACAGGAAACACATTTGAAACAGAGGGACACACACAGGGTGAAGGTAAAAGGCTGGAGTAGAGTATATTATACTTCAGCTGAAGTTAAAAAAAAAAAGCAGGGCTAGCAATTCTGATCTCAGACAAAGCAAAAGCAAAAATAGATCTTATCAAAAGAGATAAGAAAAGAAACTACATCCTGCTAAAAAGGCACCATAGACAATGAAGTAATATCATTACTAAACACATATGCATACGAATTCTTAGAGGAGAAGTTCAAGGAGTTACAGGTAGAAATAAACTGCAAAACTATATTAGTGGGGGACCTCAAACTTTCCCTTTCTGATAAATCTAATCACAAAATAAACAAGAAAGAAGTTAAGGAGGTGAATAGAATATTAGAAAAGTTAGGTATGATAGACCTTTGGAGAAAATTGAAAGGAGATAGAAAGGAATATACTTTTTACTTGGAGGTACACGGCACATACATAAAAGTTGACCATGAAATAGGGCATAAAAACTTCACAATCCAATGCAGAAAGGCAGAAATATTAAATGCATCCTTTTCAGATCATGATGCAATAAAAATTATATGTAATAAAGGGCCACAGAAAGATAGACTAAAAATAATTGGAAACTAAATAATCTAATCCTAAAAAACGAATGGGTCAAACGACAAATCATAGAAATAATCAATAACTTCATTCAAGAGAATGACAATAATGAGACAACATGCCAAAACTTATGGATGCAATGAAAACAGTTCTTAAGGGAAGTTTTATATCTCTAAATGCTTACATGAGTGAAATAGAGAAAGAGGAGATCAATGAATTGGGTATGCAACTAAAAAAACTAGAAAAAGAACAAATTAAAAATCCTCAATTAAACACCAAATTGGAAATACAGAAAACAAAAGGAGAAATTAATAAAATTAAAATTAAGAAAACTATTGAATTATAAATAAAACTAAGAGTTGGTTTTATGAAAAAAAATAAAATAGATAAACCTTTGGTTAATTTAATTAAAAAAAAGAAAGAAGAAAACCAAATTACCAGTATTAAAAATGAAAAGGGTGAATTCACCACCAAGGAAGCAGAAATTAAAACAATAATTAGAAACTATTTTTTCCAACTGTATGCCAATAAATTTGACAATCTTAGTGAAATGGAGGAATATTTACAAAAATATAAATTGCCCAGATTAACAGAAGAGGTAGAAAAATACTTAAATAACCCCATCTCAGCAAAAGAAATTGAAAAAGCCATTGATGAACTCCCTAGGAAGAAATCTCCAAGTGAATTCTATAAAACATTTAAAGAACAATTAATTCCAATACTATATAGATTATTTGGGAAAACAGGTGAAGAAGGAGTCTTACCAAATTCTTTTTATGATAAAAATATGGTGCTGATACCTAAACTGGGAAGAGTCACAACAGAAAAAGAAAATTATAAACCAATTTCCCTAGTGAATATAGATGCAAAAATTTTAAATAAAATATTAGCAAATAGATTACAACAACTTATCACAAGAATAATACATGATGACCAGATAGGATTTATACCAGGAATGCAAGGCTGGTTCAATATTAGAAAAACTGTTAGCATAATTGATCACATCAACAACAAAACTAACAGAAACCACATGATCACTTCAATAGATGCAGAAAAAGCTTTTGACAAAATATAACACCCATTCTTATTAAAAACATTAGAGACCATAGGAATAAATGGAGTCTTCCTTAAAATAATAAGTAGCATCTACCTAAAACCTTCAGCAAGCATCATATGTAATGGAGATAAGCTAGAAGCATTTCTAATAAGATTGGGGGTGAAACAAGGATGTTCATTATCATCACTGTTGTTCAGTATCACACTGGAAATGTTAACTTTAGCAATAAGAGAAGAAAAAGAAATTGAAGGTATTAGAATAGGCAAAGGAAAAACAAAGTAATCACTCTCTGCAAATGATATGATGATATACTTAGAGATTCCTAGAGAATCAAGTAAAAAACTACTTGAAATAATAAATAACTTCAGCAAAGTTGCTGGCTATAAAATAAGTCCACATAAATCATCAGCATTTCTATATATTACCAATAAAGCCCAACAGCAAGAGATAGAAAGAGAAATTCTATTTAAAGTTATTGTAGACATTATAAAATATTTAGGAGTCTACCTCCCAAAACAAACCCAGGAACTCTATGAACACAATTACAAAACACTTTTCACACAAATAAAGTCAGATCTAAATAACTGGAAAAAACATCAGTTGCTTATGGGTAGGCTGAGCTAATATAATAAAAATGACAATTCTACCTAAGCTAATTCATTTATTCAGTGTGATACCAATCAAACTACCAAAAATTATTTTATAGAGCTAGAAAAAAAATAATAACAAGATTCATTTGGAATGACAAAAGGTCCAGAATATCAAAGGAACTAATGAAAAGAAATGCAGGGGAAGATGGCCTAGCAATTGCAGATCTTAAATTGTACTATAAAGCAGCAATCATTAAAACTACTTGGTACTGGCTAAGAAATAGAGTGGTGGATCTGTGGAATTGGTTAGGTATGTAAGACAGAGTAGTCAATGACCATAGTATTTTACTATTTGATAAACCCAAAGACCCCAGCTTCTGGGATAAGAACCCACTCTTTGAAAAAAACTGCTGGGAAAACTGGAAAAGAGTATGGCAGAAACAAGGCATAGACCAAAATCTCACACCATATACCAAAATAAAATCCAAATGGGTTCATTATTTAGATAGAAAGGCTGATACTGTAAGCAAAGTGGGAGAGTAATGAATAGTCTACCTGTCAAATTTATGGAGAGCAGAAGAATTTATGACCAAACAGGAGATAGAGAGCATTACAAAATACAAAATGGATAATTTTGATTACATTAAATTTAAAAGTTTTTGCACAAACAAAGCTAATGCATCCAAGATTAGGAGGGAAGCAGAAAACTGGGAAAGAATTTTTACAACCAGTGTCTCCGATAAGGGCCTCATTTCTAAGATATATAGAGAATTAAGTCAAATTTATAAGAATACAAGTCACTCCCCAATTGATAAATGGTCAAAGGATATGAACTGGCAGTTCTAAATGAGGAAATTAAAGCCATCTATGTAGTCATATGAAAAAATGCTCTTAATCCCTATTGATTAAAGAAATGCAAATCAAAACAACTCTGAGGTACCACATCACACCTATCAGATTGGCAAACATGACAAAACAGGAAAATGATAAATGTTGGAGAAGATGTGGGAAAATTAGAACACTAATACATTGTTGGTGGAGTTGTGAAATAATCCAACCATTTTGGAGAGCAATTTGGAATTATGCCCAAAGGGCTATAAAAATGTGCATACCCTTTGACCCAGCAATAGCACTTCTAGGGCTGTATCCCAAAGAGATGATAAAAATGGAAAAACGACCCACATGTACAAAAGTATTTATAACAGCTCTTTTTATGGTGGCAAAGAATTGGAAATTGAGGGAATGTCCATCAATTGGGGAATGACTGAACAAGTTGTAGTATATGAATGTAATAGAATACTATTGTGCTATTAGAAATGATGAGCAGGCAGACTTCAGAAAAACCTGGAAAGTCTGATGCTGAGTGAAGTGAGCAGAACCAGCAGAACGTTGTACACAGTAACAGCCACCTTGTGCGATGATTAACGTTGACAGCCTTAGTCCTTCTCAGAAATGCAAGGATCTAAGACATCTCCAAAGTTCTCATGATGGAAAATGCTATCCACAAAGAAGAAAGAACTATGGAGTTTGAATGCAGCTCGAAGCATACTATTTGCTATTTTTTTTCTTCTATTTTGTTTTGTTTCCTCTTTCTGATGGTTCCTCCTATTGGTTCTAATTCTTCATTAAAACATCACTAATGTGAAAATGTGTTTAATAAGAATGTATATGTATAGCCTATATCAGATTGTGTGCTGTCTTGGGGAGGGAAATGGGAAGGGAAGGGGAGAAAAATATAAAACTCAAAATCTTATGGAAGTGATGGTTGATAAATCAAAATAAATTATTAAAAAACCTTTTGTTTCTATGGTTCTACAGCTCCCTATTAGTTTGAATCCTTAGAGAAACTTATTGTGATATATTCTATTATGATAAAAATCAATAATAGCTTACCAATGGTTGTGAGAAGAATACTAGTAGTAGCAAATCCAAAGTGATTCCTTGCCACACATTCATATCTTCCCTGGTCTGCTTGCCCAACATCCTTGATAGTAAGAGTACCTTCATTATTTACATGGAATTTGCCACTGTCAGTAATCTGAACACCTGCCTAATTAAAAAAAAAGATTAAGAATGAAGTAAGGAAAGCAAAGTGCTTGAAATTCATGACTCATAAAACAAATGTAAATTTAACAACTTTAATTTTAATAAAGGATCTTCATTTTCAATTATGACTTTTTTCATATCTGTAGTAAATGTTCCTACTTTCCTAAAGAAGAGCTCTAGAAATCTTACCCTTACCTGAAGAAAACCAAGGTGTTTCAAAGTCCAAGGAAAATATTTGTCACAAAGTCCTTTCTTTACTACTTCAAAAAATTCAAGAAATAATGAATAAGTGTACATTCAAGGCACTGTGCTTGATGCTGGGGATAAAAAGCTGAAATGAAGCATAGTCTTGACCCTCGGGGAGATTACATTCTAACAGGTAAGATAAAACATATACAAATAATCATAATATGAACTATAATAAATGCAGAGGGGAACGTCATGAAAAACTTGGCACTGGGGTTGAGCTAAAGAGGTAGGGAATTAATTCAAAGGTAGAGATGGGGAAGAGTGTTTTAGGAATAAAAATTATAATGAGCAAAGGATGAGCAACAACCAGGAATTTAGGGCAGAATGAGTTGATCAGAGAGGGTAGGCACCTATTGAAAAAGTTTTCAAACTTCCTTCAGAGCCTCAGGTTAGTTTTTGTTTGTTTGTTTGTTTTGTCTGTACCATAAGGTAGTTGGAGTGAGTTACAGAAAGAGATCCTGCTATATATATAATCTTGAGGAGAATAATCAGATCCCAGGACAGTCCTGTGGGCAAGTAGTCAGGTATGATACTGCTGGAGAAGCCACAGGGAGAGAGAAGAGGTCAGGACACATAAAACTTGCAATGAGTGAAGAAAAACCTTGAGTTCCCATGTCAGCTGTCATGCACTAGCTTTCATTTTTGTTTCTATATGGGTGGTTTTTTTTGAGAGCCACATGTATCTCTGTGACATCTATCAGGGAATCTGTTTCATGCCTCTGAAACACAGCCAGAGATACTAGATCCTCAACTCCCCAAGAGAGATTAGGGGATGATTGGTATGGGGATTTCTGTTCCAATGTTACTGTTTTTGCTTTTTTTTTCTTTTTTAGGGACCAGAATCTGACATCAATTGTATGATGTTTATAGGAAGAGGAAAGGACTAAATATGATGAAATACATATGGCCCAGTAATTCAATATGGATAAAATGTTTAATTAAAAATATTTATTATTCCTATTAATTTCTATAAAAAAGATAATAACCTCAAGAATGATTAGCTCAAAGCTAATGCACTGAAATATGACAACTGACAAGAAAGGAAACTGGAAAATCACACAGCAATAAAGGTCAAATGAATTTAATTTTGTGTTAGTATTTTAGAACCATGGATTGTCTCTGAAATGAACCTCTGAGAGAAAAAGGAGCAAGTTAGGTAGCACAGTGGATAGAGCTGAGTACTTGGAGTCAGAAGAACCAGGTTATAATCAAGTCTCAGATACTTACTACGTGTGTCATTCTGAGCTAGTCACTTAATCTCTATGTGCCTCAGTTTCCTTATCTGTAAAATGGAGATAACATCTACCTCACAGGATTGTTGTGAGGATCAAAAGGATTAACATACATAAAGAACTTTCACAAATGATAGCTAGTATTACAAAAAGGACACTAACAAGCTATCTTTCTTTTTTTTTAACTATGGAATATCTAATAAATTTTAAGCCAATATCTAAAAATATGAGTCTGTTGATTCAAGCTTTTACCTCATACAAAAAAAAAAAAAACCACTTTGGTTCATTTATCAATTGAACAAAGAAAGAAATTAAAGAGAATGATTTTAAACCCTTGGCCCTTCCAACTCCTAGAGATACAAAATAGAAAGTCCCTCAATGGTATTTGCAAAAACAAACCTAGCCTTGAGAAACTTCCCAGGATGATAACAGAGGGTGCTGTTCCTGAGACAAGATATCAAACCTGATGCAATTATTGCCTGAGAATGCAGGGAGTGCTTGATGTTTGTCCTTATATCCATAGCACCCAGTAGAATTCACAGCTCAAGATGGGTATTTATTTAATAAATTCTTGTTCAGCTGAATTAAGAACTTTTGTGAGGATTAACTCCCTTAACTTAGCATTGACTGTGTTCTTAATATTCTCCTTTAAGAAAAACTCCAAGTGGGCAGCTAGGTGGTGCAGTGGTACAAGCACTAGCCCTGAAGTCGGGAGGACCTGAGTTCAAATTCGTCCTCAGACCAAACACTTGACACTTACTAACTGTGGACCCTGGGCAAATCACTTAACCCCAATTGCCTAGAAAAAAGAAAGAAAGAAAGAAAGACTCCAAGTGCAGTACAGTGGTGTTGTTCAAAGAGTCATCCATGATGACGCATGTGCCTACTCAGAAAAGAGTCCTGGATAATTCAGTTTAGTAACTGAACAATTAGTGCATCATGACATCATATTCTCCTGGAAATAACTACAAATCCTGCTGCTCTAATGCTTACTTGTTGCATTGCTTTGTTTTGTTTGGGGTGTGTGTGTGTGTGTGTATGTGTGTGTGTGTGTGTCTTTAAGGACCAGCTTCAAGAGACAATTGTATGATTGTTAGAATAAAGTTAAAAGAAAGAAGTAAATAACTGTAATTAACATGTCCCGTTGATCCAATATGAGTGAGGTGTCCAATTAAAGTATTTCTTAATTATTATTATTTCCATAAATAATCAAATGAAGGATATCATAAATTCAGGAGATCTCCAAGCATCCTAGTCATACTTTCCCATTTTCTGAGACTCTCATCCATGTGCTCGTAAAAGGTTACGACAGGTAGTCCACCCAATGTGCTAGAGGCTTTTCTTCATTTCTTTATTTTTATTATTATATGATATATTATTTATGATATATTATTATTTATAATATATTATATTATTATATTTAAGGTTGTTTATATATTATTTCTAGTATATTATATTGTTATTATATTTATATTTATTTAAATTTCATTAAAGAAGCAGTACGACAGTGACTAAAGAATCAGCCTTGAAGTCAAGAAGATTTGGGTTACTGTCCAGTTCTGGTAATTACTAGCTGTGTAATCATGGACAGATTACTTAACCTTTCACACTCTGAGCTAACTCTCAGACTGTGTTACAGGAGAGAGGGTAACTTGCATTGGTGGAAGAAGACTCCATATTAGTTAGTAGTTCTTCATATAGTTGAAATCACAAGTTCAAACAGTAACAGCAGCTAAGATTTTGTATCTGCTGGAAACGCTTTTATCACATTGCTTGGATTTTTTATCAAATGTTTCTTGTTGCGGGCAGTTAGATGACACAGTGGATATAGTGACAGTCCTGAAACCCGTCTTCCTGAGTTCAAATTTGGCCTCAGATACTTGCTAGCTGTGTGACCCTGGGCAAGTTGCTTAACCCTGTTTGCCTCAGTTTCCTCATCTGTAAAATGAGCTGGAGAAGAAAATGGAAAGCCTTGCCAAGAAAATCCCAAAAAGGGGTCACAGAGGGTTGGATATGAGTGAAACGACTGAACAATAACAACAAAATCTTACTGTGAGGTTTTATTCTATGATTGACAGTGATGTATTTTTGAGGAATTGGAAATAAATGGTGACCTTAAGAAAGTTTCAACCTGCATCATTTTGTTGTTGTTGCATCGTATCAATGGTTTAATATAGTGTAAATAACTGTTTCTTAGCAGAACTGATGTATACTTGTTCAACTGCTTTCCCTGTCAGCTAAATATTGAAGGGACACCATTTGTGAGAAGTTGTGAAACAAAATCAGATAGAGACTGAAATATCTTTTTTTTAAGTGATAGAGGAAACAGTTTGCTTCCATACGATAAGAAGCAGCCACTTCTGTGGGAGAAAAGCTTAGCTGTGATAAATCAATCTGAAAATGACTACTTCTGTAGCTTCAGTTTAGTACAATTCTTACCTTTTCTTAAACATTATCTTTCAAAAGTTGCTTTACCTTATTCCAAGTAATTATGGGTTGAGGTTCTCCTTGAGCACTACATGGAATGTTGATATTCTTCCCAACCTCTACACTTGTATCCGGAGGTAGCTGAGTCAACACAGGAAGCACTGCCAAAAATACCAATAAACAAATGAAAATAACCTCACATCAGTCATCTCTCTCCATAGCAGCTAGACAAATCAAACTACACTTTACTGGATACTACATTGGTTAATATTGACTTCAGTGTTTGAAAAAATTAATTACCTGGCAAGAAAAACAGGTCTGCTACCACTGCAAGAGGAAAAATGGGCATCCTACTAAGGCATAATAAGTTTGCCATATAAACAAATTTAATTTGGTTTTCTTGACTCTGGCTTATAAGACCAAAGCAAAGGGATCCTTGAAAGGGATGTGTCTTGCATGTTTGCTTCTTGCATGGGAAAATGATGATTGGCAAGCCAACTCAATCTGAAATTTGTGAAAGGGTGAAGAAATGTCCTGAAAAACTATAATATTGGCAAATACGGAGGGAAATGAGTGAAACATAGAATAAAAATATCATGGGAAAGATGGAATGAGTATTGCCTAGTTGAATGAGTAGTGGAATAAGTAATTCTAAGGTGAATACAACAGAGAATAGGGTAAGGAATTTTTTTAACAAAAATAGCAAAGACTAAAAAACCAAGTAAAATTAAAATGATAACACAGGGAGATAAATGTGATTTCTTAGATATCATTGTTATTTGTTAAGATGGAAATCATAACTACAGTAATATAATGCAATTGTATATACAGCTTGCTAAAAATCTACCACCAAGTCTATTTTTAAGCCTACTATGTGCTAGACAGGACAGTAAGTGGTTCATAGAGTTGAGCACCAGGCCTAGAATCTGGAAGACTCATCTCCTTGAGTTCAAAGCTGGCCTCAGACACTTACTAGTTGTGTGACCTTGGGCAAGTCATTTAATTCTGTTGACTTCAGTTTCCTCATCTGTAAAATGAGCTGGTGAAGGAAATGGCAAATTACTCCAGTATCATTACCAAGAAAATCCCAAAAGAGGTCATGGAAAGTCAAACATGACTGAAAATGACTAAACAACAACAAAATGTGCTAGACATGGTACTAGGTTCTGGGGATACATAGCCATATGTGAAACAATACTTGCCCTCAAAGAGCTTTTGTTCTGTTCTGGGAAACTACTTGTATAGATATATGTATATACAAAAAAAATACAATCTAACTTTTGTAAGGGCACTAGCACCAGAGGGTGGGTGAGTGGGCATATGGGGTTCATGTAGGATGTGCCATCTGAGCTGAACTTTGAAGCAAGCAGACTCTAGGCTGGAGAGGTGAGAAGAAAATATATTTCAGACATGGAGTCATGCAAGGCACAGAAATGAAAGATGGAATGTCGTGTGTGAAAACAGCAAAAATGCCAGTTTGGCTGAATTGAAGAGTGTGTGAAAGGGAGTGATGTATAATAAAGATGGCAAGAGACCAATCTAAAGAGAGTAAATAGAAAAGAAAAGGACCTATAAGTCAAAAAAGTACCAAACTGTACACATTAAGCTGGGAATTTAAGGGTAATAGAGAACATTTGGGTGAGGATAAAAGAAAAAGAAAACAGAAGTGATATCATTGGAATATGAGAGGGAGTCAGGTCAAATGGAGGACATTTATGATGAATTTCTAATATTGACAGAAAACTGACCCATAGATATGGGATAGTAAAGATAGGAGATTGCAACTCCCCAAACAAATGCTAAAATGTTTCCTTAAGCTTATAGCAGAATTCTTCATCTCACATTAGTGATTATTTTTCTCTCTCAAAAGACAGATGAAGAAATCAATGGAACTATCACTCTGGATGCAATTTGACCAATATGAAACTACTTGCTGATGATATGAAATTGATGATAATCTTGGAAGAAGGTAACTACATTAACCTAACTATAATAATAGCTAACATTTATTATTTATTTAGCACTTTAATGTTTGCAAAGCACTTTACAAATATTATCTCATTTTATCTTCACCACAGCCCTGGGAGGTATATATTATTATCCCCATTTTGCAGATGAGGAAATTTGAGTCAGACAGAATTTAAGTGAGCTAATAAGTGTCTAAGGCCAAAATTGAACTCAGTACTTCCTGACTCCAGTTTCAGCATTCTATCTCATGAGCTACCTAGCTACCTCTTGAATATAGACAAGGAATGAAAAAAAATAATTAAATATGTATTAACATCATGCATTTTCCAATTATCAACTTTTGTTAGAATCATTTCTCAGTATATACTCCCACTGAATCCTCTATTATAACAAAAATAAATTTGAGCAAAACTCAACCTACAAGGCAATAACATCTGACAACAACAACAACAACAATAATAATAATAAACATTTATGTAGCACCCACTATATGCCAGGTACTGTAACAAGCATTTTATAATTATTATATTATTTGACCCTCACAACAATCCTGGATTGCAGGTATAAATATTATCCTCATTTTGCAGATGAGGAAACTGAGGCAAATAGGTTAAGTGACTTTCCCAAGGTCACCCAGCTAATAAGTTTCTGGGATTACATTTTGAACTCAAGTCTTCCTGACACCAAGTTGGCTCTCTGTCCACTGTGCCACCCAGCTGCCCAGTAAATATAACATTCCACAAATGCAGTGCTTTATTTTTCTACAAAGAAGGAGATTCATATATTCATAATTATACAGACCTAGAGCCAGAAGAGACCTTAGAGGTCATCTAATTCAACTCTCTTTTTTATTGATAAAGAATCAGAAGCCCAGAGAGGATAAGTGACTTGTCTAAAGTCACACAAATAGTAAAAATTCGAGGTGCAACTTGATCCCAGGTTCTCTTGTTCCAGAGCCTTTGCCCCTTCCATTGTACCATGCTGCTCTGCTACTTCTCCATGTTACCTTCTTCCCACACCTCACCCCTCAACCTCCCCAAATCCCCCTCTCTGAGACTGTGTCACAGTAATTAATCTGACTTTGGCAGCACTTTATTTCTGTTTTCAGTTACAGTACATTAGTAGTCTTTGCAGACAGAGTACTCTTGGTTCTAACCTCTTCATTTTTGTCAATTCTGATTTTTCTAACATTTCTCTAATTCCTCATATTTATCATTTCTTATGCTATAATAATATCCCATTACATTCATACATCACAGTTTATTCAAACATTCCACAGTTGATGAGCAGACAATTTGATTTGTTTTGGGCTGTCATAAGGAATCCTACTTTAAATCTTTTGTTATATATGGGACCTTGGCAGGGTCAAAGTGTATGAATAGTTCAGTGATCTTTATGCATAATTCCAAATTGTTTCCCAGAATGATTGAGCCGTTTTATAGCTCTACCAATGTATGCCTGTTTCCTCTACTATCTAGCCATCTATGAATTTCATATTCTATAATCTTTGGTGATTTGGTGGATAAAAGATAAAATCTTAAAGTTGTTTTAATTTGCATTTTAAATTTGCATTATCTTATTATTCTCTGGAATAGTCTTATGATTATTAATAGTTGCATTATGTCTTTGCAACCTAGTTGTCCATATACTTTGATCACTTGATCTTATTATGTCATTTCCCTATGTATCTTAGATATTAGACTCTTATCAAAGATATAATAACTAACTAATATTTATGTAGCACTTATTATATGCCAAGAAGAGCGCTAAGTACTTTACAACTATCGTGTCATTTGGTTCTCACAACAATCCTGGGAGGTAGGTGTTGTTATTATTTCCATTTGACAGATGAGGACACTGAGGCAAACAGATGCAAAGTGATTTGCCCAGGTTGACACAGCTAGTAAGAGTCTGAGGCTGGATTTGAAATCAGGTCTTCTTGACTTCCTGAGCAGTACTCTATCCACTGTGCCACCTAGATAATAGATGCTTTCCCTATCAATAGCTTATTTTCTTATGTGAGTTACATTGGTGTTATTTGTCCAAAAGTTTGATCATTTTTGCATTCAAATTTTTTCTTTTTTTTGTTTTATATTTTACCATAACCTCTGTCCCTTCCTCTTTTTTTGTAAGAAGTTCTCCTCCTAGCTATAGTTGTGAAAGGTATCTCCTTCTGTCTGCTTTTATCATTATCATCATCATCATCAAATATCTACTGTAAGCTCTAAGATAACTGAGTTTAAAAGGCTTAGAAAAAAGATAAATATGACAATCCAAAAAGAATGGGAAACTTTTAAAAGGCTAAAAATATGTCACATTATCCATATTAGGAATTAAAAAAATAACAAAGGACATAAAATAGTACCAGTAAGGCTAGATCCCAAATCGTAACAGGCTTTTGAAACATGTGAAGAATAGTAAAATGAACCTTTTATGGTTATGTTTAGAGGGAAAAGAATAAATAAATGGTAGTCTACTGGAAATAATAGGTAGTATAACCTTCAAGAATTAGAGAAAGAAGACAGAAGTACTGGAAAGTATAGAACAAACATGTTTAAGTGAGATCTTAATTAAGTCCAAGACACATAAGGAAAGCCTGAGTTAAAATCCTACTTTACACAGTTACTAGCTGTATAACCCTGGAGAAGTCACTTAAGCTATCTGTACCTCAGTTTCCTCATCTGTAAAATAAAGAGGCTGTATTTGATGACCTCTAAAATCCCTTCTAGCTCTATGAAATGGTTTAAGTTTTAAGACATAAGTGAATCATATCCCAGGGTACTGAAAAAACCATACAGATGTATTTGCACAACAACCATCAATAATCTTTGAAAACTCAAAGTCAGTCAGTCAATAAAAATGTATTAAGTACTGTGCGACAGGCTTTGTGCTAGGCACTAGAAATACACATATGAAAGTATCAAATACACATATGAAAGTATGAAATACACATATACACAGTGAAAGGTAACAGAAAAGGCTGAAAATGAGGATGGGGGTGCAGAGAAGGCATGGTGAAAAAGTCAGAGAAGTCTTAGAGTAATGCAACTAAGTGAGAAATGAAAAAATGTTTGCGATGAGCTCCCTCCATAAAAGAAGGTTTTGGAGTTCATAGCTCCACTCTCCAATTACAGGAACAGAGGGTGGTGATGAGGTGAAGCACCAATGCTGACAGGATCTTGTGGGATAATGAGGTTTTCCCAATTATGAGCTTTTCATGGTGAGAATGTAAGAGAAGCCATAAAATTAAAGACAAATATAACTCAGATTACAAAAAAAATGAAAGAAATAAATTCTGGAAACTATATATCATGTAGTAAAAATAAGAAACAGCCAATGGACAACCCAGACACCATGTATGTTGGTATCTCCATCAACTTAATAAAATAAGAGGGAAACCTCTAGTGTGCAGGCTGTTAGAAAAGATGATCAACACGATGGGAGTGAGGCAGCAAACATTATCCCTGGTTTACAGCTGTATTTTCAAATGAAGTTTGTTTATATTATAAAATGTCACACAGTTGTAAGTTATTCAATTCACTTACACCAATATTCATGAAATACTATGTTCAAAGCTCTGCACTAGACTATGAAGATAAAAGAAAAAAGAATAACAATTTCTTCCTTTCAAGGAGTTATCATCTTGCTAAAAGGATTATGGCATTGTATAATACAAGGTAAAGTTTGATAGCAGCAAATGAGAGATCCAAAGTGTTTGAGCAAAATTCACAGAGGAGATAAATTTTTTACCTGGGAAGACCAAGGAAGACTTCCTAAAGGAGATATCACCTAAAATGAGCCTTGAAAAAAGAAAAAGGTGCTTAACAGATGATTTTAAGGATTTAAAAGATGAGGTATGAATACATTCTAAATATAGATGAAGAACTAAAAGAATGTATATTTATATATATATATTTATATATAGATATATATTTATATATATCTAGAGAGAGAGAGAGAGAGAGAGAGAGAGAGAGGGTACCTTGTGAAAAAAGAATTGAAAATTCTGATGGTTTTAGATTGTGAAGAAATTTAGACTATGTTGCTGCCCTTTGTGCTCAGAGAGGACCAAAACAACATCACTCTAAATGTCAGGCTAATGAGCGTTTCTTACTGTAGTCTAGGGAAGAGAAGATGAGGTCCTCAAACAGAGTGAGGACTATATGAAAGGAAAGAAGGGAATGGCTATGAGAAATATTGTAGTATTGCTGCTTTAAATATTAATTGTGATAATAATTTCAACCAGTTCAATTTTTAACATAATTTATCATTTAATAATTACTGACTAGTAGTAATTAGTTGGCTATTGTGGTTTCCTACTATGCAGAACTAAATAACAAAAATAAGAGAACAACAATGTTAAAAGATGAGTTTTTCTTCCAGGAAGAAGCATGAGATCAATGAAAGGACTACATAATTTTGCAAATGTAATTTATTCCTCTTTCTTCCTTTTACCTTATTCTAGGCCCTATCCACTGCCTATCTACAAAAACAGTCCAAGACAGATACCATAATGGACTAAATAAATAAATTGCACATCAACTTCTATGCATAATCTATGATAGTCCTAGTATTCTTCATTCATTTGGTCTTCCTCTATAAAGTAATAGCCCTATCTCTTTTGAGTAATCATGAAATTCATTGAGGAAATTCTATAGTGCTCTGTAGTTTCATGCAATCACCACAGTATCTTTAGCAAACCAGATCATCTGGAGGACCCAACCAGTAAAAATTACAGGAGATTCCAAAGGCAATGGAGAAAAACATGAAGGATATCTTATGATATAGCATAGCATCAATGATGCTTCCAAGCACACAAAATGTCATAAAATATGTCAGCTGGGAAAGGTATGATTTAAAAAGGATGTAGGCTATTCAAAGAACAAAATGTCCATGAAGTCCTCTGCAAAGTGTAAAGCACCATATAAACATGATCTATGACAATGATGGTAATGATAAATATATAGCACGGATTAAGCATAACAGATCGCTTAAGTGATATTCTGATACACATGCAATGTTAAAAGACCTAGAGAAACAATCTAGCATGTCAGGTAAATCTTTGTAGAATTTAAGGAGGGACATGGATAAGACAAGAAAACATGCATCAGTTGTGACAGATACCACTGAAGGGAGCACCAACATCAATGATATCACAAATCCACTGAAGTATTGATGCATAATTGTTTAGTCACTAAAATGGTCCTAAAACATAAGTCTAATCACATCTCTCCACTACTCAATAAACTACAGTGTCTCTCTATTGCCCCAGGAGCAAATACAGAATGCTCTGTTTGGCATTCAAAGCCCTTCCTAACCCAGCCCTCTCCTACCTTTACATTGTTCTTACATGTTACTCCTCAAAACACATACTCTTTCATCCAATGACACTGGCCTCCTGGTTGTTTCACAAACATGACACTCCGTCTTTCAGCTGCAGGCATTTTCTCTGACTGTCTCCCATGCCTGGAATGCTCTCCCTCCTCTGCTCTGACTATTGAATTCCCTGGCTTCCTTTAAGTACCAATTAAAATCTAAACTTCTACAGGAAGACTTACCCAATCCCTCATAATCCCAGTGCCTTCTCTCTCTTAATCATTTCCTATTTATCCCACATACTGTATAATTTCTTTTGCATATATTTATTTGCATGTTGTTTCTCATTATACTGTAAGCTCCACTGAGGAGAATGACTGTCTTTTGCCTCTTTCATATTCCCAGCACTTAGCACAGTGCCTGGCACAGGGTAGGCAATTAATGAATCTAACGAAATTAAATTGAGATGGTTAAAAGTAGTAAACTTATCCAAAATGACTAAACCACTTTTACATTGGAAATAGCTTGTAGGGACCTTCCCTCACTCATATCACTATCTCTTAATTTGATAAACACTAAAAGTGATTTCTAAATATACATTTTCTTTCTTTCTGGTGGGCCTTGCTTATTGGAAAGATGGCTGCCCTTACCAAGGATTTTCAAGTTTTTGAAAATCTAACAACCTGCGTATTTTTTAGATTACATAACTCTGTTCTGTAGTGTAGTTTAAATATATAAGGTATTTAATAATAAAGTAAAATATACACTTTGTTACAGTTCATGGTGGAGGTTAATGAGTGGGTCATGATATAACCCTAATTGTAAAATATCAGGTCAATAAGAATGGGGATGATGGCTATAAGAACAGTAATAAGACTTCCTTATATCAAATGTTGTTCACTATCTGACTGACATTGATATCCACATAATAAATGCACTACTTGGGAGTGGAAGCGTCTTTCCTGTTTGCTTTTTAGTACAGCATTTGCTATTTCAGAGCAAAAATGAGTATAATGAAGAATTGAGATCACCTGGATTCAAAATGAATATCATCACCGAAATTTAAAAGATAAAAAAATGCAATAACCTCACTGAAGAACTGAAAGCTGAACTCCATCTATAGATGAATCTCTATAATAACACATAACAAATAAAAGCCAAAAAGCCTAACTCCATCTAGAGACAGATCTCTGTGAAAACAGATACTAGTTCATCAGTCTTGAGAGACTGTTTCTGTATTCTGGATAGAGATTCATCAAGCATCTATACTTTATCTGTCATATTTTAGTAGCAAAACACCCCAGGCTGTGCTGTTCTTAGTCCTCTGTGTACTGAAAACTGATAGCATAACCTTTTTCCCCACTGAGCCAAAGGAAGTTGAGAATACCCAATCACTTGAGTAATTTTATCCTCGCAGGTAGATCTGCTGTATATTTCAAAGTAATAAATTCACCTTAGATTGATCAAACAGAAACAGAATTGCCTCATCACTATCCCTTTATGTTTATTCATCTTCCTTTGTTTTCCTATTTTTCCATAGTCTCTATTTTCTTCCCCTTTTGGTTATCCATTTCTAGATTTTCAAAGCTCTTTTCATCCCCTGTTACGGAGCCCCAAAAAAGAGACATGAAACCCCAGAATGTAAATGATTAGTACAGAGCATTTGGCTATTTCTATATAGAATTTTATGCATATATATACATATATATGTGTATATCTATATACTGATAAAGATATATAGATATTTATACACACATATACATATATGTATCATTTTATTTTCTTAATCAGCTTTATAGTTGTCTTTCTAACAACACTACATCCTATTTATTCTGTGGTTTATGGTTTGCTCTTGACTACTTGCTTTGCTCATTTTCAAATATGAATATACACTATCATATTTAACCATACCAAAGTGAAAATAATTTCAGAAAATGTGAGAGGAATTAAAACATTTTGTTGAAATGTTTAAAAGTTCTATAAATGCAATTTATTTAATATTATAAATGTCTCCATTTCTGCATAAGCCATAAAAGCACAGATTTTAGTATTTAATAATGGCTAACATTTTATGTTTAAATTTGAGGAGAGTAATGTGGTATAGTAGATTGGGAGTGGGCCCTGGAGCCAAGAAGACCTGGGCTCAAGTCTTGCCTCTGGCATACAGAATGTGGGCCAAAAGGCAAGGTACTTAACCTCTTCATATTCTAGGCAACTCTTTGAAACTATCAGTTACAGAACAGATGACTACTTGCATTGGTAGGGGAAGTTTCCTCACTGGGATCCACCATATTAGTGAAATCACAGGTCTAGTCTTTATCCTTATATGTAAATTATCTTTTCTAAAAAAAATAACAATAATAATAACAAAAACAAAACAAGCATGAACAGTGGGCTCTTTTTATCTCTCAGGATACTATAAAATCTAGATAAACACTATTGCCTCATTCCAGAATACTCACTATAAATATATAAACAAAATATTGATTTTTAATACAATGAATTTGAAATTTATCTGAGTATTAAAAGCATCAGCACTTCACTCTTAATAAGCCTGGACATGAAAGAAAGCACTAAATAATAGCACAAAGAAGATATATTCCATCAGTCTTAAAAGATGATTTCTTGCTATCCAGTATCCTAGGTATAGACTCATCAAATATCCATTCGTTATATGTCACATTTCAGTAGGCTTTTTTTAATGAAGTATTATTAGGAGCTGGAAGGCTTGTGACAAATGAATTAGTGTAATGAAATTCAGAGGTTGAAAAAAGGGTTATATGGAGATTCATGGAATTAAATTTACTCTTCTATCATGTGAAATTAAAAATAAACTGAGAAATGAACCCCCTATTGGGAAACAGAGTATAAGTTGCAGAAGTTTTCACTTCAGGACTCTGGGATCTTTTAAGTTTGTATCTTAGTTTGGTCTAAACCAGGTGATCTCGAAGCCAAGTTGTATCAATCACCATCCTACTCTTACATTCTAACTCTAACTCATCCAACTGAAAGCTCTCGACAGCCTTGTTTCTGTATCAGAATTCTCAGTGGCTAGCACAAGGCTTGGCACATAGTAAGCGCTTAATAATTGATTTTTATTCACTTATTTCTTTCAGTATAATTGGTGAAGTTAGAGTAGTAGAGATAATTACCTTTGCGATGTACAATCAGCTGGACAATCACTCTCTTCACCCCCAAAGGACTGACAGCCTGACATTCATACTGGCCTTGATCATGCTCTGCTACATGGTCAATCCGAAGGGTACCTGAAGATAAAAGGATGTGCTGGCCCTCCTGAGGGAGCTGGCCTCCTGTAAGTAATAAGCAAAAGAAACACACTTAAGCATTTCATTGCCTAAAGCCTTAAAAGTCACAAATATTATTTTCTTCCTTGATTATTTTTCTTTTTCCTGACTCTCCTTTTTTTAATTAGATCATGTTTCATGATCTAGTTGGTCCCCCTGCCCCTGAACCTCTCTCTCAATTTCATAGGCAGAACCATTAATACCAACCAACAATCTCCATCACCAACAACCTTGTTCAGCACTGCTTGAAGATATGGGTTCAATACTGGCCACTGAACAAGGAGAGATATAAGGAGCCCGAAGTTAGTAGCTCACCACCCACCTCAGCATTGATTTCATCTTAATGTCTTTCCTAATAAGTGAGTTCCCACCTTATCCTCAAATCAACGAAACTTTATCTTGTAGCAAAGTTCCTGAATAACTGAGTTCTCTGCCTTGTATTTCCATAAGTATGATCATGCTCTTCCCCCTGCCCCCCATCTGAATCCTTTGAGTGATCAAATTTATTCTTAGTCTTTCAGATCCTATTCTCCATTGCTTCTTATGACTAGATTCATATTTCCCTATCTATTGTTGAATATTCCAGATTTTGAACATCTGTCTAATTGAACTACCATCAACCTGCTCTGTGGACCTTTACTAATATCTTCCCCTACTTCCATCCATATAAACAACCAGATGTAAGAATAAGCATGAATTTTGAAAAAAAAGATAATTACTCCCATTTCATCTGTCCTTCCCCCACCATGGATTGGAATGTTTTCAGCATATTTTAGTATTCATGTCCCTTTGTTGCCTTTCTTTAATTCTGTAGGTCTGCTTTGAGTCCCAAATATAAGTTTCTGCTGGGTGGACTGTCCTGTTCCTATCCAAGCTGCCTTGTGGCACTTGGTACTTTACCTAACTTGAAAGTAAGGTGAGAATGTAAACAAGATTAGAAGAAAAAGAAGAAAATGGCATTGCATATTTATAATGGCTAAACTCAGCAATGGAGAATTAAGAAAATGTACCTTTTTCCCTTCATAACAGAAGTGGGAAGGACTATGGATATGGAATATCATATGTACTGTTAGACATGTTCAGTCTGTTAGTTATACGTATTGATTATTTTTTCCTCTCTTTTAATTTTTGTTATAAGTGGTGACACTGCAAGGGGAAAGAAGGGGAGGAAAGGATATATTCAAAACTGTATATAATAAAAAATAACAAAAAAGATGGTTTTCAAAGGGAACTAAGAAAGGATAAGAAGATATTATTTTCTAAGTTCTATAAGTGAGGCAGTTAAAAAATTGAAATTGAGAGCGGATCTGCAAAAAAAGATGAAATTGATATCGAGGTTTCTCCTAACTCTAAGTTCAGAGCTCTTTCCATTATACTGTTCATCAACTAATTTCTCGCCATCTTCTCTATTGTTAGTTGGTTACTCTTTCCCTAATGATCCCTAATTTATAGGTCAGAAAGAAGTGGGCAACATACTCTCCCCTCTTCCATTGCCAGTTCTAGACTCTTGTTCTGCCAAGATAACTCAGTTAATTCTCTTCTTTTGAAATTCCTCTCATCTGGTTGTAACATTCTATCAAGATTTTTTATCATAATCATCTACCAATCTCTGAAATCTTCCTACATTGAGGTCAGTCTTCCTCTCCACTCTAACTAACCCTTATCATTATTGGTTATTTCAATAGTAATCTTAAACTCCCCACCAATAACCTAGCTTCCTAGACTAACAACTTCCTCAACTCACATGTCTTCTTTACAACTCCACTGTACTTCAGCCACCCACATTTTTAGACCTACCAGACTGGAAAGAAATTATAAAATTCTGTTATCAAAATCCTGTCCATTAAAAATCAAACTTCAGCTAGGTTCACCCAATTGCACAGCAATAATTTTATCTTTGATTGTTTTTCTATGATACTCCCTATATCTGTTGTAAAATTTTTCCTCTCTATTAAGGCATCCAACTCTAACCCTTACAACTATCCCCTTTTTCAACTAATTTCACTTCCTGTTTTATAGTCAGTCAACAAATACTTATTAAATGCCTATTATGTGCTAGGCACTATGTTAAGCACTTAAAGATACAAAGAAAAGAAAAATCAGCCTCTGTCAAAATCTAAGGAGGGAAGACAACACCCAAAAATAAGTTTACAAGTGGAACTGAAGGTATGTGGTGAAAGGGCATGGAGAAGTTCTGTAATCAAGTGGGAAATGATGGGGTATCTAGAGAATTTGGGAGAAGGTCTCCCAAGTCTGCCTTCTACCTTCTCCAATCAAAGGGAGGGAGGGGCTCAAGGATTAGAGGGTACCGAAGATGTGTGAGTTACAGAGTTGATTTTGATCTTGCTGGAAGTTGAGTTTTTGGAGATAATGGTGAAGTCCAGGTAAGCAGCCAAGTGAGAAGTGATAAGGTATCTGAAGCCATTAACCATGACTTCCTTCATTTTCCATCCTCAATATTTTAAAACCCAGACCTTCAATTATTCCCTCCTCCTGCAGTCATCAGAAGATAAAGTGGTCAACTTATCTATTCACTTGATTCCTATCCTTTCTTTCTTCACCACTATTCAATCATTCCTTCTCACAATCCTCCCCAGTATTATCAACATCTCTCTGTCTATTGGCATTGTCCCTGTTGCCTATGAGCATACCCAGGTCTCTATCCTACAACAAAACAAAAAGAAAAAAAAAAGCCTTTGGTGATAAATTTCTAGAAAGAGTAGTCTTCAAATGTTTCAGCCACTTATTCATCAATATTCTCATTGATCCCATACAATTTGGTTCTCATCCCAGTACTCTACACAAACTACTCTCTCTAAAGTAACTAACTGACCTCTTAACTACCAAATTCATAATAATTTTTCTCTATCCTCATCTTTTTTAAACTTCTTGCAATATTTGATAGTGTTGATCACCTTCACCATATTGATATCCTCCTTCCTCAGTTTCTTCTCAGTCTCCTTGCCTGGTTCATTGCCTTCATCCTGACTTGTTAAACAATATGTTCCCCAAATATCAATTCTCCTTTTACTTTTACATTCTCCTTTGAACATTCTAACATTCTCTTGCCTGAATGAATCAATTAATTAGCAATAATTATTAAGTACTTACTACATACAAACCAGCATTTTTATCACTGAGGACACAAAACATAGTCCTTATCCTCAAGGAGAATAAATTTTAATAAGGCAAAAATACAAATATATGGGATTAGTAGACAGTGAATGGACATGTACATAAATTACATATATATGGTTCAGGGAGGATAGTCCTGGGGAAGGAATTGTTGAAGGCAAAACAAACTTCCTGACTCTTCAGGACTCCATGTGTGTTTTCTTGGCAAAAATACTAGAGTGGTTTGCCATTTACTTCTCCAGCTCATTTTGCAGATAAGAAAACTGAGGCAAACAGTATAAAGTGAGTTGCTCAGGGTCACACAGCTAGTAAGTGGCCATGATGTGGATGTGTTTTGCTTGACTGTGTTTATTTGTTAAAAGTTTATTTTTGTTTTTCTTTCTTTTGGTTTTTAATTGGGGAGATTTGAGGGAGGCAGAGGGAGGGTTATCAATTATGAAACCAAGAAAAGGAAAGCCAAGCCATTGAAACATTTTTAAAAATACACAGAACAGAACAGAAGGAAATTCAGCAGGTGGCATAGAAAAGCAGGAAAATTTTTAAATTAATGTGTGGAATTTATTATATCCTTTTTCTTAAATTAATACTATAAAATAGAGATTTACAACCTCAAATTCAATATTATTTTGTGTCTTGCTGTGAAAGACTTTTTATTGTGTTTAAGTCCAGAATAAAATATAGAGAGTAATAATAATAAACAAATTTACATATACAAATTTAAAGTTTGCAAAGTGCTTTACCCTGACAATAACATTGGGAGACAGGTACAATTACTATCCCTATTTTATAGATGAGGAAAAGAAAGATTAATTGATTTGCCCATGTTCACACAGAGAGAAAGTTTCTGAGGAAAGATGTGGACGGAGGTCTTCCTGATGCCAAGGCTGGCCTTCTATTCCAGAACTTTATGAATGTACTACCTAGCAGTCTAAAAATAGAAAGAAAGTAATCTACTAGGGAAGGCACTAGCAGTTGGGTGGACTAGGAAAGACCTCCTGTAGCAGATGGTATTTTAGTTGAGTTTTGAAGGAGTCGAGAAGCTGAGAAGTAGAGGTGAGTAAGAGCATTCCATGCATGGGAGACATACATGACAAAGGCAAGGAGCTGAGAAATTGAATGTTATTGATAAGAACAGCAAGTCAGCTAATACAGCATAATAGTAGCATGACTGGAAAGCATAAAACTGAAAATGCTTTAAAGATCTTTAAAAACCAAACTAAGAAGATTAGATTTGACCTTAGAGGTAATAGGGAGCCAATGGAATTTACTGAGTATCAGAGTGACATGGTCAGATTTACATGCTCGGGAAGCCACTTTGGCAGCTGAAGGAAGAATGGCATGGAGTAGGGAGAATCATGAGGTAGGGAGATGATTTACAGGGTCATTACAATATTCTAAGCAAGAGGTAATGATGGCTTGAGCCACAGTGGTAGTTGTGTGAGTGGAGATACTTATACAAGAGAGGTTTTGGAGGCACGGGTAACTCTCAAATCTATATATTTTGTTCCTAAAGTATCTACTGACCTCTGCTTTCATATTCACAGCTGCCTACTGTTTATTTCCATCTACAGAAATATCCTGTGTAACTATTAGAATTCACTTGTTCAAAATGGAAATAATCATCTTCTTCCCACCCCATTAAAACTGCCTTTCCTTTATTTCTTTTTTTAAGCCTAATTTTATTTTTTTAGTTAACTTAAACATCCTCTCTCCCTCCTTCCCACCTTTCTTCATTGAAAAAGAAAGATAGAACTCAACAAATATGCATGGGGAAGCAAAACAAATTCCTGCATTGTCAATATCCAAAGATAGAGAGATAGATTGCTTAATCTGTATCCTAAGTCCATCATCTCTGTCAGAAGATGTGGAGCACCTTCTTCATGAGTTGTAAAGAATTGTGGTGGGTCAGTGTTGACCAGAGTTCTTCAGTCTTTCAAAGCTGTTTTTCTTCACAATACTGCTGTTATTATATAAATCATTCTAGTTCTGCTCACTTCACTGTGCGTCAGTTCATATGTCTCTCCAAATTTCTATGAAACTGTTCCTTTATCATTTCTTACAGTACAATAGTATCCCATCACATTTATACAGCATAACTTGTTCAGCCAAATTCCCACCACCTCATTTTTCAAATCTCTACCATGGTTAAAAGAGCTGCTACAAATATTTTTGTACATTTTTCCTCCCCTTTTGATTTCTTTGATGTATAGACCTAGCAGTGGTATTGCTAAATTGAAGGGAATGAACAATTTAATGCCTTTATGAGCATACTTCAAAATTTCATTCTAGAATGACTAGACCAGTTTGCAGTTCCATCAATAGTACATTAATTTATCTATTTTCCCACAGCCCCTCCAGCATTTATTGCTTTCCTTTTTTATCAGCTTTGACAATATGATAAGCATATCAACCTCAGAGTTGCTTTTGAATTTACATCTCTCCAATTATGAGTTATGTGGAGAATTTTGTCATACTGCTATTGAAAGCTTTTATTTCATAATCTGAAAACTGCCTGTTCCTAACCTTTGACCCTATGTTGATTGGGAAATGGCTTTTAGAAAATCTGAATCAGTTTCCTATATATCTTAGTCACAAAGCTTTTATCAGAAAAAAAAATTGATACAAAGATTTTTTCTCTATTTACTTGCTTTTAGCTGAATTGGTTTTGTTTTTGTGAAAACATTTAAATTTTTTGTAACCAAAATCACCCATTTTACTTTCTGTGATACTGTCAGTCCCATTTGGTCATAAACTCTTCTCTATCCAGAGATTTGAAAGGTTTTTTTCTTCTTTTCTCTTGTAATTTGTTTATCATGTCACTATTTGTGACTAATTCACATAATCATTTAGAGTTTATCTTGGCATACATGTGTATTGATCTACATCTAGTCTTATTCAGACTGCTTTTGAGTTTTCCTAATAATTTTTGTTGAATAGTTAATTTCTACTCCAATAGCTAGTGTCTTTGTGTTTATCGAACACTTGGCTACTGTGCTCACTTGCTTCTGAATAGTGTATACCTAATCTGTTCCACTGATTAATCTTTCTATTTCTTAAAAAGTACCAAATTGTTTTAATAATTAATACTTTGTACTATAGTTTGAAATGAGTGCTAGGCACTCATCTTTTCCACTTTTTTTTCATTGTTTCCCTGGAGATTCTTTACTGTTTTATTCTCCAGATGAATTTTATTATTTTTCTAACTCTAAAAAAAAGGAATCATATGGTAGTTTGGTATGATACTGGAAAAGTACAATAATTCAGATAGTATTGGTAAATATATTGACTCAGCCTATTCCTAAGCAACCAATATTTTTTATAATTATTTTTTATATCTTTGTATATATAATGTTTTGTAACTACATTCAGATAATTCTTGTGTGTGTTTTGGCAAGTAGATTCCCAAAAATTATATAGTCTCTATAAAATAGGATTTCTCTTTTCTATCTCTTGCTGCTGAATTTTGTCAGTAATATGCAGAAATGCCAATGATTTTTGTGCAGTTATTATATATACTGGTATTTTCACAAAACTATTGATTATTTCAATTAGATTTTTTGATTAATTCCTTAGTATTTTCTAAGCAAACCATAATATCATCTGGGGGGGCAGAGGAGGGTGATAATTCTGTTTCCTTTTTGTCTATGCCTCAATTCCTTTTACTTGCCTTGTGACAAAAGTTAGCTTCTAGGCTAACAGAAATGGTGATACAAGATACCCTGATGCATTACACCTGATTTGACTGGAAATGCATATAATTTATTCCCATTACATGTAATGTTGGTTCTTTGTTTTAAATAGGTAGTATATATCACATTAAGGAAAGATTAATTCATTCCTATGCTTCTTTGTATTCTTAACAGGAATGGATTTATATTCTATCAAAGCTTTATTTACATTTATTGACATCACCATATGATTTTTGTTGCTCTTGTTATTAAAATATTCTATTACCTTAACAGTTTTCCTAATCTTGACTCAACATTGCATTCTTTTTATAAATCCAACCTGATCTTAATCTATACTTTTTGTGATATGCTGCAGTCAATCCTTGCTAATATTTTAATTAACAATTTTATAACAATATTCATTAGGGATAATGGTCAATAGTTTTGTCTATTTTAATCCTCCCTCACTTCCATATCAAAACCATATTTACATTCTAGAAAGAATTTGCTAGGATTCTTTCTTTTTTTAAAAAAGTAATTTTTGCAATACTATAATGAAACATTCTTTAAATGTTTGATAGAATTCACTTGTTAATCCATCTCTGGTCCTGGATTTTTTTTTTCTTTTGGAAGTTTACTGATGGTTTACCTTTCTAAAAATGTGCAATATATGTCTTCTACTTCTTTTTGTGTTAATTTGAAAAATTTGATTTTTGTAAATATTTATTCATTTCATTTGGATCATCAGTTTATTATTGGGCAGAATAGCTTTTAATTATTTCCTTCATTTCTTACTCATTTCATATAAATTACTTTTCTTTTTTGATATTATAACTTGGTTTTCATCTTTCTTTTTGGTTAATCAAATTAGCTAATGGTTTATCTTTAAAAAAAAAAACAGTCCCTACCTGTATTCATTAATGCAAAGGGGTTTTTTTTTCAGTTTTGTTTTTTCTCCTTTTATTTTCAGAATTTCTATTTTGGATTTAATTGAAAGTTTTTAATTTGCTGGTTTTCTAACTTTAAAAAAACTTTAGTTACAAGTGTAATTCATTGATTTTTTTTCTCTCTCTTTTTCATGAATATATGTAGAGACATACATCATCCCTTTAAGGTTTTCTTTAGCTATATCTGAAAAAGGTTGATATGCTGCCCCCTGGAGCAGTTATTTTTAATGAAATTGTCATTTTTGTATTCTGTTCTTTAACCTACCCTTTTAATTATTTGGCTAGTCTACAAAAGCAATTCTGATTATATTTTAATGATATAGCTATTTCTAAGTATAAATGGATAAAAAAACCCATCTGCCACAAACAAATATGTTACCTTTGTTACTATCTTAATAAAAATGTTAATAGAATCATCTTATTTTAGGAAAGAGAGAAAAAAGTTGAACCTGAAAATCCTATTACGTTGTGGCTATGGATTTTGAAAAAGTATTCTCTGGTTTAACAAAATGAGATGTAATCTTATTCCTATCATAAGATCTTATTTGTGAAAAATGAGTTTTCTGTTGTAGCTATTATATATACAAAAATAATGATTGAGATTAGTAGTCTAAAAAGAAATACAAAGAGCAATACCATTGCTCACTCCGAGGAAATCTGACCTGAAAAAACAAAGTAGTTTAATTAATATCACTACTATTATGGCTTGTATACTCTAGACCCGTAATTCTCAAAGTATTTGATCTCAGGACCCTGTTATACTCTTAAAAATTATTGAGGATCTTCTTCTAAGATCTTTTATTTATGTTAGTTGTAGCTATCAATATTTATCACAACCTATGAAAACAATTTGGACCATGTGCATCACCTAAAAGAATCTTGGGGACCCCAAAGGGTACCCAGATTATACCTTGAGAACTGCTGCTTTTAATGATGGAAGAAAGGGAAACCAATGTTTATCAAAGAATAGGTAAAAAAGTGTTGAGAATGCTAAAGCACAGAAGGAAATGAGGTGTGAGATCACTCATGCATTTCTCTTCTAACTGTTGATTGCAGTGGTGTTGACTTTTTTTAATTATTTGGTTAAGTAGGATTTTCCACAATCCCTTAAATATGACATATATATGTTGTATTATGACAATGAAACATCTACAGTTGTAAGGTTTGAGTATCTGAGAAACTTTATGAATTTAAATCTATTTTTATATCAAATTGAACTTCCCCATGGTATGTTGACAAAATGATTGTGTTTCAATCTAAGGTAGTAATAATTATATAACCTGAACTTAAAATAATTTCAAATAATATTAGCAGCTATAAAATCATAGAATAATAAAGCTGGAAGGGATCTTGGATTTTGTCTAGTCCAACACTCTCATTCCAGAAATAAAGAAACTAAGATGCGGAAACTTAGATTAAAGGTGTCATTAAAATATTTTATAAAAATGTAATCTTCTGCAACTATATTTTAATATACAAATTTGTGCTTTTCCACATGAAAGCTTGCTTAAGACAATTCCAGGTGCTGTTCCCAAAAGAATAATATTTTCATCCAACGATCTCTTGTAAAAGAATACATACCTGCTTTGGTCCAGGCAATTATTGGAGATGGATTGCCATCAGCTTCACAAGGAAATTCTACAGTATGTCCTTCTAGCACTGTTTCATCTTTAGGAATGACTGTAAATTGAGGAGGAGCTGAACAAGAGAGGAGAAATAATATACAAAGAGCTTAAATATGCCATCTAATCTCCAGGCTATCATCTGGTAATGTTTTTTTTAAAACTACTAAGGAAAAAAATTTTCAATCATGCTAGATAGTCATTCAAAATAAACAATTGAAAAATGCATGCATGGCTGTGTGGAGATACAAGTAGACATAACAACAACAACAATAACGATGATTATATATATATATGTATATATATATATATTTGCAAAGAACATTTTTACGTGATCCTGTTTGTACCTCACAATACCATTATTTTCCCTTTTGCCATAATATCAAATTCTAATTTTAATGACCATATCCTCATAATTTTTGTTCATTACAACCTATTGAGAAATCCACATACAAGACACATTTTGAAGAATTAAAAAGTGTAGTTGTTGGGTTTTTTTTTCATTAACAAAGAGCACAAAAGTATGCAGCAATAATTAGACTCAATAGCCATTTAAGCTAAGACTCTTTATGCTAACTATCAGGAGAATGATAGTACTTCAAAGAGACACCAAAATACCCAGCTGAATAATGGAAATCATAGTAATCAATAATCTAGATGTTTCCAAACATCCAAATGTCAGGCATTCTGTTACTAAGTCAGACAACCAACAGAATTTCCCTTTTTTACCTACTTTGGTTGACAGTGTCTACATGCAGACAGTGAACTGTGGGGAATATGCTCTAGAAACAATGTCAAAAACAACTGATGTAGCTATCAGTTCTATAATCACCTTTACATTTAATATTATAGAAGAATTCATACTAGCAGTTAATGTTTATTTATTCGTTCTTTTTTTTTTGACCAGGCAATGGGGTTAAGTGACTGGCCCAGGGTCACACAGCTAGAAAGTATTATGTGTCTGAGGCCGGATTTGAACTCAGGTCCTCCTGAATCTAGGGCCTGTGCTCTATCCACTACTGTGCCACCTAGCTGTCCCTCATTTATTTATTATATTTTTACTAAGTTGTAAAGTAATATGTGTGTATGCGCATGTACACACATATGTGTATACAAACATGTTTATTCAAATATGTTTCTATTTACATATGTTTATGTGCATATATACATGAGTGTACGTAAAATATTATTTGATCTCCACAATAACCCTATGAGGAGGAGTTTTTATACTTGCAATTTACAGATGAGGAAACTAAAGATAAGCAATACGGAGTGACTTGCCCGGCATCAAACAGCCAATATGTCTGAGTTACGATTGGAACTAGAGTCTTCCTTACTCCAACTCCAGCACTCCATCCACTCTGCCCATCAGCTGTGGCTCACGTCCCTTTCTTAAACTGGGAACATGATACCAGAACAGAAAACATGGAATAGGAGTGAAAACACCATCCAGGGAATTGTGTTCTCTGAATAGGAGTGATAATACTATCCAGGGAATTTTGTTCTCTTAATTTCTTATATAACTTAACGGAAATGGCAAGATAAATCACTTCTCCATCTTGTTAGCTATGAGGTCTTCCTTCCCCTAAGATTACAATTATATCATGACAAGCTCTATTCTAATTGCTATGTATATTCTGCAGTATAGTGGATAGAAGATTGGAAGTCAGAAGTCCTAGGCTCACATTCCAGCTCTGTTACTTATGACCTCTAAAACCCTGGGTCTAACTCTTTAATCTCTCTAAGCCTCAGTTATCCCACATGTAAACTTAGAAAGCTAGAAAAGCAGTTATCCCTAACATCCCACCCAGCTCTGTACAGATTAAAGTCTTTTAATATCTTTGTTAAATCACAATTTCATTAGTGGTGCTGCACAAGGATATCCTTTCCTGCCACTTCTACAACATCACATGGATCATTAAAAGCCCTTGAGACTGTGTGCCAGACATTTATAATAAAATTATAACATTTCAGACCTGAAAGGAGCCTCTGAGAGATTTTTTAAGTTTCTCATTTGAAAAGTAAGATCAGGAGAAGTTAAATGACTTTGCCAAGGTCACACAGCTACTTAGTAATAGTTAAGACTACAGTCTAGGTCATTCTTCTCCTAGTTCTGTATTATCTTTACTAAAAAAAAAAAAAAAAAAAAACCCCAGTTCCCAACAACTCTTTCTTAGTGGAGTTCTTTCTATAATGAGGATAACTTATTGCATTAAAAAAAGATTAATTAGTGGTTATAATAAACAGTTGGAATACAAAGACAGTTTATGTGCACAGAATAATTTTTTTAAATGGAAAAGCAGACTTGGCCTATGTTATTTGCAGTTGTCTAAACTTTATCAATCTGAGATTAAAATCCTTGGACAGAACCTTGGAGTTAAAAGACCCAAGTATCTTTCCCAACTCTCTTACTTACTAGCTGCTTGACCATGGGTTCAATCTTGATGAGCTTCAGTTTTCTTTTCTGTAAAATGGAGATAGCTGCCCCATCCATCTCAAAAAGTTGATTTACATATCAGAGAATGTGATTCATGTGAATATATTATGTAAATTGCTAAGAGCTCTACAAATGACAGCCAAGAAAAAATTAAAATCATGTGTTTAAATAAGCAAATGAAAACAAAAACTCAGAATTAAAACCATGGCATCTGAACAGAATTTTTAATATTATCATGCACCTAAAAATACAAAACAGACTTTCTGTTCTACTGTTTTATTCACATTTTTATGATTTTAATTCAATTTTCTGTCTTATTTTATCTTATTCGGCTGTAAGCACATGAGGGCAGGGATGAAGTCTTACCTAACTTCTTATCTCGATGAACATTATTAGAGAAGTGTATTAGAGAAGTGTTTTATAAATGACTTTTAACTGATTCAGTCAATGAATAGATAAATTATCTTATAACCAATACAGCTAGGGCAGCTAGTTGGTATAGTAGATATTGTGTTGGACTAAGAGTCAGGAAGCCCCAAGTTCAAATCTTGCCTCAGACACTTACTAGCCATGTGACCCTAGACAAAGTTACCCTTTGTTTGCCTCAGTTTCCTCATGTGTTAAATGGAAATAAAAATAATACCTCAGTCCCAGGATTATTGTGAGGATTAAATTAGATAACATTTGTAAAGGGCTTCCCAAAACTTAAAGAGTTATGTATTGGCTAGCTATTATTATTCAACGGATGAAAATAAAAAAAAATAATTTTACATTTTGAAGTTTTATGGTTTTGAAATACCTTCACATCTATTGTCACCTGTTATATTCACAGTAATGATGTGAGATGAGTAGGGGAGGTCTTGTTATCCTCATTCTATATATGAGGAAATTGAGGCTCTGAAAGTTTAAAAGACTTGAACAGGGTGTGTTGGTAAATGTTTAACAACCAGCACTCTAAAAAAAAAAATCTACAGATGACACAGTTTTAAATCTAATCTACATTATTAGCATTTTTCTATCACTTCCTTAAATCTGGATAATCAATAAAACAAGAAATCAAGCTCAGATTTGTAGTGTTTGCAGATTTCTAAGCTGTTAAGTGCTCACATTGGAAATGTATTCAAATTAGCTCCAGCACCAACCTGGACTTGTCCAAGGTTGAAAAAAAAAAGGAATCAACCATTTATCAAGTGCCTACCATTTGCCAGGGACTGTGCTAATCACTTTATAAATGATATCTTATTTGATTCTCACAACAACCCAGGAGGTAGATACTATTATTAATTTCATTTAAAAGTTGAAGAAACTGAATCAGAGGTTAAGTGTCTTGCCCAGGATCACAAAGCTAATAAGTGTCTGGAGATAGATCTGAATTCAAATCTTCCTAATCCCAGCCTTAGTGCTCTATCTACTGGACCACCTACCTGCTTCTATGGGTGTAGCTGAAATAAGAGAGATCTTGGGAGAGACCCCACTTATGCCCATATCATTAGCAGCACATGGGAGACAAGAAGCATAAACTTTGGCAATTTTGAAAAACAAATACTTGGGGAGTCAAATTAAGTCCCACAAATTACCAAATAGAAAATAACCTTCAATCACGTGCAGCAGCCCCTCCTGCTTCTATAGAAATCGTGGCAGCCAGTAGTGGGAAACAAAGAGTGGGTGTCAAAAATTATACAATTGTTACAATGTTTATAAACTTTAACTTAGTTATTGGTACCCTAAATGTGAATTCCTTGGCCAATAACCAAAAAAGTACATACTACTACAGGAATTGTATTATTATCACTATGCATGCAGCCAGATGACAGAAAGAAGTTGCAACGAAATTGGAAGATCACCACAGATTCTTACTTAGAGAAACAACTGAAGGAATTGGAAGAGTAGGTTTTATCATGTAAAGGTAACAACAAACATTATGACATGTCACTCACTGTCCTACTGGACTGATGATACTTCTCACTCTAAACATTTGACCACATGTTTAGAAGCAAACCAAGGTAGCTACTTCACAATTTTAAAATATGGAGGAACTGCTCTAGATGGGTTCTTAAAAAAAAGATAATTCAGAAAAAAAGAAAATCCAATGAAGATTCATTTTAGGTTATGTCTAATTTTTTAAATACCATATTGTTAGAACACTAGAGAAATGGTATTCTAATAAAGAAAATGCTGAAAAGACATGGACATGAAATTTGCTTGCTAGGACATACAAATTAGAACTCAGAAATTAGGTTAACTCACTGGACCAGCTATCAAAAAATTACAGGAACTACAATCACACCAGGAATGCTGAAAACACAGTCATTATTTTATGAAGTTGCCTAAAATGAACAATTTTCACTAGGGAGTCAAAGTTATTATGTGCTTATATCTACTGCATAAAGTGTTTTGTTATTTTACTAAAATCAATCAAGAGTGGGCCCTTCTAGCTATTCATTTCTGGGATGTCTAGTAAAAAAGAGTTTTGATTTACAGCATTAATTACTGTATGCCTTACAAACTAAGTGCCAGCCTTGCACGTTGATTTACGTTCTCATTAGGGGACTTGTTTTCCATTTTTATTTATCATTTACCTCTGCCATTTGAGAGGGGAGCCCGTGTGGCTTTAATTGTGACCTCAGAATAAGTGGACATTAAAGATCTAGAACAAATGGAAATAACTCCTGTTAAAAGGACAATAAAGAGCAACATCTTGAAGTATACAGTCCTTTTCAATAGCCAAATGATTAAAAACTCCTTTTTTGCAAACCATTTGAATGGTTTAATGAACTCATTTAAGCAGAATTTGAAAAAAAGTCTTCAAAGTGATACAAGAATGCCACAAAGATAAGCAGATGATGATTTCCATTACAGATCATTTAGCTCAAAGGAAAACACTGGTATACTGTGGAGCAACAACAGCAACAACAATAATAATAACTAATATCTAATCTATTATCTAATTTGATATTCACAACAGCTTTTTGAAGTAGGCAGGGAAGGTAGTGTTACCTCATTTATTTTTGTCTATATTAGAAGATGTATATGATTTCAATTGCCTTGTCCCCTCACTGTGGATTTGTAGGGACTGATTATATAATCCCTACAATATAACATAATCAAGAATTATCCTCTAGAACAGATAACATAAAACATTTCAGAATTGATGATAACAATAGAGCACATAATGCCAACCAAACTGAAAGGCTGTGAGCCAAGCCCTCACTAGTTGCCAAAATAAAAGAAGCAGGTCATTGTGAAATAAAGAAAATACTAAAAAATAAGAAAAAGAGGGGGGTAGAGGGGGTGGGAAGGGTGCTGATACAGGTAATTACATAAATAATAAACAGTCATCATATAAATAAAGTCATAAATAAAGTAGTCAATAAAATTCAAATTTATGCAAATCAATAAAATCATTTCAAGAAAACAAGCCCAACAGAGTTTGAAAGTTCAAAAAATATTCCTGCCATTTCAGTTTGAGAAGCACCATGGTATAGTGAAAAGTATATTGGACTTGTAGTCAGAACACCTAAGTATACCATTTCCTCACTTTGGGAACTTGACTAAGACACACTTGGCCAACCTGATCTTCAGTTTCCTCATCTATAAAATAGAAATAATAATACTTGGTGTATCTACCTCAGTGGGTTGTGGTGAGAATCAAATGTGCTTTTTAATTGCATGTGAGAGTGAGGGGCACAGAGGAGAAACGGAGCACTCTTGGAGTCTCATTCTTATTAATGGTGACCATGTGACCTATTTCTGTCTATGTGGTGGCCCAGTACTGAAAGGGCCCTGTATTTGATAATGAGGTGGTAGAACCATAGTGACCATTGCCCTGCTCCTTCCCTTTACAGCTGCAATAGGACGAGGTATTGAATCTAAAGGTCACTAGAACCAAAAAGGATGACTATGAATATACTCCATGAGAAGGATGGGGAGTGGGAGGGGTCCTGTTACATAAAATGCTAAATAAATTTGTGAGTTATTATTATTAACCAGTTCATCTTCTTCTACCATTCCAAACAACATTCACTATTTGGAAAGATTCATGTTTTACGACATCTTAATTACTTTAAGTAATGTTTTGTTTTGTTTTTTCCTACCACTGTACCTTGAGAGACTGTATGGTATAATTGATTTTTAATAACATTTTATTTTTTCCCAATTACATATAAAAACAATATTAACGTTCTATTTTTTTATTAATTTTGAGTTCCAAATTCTCTACTGCTCTCCCTCCCCTCTCCCTTCCCTGAGACAGTAAGCAATTTGACATAGGTTATACATATGCAATGTATGTCATATTGAAAAACATATTTCCCTTTGTCATGTTATGAAAGATAATGCAGACAAAAGGTAAAAGAAAACATGGTATAATTGATAAAAAGTACTGTGCTTGGTATCAGTAATATCTGAATTCAGATATGTGAAGGGATTCCCTGAACTTGTCTTTTTGAGTTGCCATATTTTCCAGAAACTGAACCTAGAGCATACAGGAGGTCCTGAATGTGTCAAGGACAAAGCTCCCCCTGAGCTGACATAATTTGGAGTTTGCACCCCAAGCTGGACTCCCTGTGTGTCCTTGAGAGGCAAAGCAGGTTCCAGCCAGTCTGTGCCAGGCTGGGATAATGCTTGTGCAGCTGGCACAATCCTTGGCAAATAAGTGGACCCTCCTATCTTCATAGTCTAGCAGTTCTCAAGGGAGAAAAAGAATGAGGCTTTTGCCATCACCTTGCTCTGACCAATGGGGATGGTGTTATCTTTTTTCCCATCTTTGCTGCACTGTTTCCCTTCCCATACTTCCTTGTATCCCCTCCTCCCTTTGTCCCTCTGTTATGAAAATGTAAACTTCTGTAAAGACTGAAAACCCTTTGGGTTCCATATTCATGTACATTTCTCTTGTAATAAATCTGGTTTCCACAATAGTCTCGTGATATTGTGATTGCCTGTTGATAGATCCTGCCTCAGATACTTATTGCTGAGGGAAAAACCCCTTAAATAGGAAAGTCATTGAACATCTCTCTACTTCATTTCTCTCCTCCATGAAATAGGGACCATAATACTTATAGTCTTGCCTATTGTAAGTATCAAATGAGATGATGAATATAAAGCACTTTGTAGACTTAATCATTATTACAATGTCTAGCACATAGGAATGCTTAATAAATGTTCATTGACAGAATGATTATTACCCATAAAATGAAACTAGGCATCTCTTTACATTAAAGGATTATTCTTTGTTCAAAAGAGAAAAGAGACAGTCTGGTACAAAAAAAACAATGCTGGAATTGGAGTGAGGAGAGACCTGTTCTCAAATACCACTGGAAAGATTTGTAAATAATGTTGCTTGAAAGCTGACACAATCCTTATTTGGACTAGACAGTCTCTGTCTGGGGTCTCTTCTGGACCCTTTCTTTGCATTTGTTTCATGTACAAAACTGCTATACTAAAAACTATAATGATTATCCTAACGTTGTTATGAAATAATGTATGTAAAGCACATTGAACAATATTGTGTAAATGTCAGCTATTATTATTAATACTGAAAAATAAAGCAAAATACTCTACACCCAGCATATGTGATAGTCATTTAAAACAAACAAACCCTAAATATAGTTTTGCAACTCCCCCACTGTTCCTAGAAATCTAGAGTGAGGGGACAGGGCAGTTGAAATCATATAAATCTTAGAATATAGACATAAATAAATGAGATAACACTACCCTCCTGCCTACTTCAAAAAGTTGTTGTGAATTTCAAATGAGATAATATATTTCAAAGGGCTAGGCAAACTATAAAGTGTCAGATATGTCAGATATGTTTGTTATTATTATTATTGTAATAGCAGTATCAATTATAACACCTGAGTAGAGTACTGATGAATGTCTTAACATCACAAATATCATATCAATATGCCAAGGGCCTGAAATGTCATTAGAGTGGAAACTCCTAGACCATGAGCTATCTATAACTGACAGCCAGAGGCTCAGAAAAACCAAGTAATTTGCTTGTGGTTGCAAAAAGCTAGTAAGTGTCTGAAGCAGAATTTGTATCCAGTTCTTCCTAAGCTCTCTCCACTATGCCATGATTTCTTAAATAAAATACAGATTGTTTTTTGGAACATCTATTGTATCAAAGTCATTTGGAAAATAAAACTATTTCTTTCTACCCCTACTCATTTTAAATTAATTCTATTTTCACTCAAACTGGATTCTTGGATTTACTGAATAATAATTAATAGTAATAACAATATCAACAAAAATTATTAATAATAATAATAATACCTCAGAGTTAGAAGAGACCCCAGACAGAGACTGTCTAGTCCAAATAAGGATCCTAGAGCCCAAATAAGAATCCTCTCTACAACATACTCAACAGCTGACCATCCAGCCAATGCCTAAAGACTTCTAATGATACTGAGCCTCCTATCTCCCAAGAAAACTCTAATTGTTAGAAAATTTTTCCCTAACATTGAGCTTAAATCTGCCTCTCCAATTTCCACCCCTTCTCTAATTCCTGTTTTCTATATTAGAATGATTCTAATCAGAACAAGCAGAACAGGTAAAGCAGTATGGTAGAGTAGAAAGAAGGCTGAACTTGGAATCATATGGTCTGAATTCAAATCCTGAGTCTCCTACTTACCAACTTAGAGGTAGTAATATATGACCTTGGAGGAGTCACTTAACCTCCTTCAGGCTTGAGTTTCCTCATCTGTAAAACAAGGGGGTTCTCATCCTTTCAACCTTTCGATCAGTGACTCTATGTGAAACATTTTTACTTTGAGAGTGACAGATGGACCATATTTTGTGAAGACCTTCTGCTCTACATACCTTGCACAATAATAGCTGCTGTTGATTGAATAGATCCTTGTGGATTACTGGCATGACAGGTAAACTGACCATGGTCCTGCATTGTGATATTCTGAATAAACAATCCTCCAGAAGTTATGAGGTACCTGGATTCATCCAAAGCCTCTGTTTTGCCCCTGGTCCAAACAATATGGGGTTGGGGATGGCCTGTGGCCATGCATTCCAAAGTTGCACTGGTGCCAATGAGAACCTCTGTGTCCTGAGGTTGGATTACAAAACTGGGCTTGGCTGTGGGCAAAAAACAGAAAGAAGATAACATCAATAAACACATATTAAGAAGGCATTTTCAGTCATTTGTTCCGTAGTTTTGAAGCACTGAAGTCTATCTAATTCAAAACTCATTTAAAGTCATTAGTGCTGATTAGGATGAACATCCTGAGTACCAAAATAATTGATTGTCAAATAATAAGCATGACTTTAAAGAAAAGATCTTCTTTTAGCTGAAGATCTCCAAAATCCTTGGGGGTGGTATTTTTCTTTCTAAGGAACTCCAAGCACTTCAAAGATGTCTGTCATGGTACCTACATTTTTATAAAGTCACCTAGTACAGATGAGAATCATACTTTGGGTAAAGATAGGACTCAGTGACTTCTGAGTTCTCTTCCAACTGTAATTTTAGAATTCTAAGATCTTACAATTGGATAAAGCCTTGTATAAGCTTTCCTATATGGAATGGATTCTTAAGGCAAGAATTTCCAACACTGGGAATGACCGGCATGTATCACCAGTCCTGCAGATTATATAGAGTAATCTCTACCTCTATGACATAGGTATCATTCGATGTAGCTCCTACATAATCTTCTTCCTCCTTTACCAACACCATGGATAAATATAGGATTTCTCATATATTAATGATTTTTGGTAATCCTATTTAATTTTATGCATTTAAGACACTATTCTGAGAAGGGATTCTTAAAGAACTCAAAGATTCCGTAACCCAAAAAAAAATGAATACTTGTCCTAAACTGATCTTAATTGTTGAAAAAAAAGTATTGAACTAGAAACTAAAGTATATTTCAACATGTAGTCAAGTGACTCTTTATAAAGGACAAATCTTGACCCATCAAGCTATATAATATTACTCTGAGTTATATGGGCACAATCAATTAGGATTGTGGCAAAGTCTAACCATTAACATATTATATAGTTGCAAGTATTTTATTACCTTCAATCAATTAATCTTTTAAGCACTGTGATAGGCATCAGAGATTTAAATACAAAGAATGAAACAATCTCTTCTTGCAAGGAGTCAGAATATTTTAATGGGAGAAATAATAGTACATAAAATATATACAGCATAAATATAAAGTTAATAAATCCTAACAAATACAAAGTAATTATATACATGGTAGTTTGGAGGGGATATGACTAGCAGTACCTGAGCCAGATCAGAAAGGGAATTCTATCTGGCAGATTTTTACACTACAACTTTTTTTAATAACTTCTAATTAACACTATTACAATATGTTATGTAGAAACAAAATGATGATAGTTTGTGGTCAAACAGAAACACTTCTTTTCTGCAAAGCCATAATGAAACATCATGAAACCTAGGAATTATTCTTAATATTCTATAGATGAACTAAAAATAATCAATAGCAAAGCAGCAATAATGTAAACAGCCAATTTCACAAACTTTTTTTGATCTCCTAATAAAACAAGAATTGACAGATGTGGCAGGCCTTCTTGTAGTTGTCTAATCAGAAGTACTCTCCAATCAAAGTTTATAAGATAGTTCTTTAAAAATAATGAAGAAAACAAAAGAAGACAAATGTCAAGAGGAAAAAAAAGAAATATTAGGTAGTCTCTTTGATGTAGCAATAAAGAACATTTTAAAATTGTGACTAATAATAATTGTACCTTGTAGTCACACATTGTAAATTAGTGATAAATAGTCTAGTTCTATTTTAAATAACAGAATCACCTGATATATTTGTACTAAATGCAAGAAGAAGAAAACAAAACTTTACTTGGAAGACTGGTATATCTGAGGATGGCATTCTGTGTCTTGACTTCCCCAGCAGAATTCTTGGCCATACATTGATATACACCTTGGTCTGACTCTCTTGTGTTCAGAATCATGAGCGTTCCATCATCGAGTAAATTCAGTCGAGCATTATCTTTCATGTCCAATGAATGGCTGAAAATAAATTTTACTCAAAAATGTATTTAAAAACAATTTTAAAAATTTATCCACGCAAAAGGCCTGGAACTTCTCAGGTATATTATTATTTTAATCAATTATTAATTCTGGGTTAATATTTTGATTTATTGAAGAATGTTGTGAAAGTCCAAAGTTTAATTTCAGCTTTTCATTACCTGAGGGACCCAAACTGCTTTGCTTTCAAAATCTGGTTATTTTCTGTTATATTTTTATAATGAATGTAGCCTGCAAGTCAGCAAAAGCTAGAAAGGAAGGCAGTTTCAGCTCTGCATTCCAGAACAGCATCCATTTAGAAAATGAAGCAATGTCATAGCCTTCCCTCACTTAACTAGCTCACCTTCTCTCATTTCAAGTTCAACTAAAGGCTTCTGTGGAGAAGAAAGGAATGTTGAGAGGGAGGCAGATGACTTGGGTTTGATAATACAAATAATTAAACTGGTCTAGAGACAAGAGAGAGTTGTGATGGGGGACCTCAATCACCCAGACATAGATATTTGAAGAATGACAGGAAGAGGTAAAAAGAGGAAGAGTTAGACCCACTGGTGCAGTCTTTGGGGAGAAGTGGTACCAATCCAAATGGCCAGTTGACAGGAGAAAACCAGGAAATCGAATAGTTCCTTCAGTGCTATATCACACAACCACAACAGGACCAAGCACCCTATATGCCCAAGATGGGGTTCTCCAAAATGAATGCTGCATATAGCCTTAGGGAATTCACTTTTCATAGTTGCCTTTGGTCGTACCTGCTTGCCTCTCATGGATTGTAAAGCCATAGAAACTATTTCAAATCAAAAAAGGTAACTGATTTAATGAACTAACATATGGCATCTCACCTCAGCTGGGTCTTCCTTGCTGTTTGCCAAGGCTTCTACTCTGTTCTCATAGACTCCCCACTAAACTATTCCATACTTATTCTCTGACCACTAATTGTACCCCTGGAACCCACGCTTATCACAGGATATGTAGCTTAGAGCTGAACCAGCAGTTCTGGCACATGAGGCAAGCAACTAAAAATGTGTCCTAAGGCAAGAAGAATAAAATGTAAATTCAAATAAAAATTTTAAAAGCAGATTTAGTTGACCTTGGTACATAAGGAGTTGTAGGGTGGAAAGACTCTAGAGTCCTTTCTGTGGAAGGAGGCAAACAGAAATCCAAGAATACCCAGAAGGACAGAACTTTGGAGGCAGAGGGAGGGTGTAATTAGGCCAAGGAGCAGCTTATTATGGTAGAATATGGGGGAAAGTGAACCATCTGGTGGCTTACTATTTTATCTAATTATTCTTGTTAATTAGATGCTCAACTCAATTGTTTTTACTTGCTGAAAAAGTAAAAATGCTTTCAGTGTCCTTTAAATTTCTGCACACTAAAGAAAATTCCCAGGCACATCATCCTAGTTACTGCTCTGCTTAGTCTCATACTTGACTGAAAAAAAACTGAGGTCACTTATAAGTAAACCCCTTATCTCTCTTCTACCAATTCTCAGAACTTCTTGGCATCATCAGCCTCTCCTCCATTTTTGCTGAGACAGTGGAAGAGACAGTCTTACTCCTCACTAAGGCTACTCCATCTACTATCATCATCAATCCTACTCTCTGCTGGCTCCCCCAAAATATTGTTTCTCCAATTATACCCTCTTTCATGCATCTTCTAGCTCTACTTTTCCAAGCCTATAGAGCAGTCCAACATTCCTAAAAAAATTGTCAAATTTATATCTCCTGCCCAGATCTCAATGAGCTCTAGAACCACATACTTCTAACTGTCTTATGGAACCTCTCATCATAAATGTCCTATTTAGCACCCCAAACTTAACAAGTTTAAACCCTACTTTATACACCTTTATCCCCACTCTCTCTCTCACACACACACAAACCTGGTCTTTTCCCTTACTTCACTATTTTGGCACACTTCAGTGTTCAATAAAGCAATTTGTTTTATTTATCTTTAAGACATTTATGTGTTATTAATCAGTCAACAAACATTTATTAAGTGCTACATATTTGCCAGGCACTATGTTAAGCACTGGGCATTCAGAGGCTCTCGAGGGGCATACAGTTTAATGTGTATAATAGCTATGGATGTGTATGTCTTTATCTGTTATTGGTCTGTAAATACATGAGGATTGAGACTGTTCCTTATCAAAATTGCATCTTTCCTAGTGCCTAGCATAGTTCTCTGTATACAGAGGGCATTTAATAGCTATCAGTGGAAATCAATTAAATTTGCTGGAAGTGTCCATCTGATAAAATTGGATCAATTAATTATATACGTCTGTTTGTTGTTTATAACACCTTCCATTAGGCAGAGGAAACAGTAAGCAGAACATTAGTCCTGATTCTCAGTAGCAAGTGACATGATAAACACTGGGAACCCAGGGAGAAAAATGACCCTGCAGCTTTAGAGTTTATGAAAGGTAAGAATAATATAGACCCTAGTCAGGTCTAACAAGTATCATAAATTTTCAAGAATGTTCAGGGAGAAAAATAGACATAACTTCATAACATGGGATTTTATCATGGAAGAAGCTTCCTGTGAGCTTGGAGGCTCTTAAGAACAAAAATTTAGGGGCAGCTAGGTGGTACAGTGGATAGAGCACTGGCCCTGAAGTCAGGAGGACCTGAGTTCAAATCCAACCTCAGATCAAACTCTTGACACTAGCTGTGTGACCCTGGGCAAGCCACTTAACCACAATTGCCTAAAAAAAAAAAAAATCTATGAAAGAAAAGTGCTAGACAAGGATGAAAATAGAAAGGCAATCAATGTGGTTGCATACATATGCAGTGGACAGAGCAAAGGACTTAGGATCTGGAAAACTTGAGTTCAAATGCAGCCTCAGACACGTACTAGCGGGAGACCCTGAAAAAGACACTAAACCTCTCTCAGCAGAAGTAATTATTTCACCCACCACACATGGATGTTGTGAGGATCAAATGAAATAATATTTCTGAAATGTTTTGCAATTGTTAAAATTCTAGATAAATGCAAGCTGTGGTTGTTGCTGATGTTGTTGTTGTCCTCCAATGAGCTCAAATTTAAAAGACAGATTTAGTTGACCTTGGTCCATAAGCAGTTGTTGGGAGCAGAGAAGAATCTAGAGCCTTCACCTGTGGAAAGGGGTAAAAAGATATCCAAGAATACCTGAAAGGGCCTGACTTGGGCAGGGAGAGGGTTTTGCCCTCCAATGAGCTCAAATTTTAAAAGAAAAAGTAACAAAGATGAAAGCAGGAGAACTTAGCTAAGGATCAATACACACTAAATTGACAGAAGTGTAAGAACACTGTCAGAAAGGTAAAACCCTAGAATTCACTCAAGAGTTTTCTTTAAAAATCAATGACAGCAAAAAAACAGGAGGCAAGGAGAAAAAGGAAGGGACAGGCTCATTACTTAGGATGGTTGGGAAAATATTAGTGGATAGCAGAGAGAAAAGAAAGCTACCCAACTGCTATTTTAGTTGCTTTCTCTAACATAAAGAATAATCTTTAGACTGAAAGGGCTATAATAAAAATAGTCATGTGGGAACTGAAAGTCAAAATAAGAGAGAAATAAATATAATAAGAGAAGTAAGAATGAGAAAATCAGAGTAAGAGAGTATATATTTTCTCTAAATGAGTTAAAATTCTCTAGCTTGAAAAAACTGAATCAAAAGATAGTGAAAAGATTTTACAGGTATGCCCTTTGTGCCATTACTTGTGATTTATGATCACCGGAAGCTAACAAATTTTCACATAGAACAAGTCATACTCAACCACCCATATTTTGTTTCTTGAGTGGTTACTAGATCAGTAGTCCAGTTGTGATAGAATATGTCTGGATTTTAGCAAGACATATGAAAACATAAGATTTTAAAAACTTTACAAATAGAAGACAGGGAGATTTTAAGGATACCAGTCTTTATTTTTTTAAATCATGTGGGTTTTAGTGAACTGTTAGCTCAAAATGATTTAACATTGTGACTCGGACGTGGAAAACACTAACATGATCTTTTGCTGAATTAAGAGAGAAGTATAGATTCTATAATGGGAGAGAACATCACCTCACTGTATGCTACCATGGCCAGAACACATATAGTGAATGACATCCTTTTCTGAATATCATATTTTAGGAAGGATACCAGCAAGCTTGAGAATGTCCAGAAAAGGGAGAAGAAAATGAAGAAGAATGTCAAAATTAAACGACCAATTAAAGGAACAAATAAGTAAAGGAACTTGGGATGTTTAGCCTGGAGAAAAGAATACTTTAGTGAGCACACGATCAATGTCTTCTACTGTTCAAAGGGCTGTCATGTAAAAGCTTCAAGTTGGCCTGAAAGATGGAAACTTACAGGTGGAAATTATGGGAGAGATCTCACCGTAATGTGGGAAAGAACTGAAAACAATAAGAGTAGACTCACTGGAATGGGCTGCCTTGTGTCATTCTAAGATGTGCATTCCTGATAGCATTACTGTAGAGGCTAGATTAACACTCATTGAGGATATTATAGAAGGAATCCATGATTCACGTGGAGGAAGACTAGATCATCAGCATCACATAGTTAGAAGGGACCTCAATTCCTTTTTCTGCAAAATAAGTAAATTGGATGAGATGACCTCCAAAGGTAGAATGGAGATTATGGAGTCATCATCTGCCTCAGACAATTGCTAGCTGTGTGACCTTAAGCAAATGTTTCAGTCTAATTTTCCTTATCTATAACATAAGAGCACCAATCTTACGTGACTGTTGTGAGTATCATTTGCAATAATATATGTAAAGTACTTTGCAAAATTCCAAGTCCTACATAAATGTTAGCTATCGTTGTTGTCATATTTCTAGGTCTAAGTTTATGAACCTATGACTCAGTTGCTATCAAGTCCAACTTATGCTTGAGCTATACTCCTCATACAGTTCCCCCAAAAAAGTTGTCATTTTGGTGCCTGCTGGGCCAATTGGGTCATTTGTCACCCTATCTCCTCTACCTATGTCATATTTCATATTAGAAAACAACCAACAGACCTCTCCTTTGTCATCAGTCAAGGAAAAAAGATGCTGTTGAATCTTTTGTTCATTCATTCCATTGCCTTCATTTCTATCTGTATTCCCCTCACTGCCCCCAAAAAGGTATAAACAGAAAGGTGATTGTGGGGAATATGGACTAATTATCAGTTACCTAATATCATGAGCCTGTCATTTCTTCTAAGAGGTGTAAGACCTCATAAAATGAGAATTTCTGCAAGAAATTATTTTGGAAATTACAAATCTACTTGATTATTTTTTTTAAAAAAGTAGTCATTTGCTTTGGTTAAGTTCTCCAGTTCTGGGAAGCCTACTATCTCCTATAGAAGCCTAATTAACTTTTGAAAATCTCTAAGTCTTCGGACATTTTTCCTAATATCAAAGTGAATTCTGCTTTTGTTGAATACTTATACCCATAGCTCCTAGTACTAGTTCAGGCTTCTGGGGCCAGAGAAAAAAGTCATCACTCTCTCCCATGTAACATTTAAGGACAGTTAACATGATCACCTAAATTTTCGTCATCTCGTCTCCAGGCTAAATACCCTAGTTCCTTCAACACAGCATCATAAAGCATGATTTCTTTTACCCTAAAAATCCTGGTTGTACTCTTTCAGATCCACTCCAGTCTGACAATATTTTTAAAATATGGTATCCAGAATTAAACACAATGTTCAAGAAGCGATCTGATCAGAGCAAAGGCCGTTGAATTATCACCTCCCTTGCTCTACATACTATGCCTGTCAGTGAAACCTGATATATATATATATATATATATATATATATGCACATATACACATAAGTATGTATGTGTGTATGTACATATGTATTTATTTGTATATATGTATATACGTATATAGTAACACACACACACACGCACATATATAGATATGTTTAAATCACGTCAGCACTATTTGCTCATTTTAAGCTTTCACTTTATTTAATCCTTTGGATCTAACTACAACTCCCTCATACTGTGCTTGTGATCACAAATATTTGAAACTAAGGATATAAACATACATTTCTATTACATTTCATATTATGAGATTTAGAACAAAGTAGTAGCTAAGATTTTGTCAGCAAACATGCCAGTTGTCCCCCTTACTATAGCTTTATATCATCTATAAATTTAATGGCCAGGCCATCTAGGCAACTCACAGAAATAAACAATCTGTGACCATGGATAGTTCATTGGGGCACTCACTTCCTCCAAGTTGAAAGCATTCTTTTAAACTGCTCTCTGAATATAGTCATCTGACCATATCTAGTCCAAATAACTGTATATTCATTGATCCCACAGCTCTACATTTTATCCAAATAGTTAACATAAGAGACTCAGACAAAATCTTTGCTAAAATGCATGTATATTATGTTTATAGCAGTCATGTTACCTACTAATATAGTAACCTCATCAATTTCATTTAGTCTGCTTTTCCTGTTCTTGATGAAGCCAGGCTGGCTTTTAGTGACTGCTTTGTCCTTGTCTAAATGCTCACAGATAAGTTCAATAAAAACCTCAAGAGTTTTGCCAGAAATTGAAGCTATGGTCTGCCATCATCTTTTATGAAAATCAGGACATTTGTCCATCTCCATTCCTGTAGAACTCTTTTCTGCAACTTCTCAAATATCATTAACATCAGATCAGACATTCTAATTGTAAAGGTATTCTTTAGGACCTGATAACTTGAACTAATTGGTAAGTGGTAGCTGCTCTCTTAGAATTATCTCACTTATCTTGGTTTAACTCCCTTTTAAACCTTATTGTCTAATCTTTCCAAATCTGTAGATCTTTCTCCCTTGTAGAGAAACCAGAGACAAAAATATGAGGTAAGCTTCTCTCCAACACTTAGAGAAAATTATTTCAATCATTACCTCCCTGCCAGTGTAATTCAAAGACCTATTGAATTGTACCCCCAAAAAAAACTTTTCTATTTCCACTGAAGACATCACTTCAGTTACCCAGGCATGTAATATTGAAACATCCTTGACTCTTCCTTCTATCTTGCCTCCATAACCAATAAGTTCCCAATTCGTATTGACTTTACTCCCAGCACATCTCTCAAATTTGTCTCTTCTGCATACATATGATTATGATTCTAATTTGTGCTCTTATCCTTTTTGCCACTACTGTAATAACCTCCCAAGTAGTTTCTCCACTTCCCATATTGTCCATCTCTAATACACCTTGCATACAGTTGCCAAAACAATCTTCTTAACATCCAGCCATGATCATATCATCCCCCTAATCAAAGGTTTTCACTGTCTATAGGACAAAATAAAAAACCTTGGCTTGACACTTAAGTCTAACCTCTCCTCTCCCTAGCCAGTAATCTGGCTCCTATTTTCCTTTCTAGACTTATTTCATATTATTCTCACTTGCAAATTCTATGTTCCAGCCATTATCTGTTCCTACAACTATCTGTTCGTAACACTCTATACCCCACCTCTGTGCAAATGCACAGTCCATCCCTCCATGTCTGTGACTCATTCCTGCCTCATCCCTGTCTCTTAGAATCCCTGTCTTCCTTTAAGACCCAGCTCAGGCATCATCTGAGGAACCTCATCTGATCTCCATTTCCCCTCTCAGTTTTTTAGTGCTTTCTCCTTTCCCAATTTTCCTCATACCATGCTTTTTTTTCTCTTAGCGTATATATATATATATATATTTTATCTCTCAGTAGAATGTCAGTTCACCACACTCCCCCCACAGGAAGTCTAGTGATAGAACTACTTGCCAGATGAAATAGTCCAAGGCAAAAAGCAGGTTGCCAGTCTTTTTCAACTGATGGACCAGCTTCCTAACCCCCCTGACACTGCCATAGAATGGGTAGAGGAACAAAAGTCTGTTTTTAGTTTGTTGCATTATGTCAAAACATCAAGTTCTTTCCTCACTGAGTCACACATATCCTTCTACAACCCAGAGGTTTCCATGAGTTCACCCTGAATAGTACCTACACAGGCCAATTTAACCCCATCTGTACAACCATACAGTAATTTGTAATATTTCATTATTGGGAGATAAGTGCTGCAATGTGAATTATGGCCTACACCGTACTGGAATATTAAAGATACACAATGGTTTTAGGCATCATGTGACCCAATCTCGAATCTTTGCTTAAACCTGAAACCTATGAAAGGGAAGTATTTTTTCCAGCCAATTCAACTAAGATTAGAATGAATTGTTTCACTCAGTTCTTTCTCATTCTAAGGATGACACAAAAGTATTTGACCAGTTCCCTAATCGCATACATTCATCATTTTTGTCCCAAAATATATCCTGTTTTAAAAGACACTATGGATACCTTAGGCCATTAAGGTAGAGGCAGAGCTAAAGACCACACCTCTCAACAAGTCAGATGTTTTTTCATTACAGCATCTTTACTTCTCCAAGTAAAAGATGAGATTAAAGATTCTCAGGGCACTGACATTTGAAACACACAAGAGTATTTATATGATATTTACTTGTTATGTAGCCAAATAATCTTGGGCTTGGGGTTTCCTTCTGCACGGCAAGTAAAGTAGACAGTATTCCCTGAAGTGACATCCACATCTTGGGGCTCAAAGGTAATTCGAGGTCTCTCTGTAACAAAATAATTAAGTCAACTTAGGAGAAATCTTAAAAGATTAATATTTCACCATCTGCTACAAAGGGTGTTGAAAAGGAGCTAGAGGAAAATTTCAGAGTTCTTTTGGCAAGTTAAGCCTATGTGAAAGCAAAAGTTTACATAAGGTTTCATCAACTAACAAGAAATTCATGAAATATCACCCAATCCTTTCATCACGATTTTTGCATACTTAAAGGCCTTTAGACATCTCAGTTGTATTTTCTGTTTGGTAATTAGAAACATTTTTGCTTTCAATTCACCCCATGGAAAAATCTGCAGTGCAGCGTTTTAAGTCAAGCTTTCTGAGTGCTCTAATTTCTAAAAGTTCAAAGCAACTGTATTTATGGGAAGATTTGGATTTTATGGGTCAATTTTTCAAACCAAGTAGCTAAATTAAACTTGCAGTTTTACATACACTATTCTTGGACAATTAGCTTTCTAACCATGCAGTTTATGCATTTTACTTGGGATTTCATAGGCCAATCTTTAAACCTTGATGAACAAAAATGCTTACCAATGCAAGCTAATGTTCCCTTTCCATAGACTAAAGTTTGAGTGCTAGAAGCATGAAAGCATTTTAAATTTAATTGTAATAAAGCATGTTTAAGATTCTTCTGAAAAGGCTCATATCCTACTCAATTAAATTTGGAAGGAGCCATTGTCCAGATAAAAAAAGTGTTTCACTTTTTACAACAAATCCCATATTTTCTCTCTATACTTTACAGTGTATCAAAATTCAAGTTACTGCTAGGGCTTCCTGTCATGAAGATTGTCCCATGTCACATGGAGACATCTGGCAAGAAGTCAAGAGGATGATCTGTAACAAATCTTTCACAATCATTTGAATTGATTACTTTGTTTAGGGAAAAAAGGGAGAGAAGCAGTCGGTGAACTAGATTTTAATAACTCCTACTATTTGTCAGGCACCATGCTAAGCACCATAGATAAAAAGAAAGGCAAAAAAATTTTTAAAATCCCCACTCTCAAAGACTTCACAGTCTAACAGGAAACAACATGCAACAAATAACAATATACAACAAGGTATATAAAGGGCAAATTGGAGATAATTTTAGAGGAAGGGCACTGAGAAGAAGGACCCGAGAAACACTTCTTGTAGAAGGTAAGACATTATCTAAGATTTGAAGGAAGCCAGAGAAGCCAGGAGGGATGAATGAGGACAGAAAGAGTCCCAAGCATGGGGACAGACAGTGAAAATAATAAAAGGTGGGAGATAGAGATGTGAAAGGGACAGCAAAAAGGTCATTGTCACTGGATCAAAGCAAACATGGGGGTGGCTGGGAGTGTAAAGTGTAAAAGCATAGGAAAGTAGGTATAGCCCAGTCTATGAGGGCCGTTAAAGGCCAAAGAGAGGATTTAATTTTGATCCTAAAGGCACTAGGGAGTCATTGGAGTTTATTGAATGAGGGTAGTAGGGTGACTTGGTCAGACATTTGCTTTAAAAAGATCAATCTGACAGCTGAGAGGTGGATGGGTGGAAATGGAGAGAGACTTGTGGCAGAGGGAACAACCAGAAGGCAGTAAGTGGTCAGCTCCTGCACCAGAGTGGAGTCAGTGTTGGTGGAGAGAAGGGGGCATATGAGAAAAAATGCCATGAAGATAGAAATGACGAGTCTGGGCACAGCGTAGGATTATAAATCTAGCACTCCATGGACCATCTCTCCCAACCCTTCATTTTGGAACTGGGAAAAGTGAAGCCTGGGGAAATAAAGTGACTTGCCTAAGGTGACAAAGGCAGTAAGCAAAAGAAACAGGATTAGCTTGCGTTCTTCTACTGTACCAAAGGACTAACCTTATATATGAGGATTATAACATTGGCACTACATATTTTATCTGGGCAACTAGGTGGGGCGGTAGACAGAGTTCCAGGCCTGGAGTCAGTAAGACTCATCTTCCTGAGTTCAAATCTGGCCTCAGATACTTACTTATTACCCGTGAGGCCCTGTGCAAGTCACTTAACCCTGTTTGCCTTAGTTTACTCATCTGTAAAATAAGCTGGAGAAGGTCCAGTATCTTTGCCAAGAAAACCCCAAATGGGGTCACAAAGTCAGTCACAACTGAAAACAACTGAACAAGAACAATATATATTTTATAGAGTATCATATGAAATGTATGTGAAAGCACTTAGTAGCTCAGAAAATCTAAATATAAGCCATTACTGTTATTTACCATCATCACAGCATTTTAATTGAATCAATATGAATTCATGTCATCTCTCATGTTATCAGTATATAGAAACCATGGATTATCTTATAAGATAATAGATTTGGACCTGGAAGGAACTTTATACATCATTTCATCCAATCACCTCATTTTGCAGATGAAGAAATTGAGGCACAGAAAAGTTAAATCACTTGCCCAAGGTCACACAGACAGAAAGAGGCTAAGCCAGCATGTGAATCCAAGAGCTCTGCCTGAAAAGCCACCACTTCTTCCAGCTCACCACATTTGAGAGAAATACACAGTACATTCTCACGAAGTTCAAAATGATTTTTAGAGAACAAATATTCTTTCATTTTGCATTCCTTTTTATCTGTTTTCATGTTTAGGTTTTGATTATGTTTAGGGTTAAAGGGAAAAAATGAGCAAATGTCCATAACAGGAAATGAATCTCCATCCTCCTTAAATTTCTATCATAAGATTAATCTGTTGTGCCTATAGTGGCTTGATTCAAGTTGTCAAAATAGGAATATTATGGTTTACTTGTCTTGTTAGTACAAATACAGAATTTGTAAAATTTTAAAAAGTAACCACTGAAAAGCAACTGCATTCTTATTCACTAGTCAAGAGAAATTTCTTTATGCAAGATTAGTTTTTAAAGTAATCTGCTACATGAAAAACTAGCTTTAGAAATAAGTACAATTAATAAATTTGCTAAATGTTTTTATTCAAGTTACTATTTGGTCATGAGTATCAACATCTGTATGTGTCAATACTTTGAGGAGCTATGATTTCTCTGGGATGGCTACTCCCTCCATCAATGTAGATCATAATCCCTCTATGATTTAGCAGATGGTCCTCAAGAGTTGCTATGACTGGGGGTCAGCTAGGTGGTGCAGTGGATAGAGCACCGGCCCTGAAGTCAGGAGGACCTGAGTTCAAATCCGGCGTCAGACCAAACACTTGATACGTACTAGCTGTGTGACCTTGGGCAAGTCACTTAACCCCAACTGCCTCACTAAAAAAAAAAAAAGAGAGAGAGTTGCTATGACCAAAAATATGCATCATTTATGGACAAACTGGCCTCTCTAACCTTAGCTTGCTTGGTCTTCAGACACCATATATGTAGGCCATGCCTGGGACCAAAAGTCAAGCCTTTTCACTTTGAAGCAAAAATCTGTTCACCCCCATCTTATTTGGCCATTAAGATCCTAGGGTCATCTTCTACACCAGTAGTAGCCACTAGTGTAGGAATTTAGTGAAAGACATCTCCAGAGTACATGTAACTTGACTTTCTATTATGTGTCTGGGTTCTTTGATTGACCTGTGATTAGTCATTATTATCATCCCCAAAACTAAATGTACCATGTTGAATGATCAATCATTATTATGGCCCCAAAAGAAAATGATCAGAAAATTCATTCATTCTCTGTTAATCATTTCCCTCTGTTAATACTTGCAATTTATCCTGTGTATAGCTTGTCTGAACATAGTTGTTTGTATGTTGTCACCATCATCAGACTGTGTGTTCCTTGAGAATGGGGGCTGTCTTTTGACTTTCTTATAACCCCTGAGCTTAGCACAGTGCCCAGAACAGTAGGTGTTTAATAAGTGTTTACTTACTCATTATTAAGTGCCTACTGCACACATAGCTCTGTACTAGATATATGATACAAAGAAATAGAAAATACAATTCTTGTCCATGGAGAGCTTACAATCTAGATGGGGTAATAAAACAAATATAGAAAAGCCATCTGGAGAATATAAATAAGATTACAATAATATAGTACAAACTACATAGAAGAGCTGAGGAAATTGGAGTAAGGTGATCAAGTTATGCTAAAATTAGTCAAAGAAGGTTTCTTAAAGGAAGTGATAAATATAAATTGGTAGAAAAGAGGTAAGAAAGTATTTCAGGGAAGGAAAACAGTATTGCTAAGGCACAGAAACAGGAAAACACAAATTAGAGAGTATAAGGACAGCCTGCTAGCAAGAGTAAAGGAGATATGGAAGGAAGTATTATTAGATAAGGTTGGATAGGTAGGGTGTACAGCAGACAATGGAATGCATTGAATGCTATATGGAGAAGTTTAGATGTGATCCAATAGGTAATAGTCATTGTAAGTTTTGAAGGAAGATAATGACATTATGCAAATCATATCTGACAAGGAAAATGATCAACCATGTGGACATAGACCTTCTTCATTCATAAATTGCTTCTTACAAAAAAAAAAAACTCTCTCTTGACTCATGGGAAAATCTTAAATTTTTCTTGATAAATATGTTCAAAACTGTCAGTTCACAAGGTCAATATCCTGAACTTTTAAGGGTTTCCATCACTACCTTGATACTTTACACTATATAATTATTTAAATAATTTCATTTTTCACATTGACTATGAACATTCCAGACTTTAAAGATAGTGCAATGGTAATAGACAATAGAGTATAATGCTATAAAATGTTTGGGATTCATTTATTTTCCTAGTGTAGTCAAGACTTAAAACATAAACTCAATAACTACTACTACACAGATATAAAATCACAATTTGCCTCAAATAAAATTTTATACTTTATAGCTTAAAATTACTATTAACACAATTGCTTATCCTAATTGACAGTGTGGTACAGTAGATAGAATACTGGACTGGGAGTTGGAAGACTTCGGGTCTGAACTCACCACTCCTGCCTTGGCTAAATCATATTAACTTTTTGGGATGTTTCCTTATCTGCAAAATGAGGGTGTTGGAAGAGATGTCCCTAAAGCTTTTTCTGCTCAAAAATTCCATGATCTTAAAGATTTCCTTTAAAGTAAAGACAGCATATGATGCAAAGAATTATAGTTGTTCTTTTTAAAGAACAGCCTAATAGTATTTCAACCACATATTTCCGTGAGCAATTATCCAAGTATATATCCATTAACAGGGACATTAAAGAAAGAGGATACATGAAAGCTCTAAGATATTATGAAAAGGACTCACCACAGTTGAATTCATCAGCTGTTAAGGAGCCAACTGATCTCCCTTGAAGGCTTCTGGGATATTCACAGGTTGCAGCTGCCTGAGTGTGGCCATTCTGAGCATAGCTTTTTAAAAGCTGTCCCAGCCATGTTAGATCACAGTCACATACCAAAGCATTAGAATCCAGGCGCCTACACATGGGGACAATTAAAACCAGATCTGTGAAATTGTTTTGAGTTAATAAATCTTATTGAATATCATTGAGCTTCCATGTGCCTCATTTTACTCCATTGACAAAGACATGCATTTAAATAACACTTGATAGGCAGCTGGGTGGTCTGGTGTCTGCAATGGAGTCACGAAGCCTCAGTTCAAATGCTGCTTCAGAAGTTAACCAGCTGTGTGACTCTATGCAAGTTATTTAACCTCTACCCACCTGCCCGAGTATTGTAATCTATAAAATGGTTATGTCGTGATAATAGCACCTACTTCCCAAGGATGCTTTGAAGATCACATAAGATGACCATATAAAGGGGATCATATAAAATACTTATCAAACATTAAAACACCATATGTATATATATATATACATATATACACATATGTAAATATATGTAATACACATATTACATATATATTCACACATATGTTTTATATGCATTTATATAAATACATTGGAGAAGGACATGGCAAGCCACTCCAATATCTTTGCCAAGAAAACCTCAAATGGAGTCACAAAGAATCAGACATGACTGAAACATGACTGAACAGCAACATATAAATACATACATATATATACATATATGTTTGTTATAATTATTTTTATTATCATTTTTCATTATTTACAAAGCCCTTCACAAAAATTCCATGATTAAAGTATAGAAAGCCTGGGAGTGAAATAAATTTGCCCCTTTTCTTTACTATTATTTGATATAGTTCTGAAAATACTATCAATAGCAACAAGACAAAAGAAAGCAATGAAAGGACTAATGACAGGCAAAGAGGAGCTAGAACTATTCCTGTTGGTGATGATATGATGGTTTATTTGGAAAACCCTGGGGAAAATCAGCAAAGATACTGAGACAATTAATAGCTTCTGCAAAGTTGCAGACTATAAAATAAAGCCTCAAAAATCAATAGCATTTCTATATGATAATAAAAAACATGAGAAGCAGTAATAGAAAGAAAATTCCATTCCACATAACTACAAAATGCATAAATTATCTAGAGATCAACTTTCCAATGTACAGAAAAGATTTGTGTAAATTCAATTACAAAGTAATCCTTAAAGAAATAAAGAACAACCTAAATAGCTAAAATAATAGTCAGAGCTCATTGCTAGACCAGGACAATATAATGAAAATGGTAATACTACCAAAATTAATTTACACTTTTAATGCTATACCAATCAAATTACCAAGGGACTACTTTGCAAAGCTTGATAAATTAAAAACAAAATTCATTTGAAAAAACAAAATGTCTAGAATATCAAGGGAAATGATAAAAAGAAGTAAGGATGAAGGGGTAATAACATTTCTAGACCTCAAACAATATTACAGAATAGCAGTTATCAAAACCATCTGGCATTTGTTAAATAATAGAGAGAGTAATGGAACAGATTAGACAATGGAGATTCAAAAACAATAGAACTCAATAACCCAGTGCTTGATAAAGTGTAAAACATGTTACTTAGGGGAAACTCCCTATTTGATTTTTTTAAAAAAGAAAAAAAAAATCTGCTAGGAAAACTGAAAAACAGTCAGGCTAGAAACTAGGTTCAGACCAACATCTACCATTATTTATCACAATACATTTTAAGCCTATATGTAACCTTAATATTAAAGATCATACTACAAAACCTTAGCAGAGAAAAAAAATCATATACCTCTCACAGCTATGTGCAAGAGATGTATTTTAACCAAAAAAGAGACTGATGCAAAAGATAAAACAGATGACTTTGACTAGTTGAAATTGAAAAGCTTCTATATTGATACTAATTTATCTAAGATAAGAAGGGAAGTGGTCAAATGGGAAAAATATTTTTAGCAAATTTCTTTGATAAGGACTTGGTATTTAAGATATAAAAACAATTAATACATGTATGTAAAACTAATACCCAAATAAATAAATGGTCAAAGTATAAGAACAAACATTTCTCAAAAGAAAAGCAAATTATTCATAATCACATGAAATTGCTCCAAATCATTAATAATAAGAGGCATGCCCATCAAAACAACTCTGAGGTTTCACCTCACAGCATGCCAATTGGCAAAAATGACAAAAAGTTGCAACAGTCAGTGGTGAAGGGGTTGTGGGAAGAGTGGCACATGAATACATTGTTGGTGGAGCTATGAAGTAATATAACCATTCTGGAAAGCTAAAATAACTAAAATGTCATACATATCCTTTGAATCAGAGACTTCATTACTAGGCTTATACCCCTAATAAGTCATCTGTAAGAAAAAAGTCCATATATATTCCAAAATATTTATAGCAGCATTTTTTGTGATTGCTAAGAGTTAGAAACAAGTAAATTTCCATCAATTGGAGAATGGCTAACCAAATTTGGTACATGAATGTAATGGAATACTGCTACGCTGTAAGGAATTATGTATGTGGTGAATACAGAGAAGAGTGGAAAGATCCGTATGTACTGATGCAGAGTGAAGTTAAGCCAAGCCAAGAAAATAACATACACAGTAACTATAACAATGTAAAATCAAAAAATCAAAAGTAAATGTAAAAATATTATAAAGATCAAATGAAATTTGAATGAAGAGATATGAAAAGATACCCCCAAACTACCCATGTGGAAGTAAGAAGTGCATAAATGTTATACATTGTACTTGTTTTCAGATTTTTTCAACGTGCTGATCACTTGTGATGATTTTTTTTCCCTCTCTAAAAAAATACTGTCATGTACGATAGTGCTTAGGGAACATGTGGGAGGGATACATGGGATACTATGATAATGTAAGAAACAGAAAATATCAATCAAAACTTATTTTAAATAAATTATAGCAAGATTGATGTAGTAGATTGGGAATAAGCCTGCAAATCAGAAAGATCTAAATTCAAATTCTAAACAGTGGGTCACACACTGATTGTGTGACCCTGATCAAGTCTCTTGCCTTTCAATACCAGCCCCTCCCCAGAAATTCCTTTAAAACTAAATTGCAGAACAACTGGTATATGTATTTATAGAGAGTTTCCTCACTGACCAAATCATAGGTCCAACCCTCCTCCCAGAAAAAAAAAAAGAAATTCCATTTCATAGACAGACTCTGAGAAGTTAAAAGAATTACCTATAGTCACATAACTACTAAATACCACCATTAGAACTCAAATCCAGGTCTTTCATTAAATACAGCACTTCTTTCACTCTGCCACAATGCTTCTCTGTATATCAGATGTAATCTTAGCATTTGTGAACTTATGTTAGGTGTTAATCAAAGGAGTTATATGGAGCGGGAGGTGTTGGCTTTTGTTTGGGACTTTGTATCTTTAGTTCTAATTCTATGACCTTATTATCTTATGGAGGGTGTAAGCATGTCCATTGATAGCCTCATTAAAATGATTAGATGATATCCACTAGGAACTGTTCATTAAAACCTCAGTGGGGTTGAGTGATTAATTCTCAAGAACTCAATGATTGTTAATGATTTGCTTGACTTGGATTATTATGGGAATCACTTCTATTTAGCAGATCCAAAAAAGAATCTTTATTAAAAAAGAACCTTTTCCCTTGTTTTCTGGAAAGATCCAGAAAAAGATGAGATCAAAGAATAGTGCTCAGTCTGAAAGAATGAAGGGGGATGATGCTTATAGATTAGCAGAGCCTTCCTCAGAGCCATGGCAACCTCTTGACCCAAGAATTGATAGGGAAAATGGTGGAGTAGCAAGAATTCCTGAACCATCATGTAGAGGGAGTGGCTAAGGTACATGGTTATTGCAATCATAATTCCAGAGATGATCAAGCCACATGCATAGTCTCCTAGGAGGTGGGAGGTGAGGAGGAGAGGGTGATGTTCCCCACCTTTTTGTACAATGTTGAGTTTCTAAAGAGTTTGGGAACCCAGTCCTCTAAAAAGAAAATAAGTTTCTAGGCAGCACTTAAATATTTATATACTATAGAGAGGTAGGACTGTGTAGTGTCATCTCTTTGAGATAACTTCTGGTTTGTTATGTATATGTCTTGTTTGTAAGTAGTTATGTTATATTGTCTTCCGCATTGGTCCATGAACTCCTTAGAAGCAGGGGCTGGAGGCTTTTTTGCCTCCCTATGTATCTCCAGTGCTTAGCAAAATGGCTAGCACATAGTAGGTGCTTAATAAATGCTTGTTGACAAACAGTGGCTAGAGAGCCACAAAGACCTGGGTTTAAGTCCCATTTCCAAATCATACTGGTTGTGTAACCCTAGGCAAATCACTTAAGCTCCTAGTGTTCTAGACATCTCTATAAGACTCTAATGTGGGTGGGTGGGAAGTGAGGAAGGGAGAAAATTTGGAACCCAAAGTTTTAAAAACAAATGTTAAAAAAATTGTTTTCACATGCAACTGGGAAATAAGATGTACAGGCAATGGGGTATAGAAATCTATCCTGCCCTACAGAAAAATTGAAGGGGAAGGGTATAAGAGAAGGGGGGAGAGATAGAAGAGAGGGCAGATTAGGAGAAGGGATATTCAGAACGCATGCCATCTTGGGGTGGGGGGGAGGGATGAGATGAGGAGAAAATTTGGAACTCAAAGTCTTGTGGAAGTGAATGTTGGAAACTAAAAATAAACAAATTAATTAAAAAAAAACAAAAGACTCTAATATACAGTGAAGCCAACTGGCATTGGTAGAAATGCCAGTTAATTTAAAAAATTAATTCAGACTATTCATTGGAAGGTCAAATACTGAAGCTGAAGCTTAAATACTTTGGCAACATAATGAGAAGATAGGACTCTGAACATAAAAGGAGAAGAGGACAGCAAAGGATGAGACAGATATATAGTGTCATAGAAACAACGAACATGAGCTTGGACAGACTCAGAAGGTAGTGGAGGATAAAAGAGCCTGGAATGCTATGGTCCATGGGGTCAGGAAGAGACAGATATGACTGAATGACTCAACAACAACAACAAAAATATATCTGTATATAGATAAAGACATATAAATATATATATGCACATACACACATATATATCTTGACTATATATATATATGTCTGGACCATTTACTCTTCAAGTTTATGAGAAACAGTTTGGTTTTTTTTACTTTTTTGAATATCTGACCACAATATGCAGAAATATTTGAGTTTTTCAAAATCCTACTTGGTAAGAGCAACACAGCCTTTGAGGGCTCAAATGTACATGAAACTAAGCCAGAACCTATCAAAAGTCTCTAAAAATATTGTCTGCAAAGAATTTCATAGTACTTAATGAAAATATAGATAACAAATCTGAATATGTAATAGAATAATATCCATCTGGATGTCCAAAAGTATTTTTTTTTCAATTTCAAGTTGTTGAGAGAATCCATCAAAAAAAAGTTAAGGAAACATGAAACCATTCCAGACCCAAGAATGGAAAACAGTCACCAAGGGAAGTATGTTAAATTTCATGGGACATCATTAGTAGTTCCCACAATATGCTTATCATTGGTAGAATCTCATACAGCCACTGAGAGTAGAAGGCCCATCATTTCAAAGACTCTTAGAATTTTAGAGCTTTAAGAATCATGCAATGAAAAGTGAGTTTTCGGGGCAGCTAGGTGGTGCCAGTGGATAGAGCACTGGCCCTGAAGTCAAGAGGACCTGAGTTCAAATCCGACCTCAAACACATAATACTCACTAGCTGTGTGACCCTGGGCAAGTCACTTAACCCCATTGCCTAGTCAAAAAAAAAGAAAAAAAAGAAAGAAAAAAAGAAAGAAAAAAAAGAAAAAGTGAGTTTTCTGAGGTAATACAGAAAATGGCATAAATGGGACTACAACCCAGGTCTCCTGCCTCTCTCATTCTGAATAGTTGATATTATATCCCACTAAGGAATAATATGTATCTGCACTACTACCACGTAAAATAAATTTAGAGAGGGAGAACTATCTTCTCCCCTACATTCAGAAGTTAGATTTTGGCATCCATTTTTTAATGGAACTTCCACTCATAAATTACATGTAGCAGAGGGGAAAATGCCCACAATGGGAAGATTTTATGTGCTGTCCAGAATGGTGTTTTAGCTAAGTAGATGCCCTTACTTTGGGAATAGCTAAACAAACTGTGGTATGTGAATTTAATCAGATATTACTGTGCAATGCCAAATAATGACTATGCAAAAATCAGAGAACCTTAGGAAGGCTTATGTGAACTGATACAAAGTAAATAAAACCAGAAAAAAACACATACTACTGGTACAATATAAATAGAAATAACAACTATCAAAAAAGAAACTGGATGTTATGTAATTATAATGTTCAAGCCTGACCCTAGATATTAGATAAGAAATTTGCCAACTTTCCTTCTTTGCAGGAGCATGGGACTATGAGTGTAGAACACTGTATATAAAGTGAGATTCAGTAGATATCTGGTCAATTTTGCTCAAATGTTGTTTTTTTTCCCTCCTTTATTTTATTTTATTTTTTTTTTATTTTTGGTACCAAGGAACAGCTTGTTGGCTAAGTGTGAGAGGGAAGCATACATGTAGAAATGAAAGAGATGTAAATATAAATTATGTCAATAAACAATCATTTTAAAGGGGAAAATGAATTGTGTTTTAGATATAAAAGGCACAGATTACTTGCTCAGGAAGTGCAATGTTGGGTTCTGATTGTCCTGGATTATTCCTTGTCATTGATCACTTTGTTGTGTCAGCAGCTTGATTGAAAAATAGAGCAAATTCAGCATTCCCGAGTCCAAAAGTTAATTCATCTGATTAGCACTCACAGTTCAATGTCTGGTAGTCTCATCAAAAGGAGTTTGCAGTTGCTAAATATGAAAGAGTCAGTTCTCGCTTCAATGCCCGTGTGAGATTCTTATCTACACGAATGGGAGCTAAATGTAAGAAGTGATGGCATTGGCAATCCCTTGGGATACATTAGAAATGCCAAGCTCTAACAGGCTGTCATGTCTCACTTTCATTAATTACAACATCATTCACCCACAGGGTCTTCATGGGCCATATGACACTTTCTTTTCTTCTATGTATTCTTTTAGTCCTAGTTTTTCATTTTAAAAAATCCAGTAAAAAGATCAGGTCTTTTTTTTAGTATTATTATTATTGCAATGACCTGCAATTAAAGTGTCCAGAGTAACTGAAGAATAATAGGAAGGTTGAATATTTTTTAAGTTAAATATGGTAAAAAGTCTGGGTTAGAGGAATCCAGGGTTGGCACTTCTATTGAAGACCATTTGGCAATGTATGCTATACAATAGTGTGTCAAACTCAAATAGACACTGGGGCCATGAAATTGTGCATAAAGATCTCTGAAGGGGATCTTCATGGATCTGAATATTATTGACTCAATTTAAAATGTAATTTTATCTATGTTTTATTGGATTTTGTTAAATATTTCCCAATGATATTTTCATCTAGTTCAGGTAGCATTTCAGGACTGTTGTGAACTACACATCTGATGCCTCTGCTGTACAGTGAGATTATTTACAAACTTTGCCTGATAATGAAACACGGAAGTTTGGTGTTCGAAATGTTAGATGACTTAGAAGGAACAGATTCATATTCACAAGAAAGGAGAAGTTATACTGAACATTTCTTAGGTTTATCAAAAATTGATCATAATAGCTAACATTTCTATTGCACGAGTGCTTTACATGCATTATCTCATTTGAACCTGACAATGACTCATTGAGGTAGAAGCAGCAGGTATTATCATCCATCCTCTTTTTGCAACTGAAACAATTGTGGATCAGAGAGAGTTTAAGTGTCTTGCCCATGACCGTGCAGTTAACCAGTGTAAGAGGCAGGATTCCAAGCTCAGCATTCTTTCTGTCACTCTAAGCTACTCCTCTAGTGCTAATTTTGAAATCACTAGTATCTCTGCATATACTTACCTCTAATCTGCAGGTGCTATTATGCAAGGTAAAATAGAAAAGAAAGTGAATAGGCACAGCCTCTGCCTTCTGATAACTTCCAGTCTAAGAAAACAATACATAAGCAATTATTCATTCCCACCTATGTGGAAGTTTTTGCTTAAAAGATACTTTTGAAGGAAAAAATGAATCATAAAGAATATAATTTTTATATCTGAAAATAAAATGAGAAATCATTTATGCTTTCATAGTGCCTTTCACCCAACGATCTGAAACCACTTTCTAAAAGTCATTTCATTAATCTTCATAGTACTTGTGTGACATAGTACTTATCCAGAATCACCTATTATACAGATGGAGAAACTGATCTCAGGTGACCCATAAAATGTAATATATACAGACATACTGGTGATATAAAAATAGAACTCAAACTCCCCTTACCCATTCTAATGTTTCACCCATTAAACCAAACTGCTTTGATGGCTAAAATGCTTCCAAATAATTTTGAAAATGTAATTATATTCAACTATAGGTATGATTCATTTGGTTGATTTTTTTTCTCTAACTTTGCTTCAATCTTGAAAAATCTCTTTTATAGCCTTTTATGAAGTTGTGGAAATTACTTAACCTTTATGACTTAAGCAACTACTTATCTATCAAATCATAGACAGGCTACAATTAGCCTCAGTCAAGGGAGTTTCCACATTAGAGATTACCTATCTTGACAAAATCATAGAACTTTCCAGAATTTTGATATTCTGGCCTATAAGTAGCATAAAAGATTGAAACCAGAAATAACTAGGTACAGTTTAGTACTCATTCTGTCACTGACAAAACAGGACCAATGTAAAGAACTTGCTTTGAACTATCTGTAAAATAGAGAAGACACTTTCTATCTCATTGACATTAATGAGACTATATAAAACACTTCAAAATCTTTGGAATGATAGTAGACTTTGCTTACAATAAACATGGCCAGATTGCTCTGTGACCCAGTTTTGTCTCCTTAGTGTCTTGCTTTATTAGTATTTGTATTTTGCATTCCAGTAGCACACAATGAAAAACAGTTTTAATCATTTGAACCAGTGAAAAAATAGTCTTAAAACATAGAAAAGGCAAGATGTGAGGGGGAAAAAACCTCTGGAGAAAAGAAGTTATATTGACAACAAATTATGTTTTCAATAAGATATGTAAGAGATTAAATCATCAGAGCTAAGAGATGTCATTATATAATAAACTCTCTCCTAAAATATAAGCCTCAAGGGTATACAGGGACTCTCAACCATAGTTGTATCCCTTCCAACACCTAGTTAGTGGGATACATTTAACATACTAGGTGCCTTTCTTTATATCCTCAGGACCTACAATTAGTGACTGGCACATAGTAGGTGCTTAATAAGTGTTTACTAATTAGCTAATATTTGCTGAATTGAATAATACCTGAAATTGTCAAGACAGATAAAGACAATATGAAACTCTAAAGAGAGGGAAAACCTATTCCAGTAATAATTGAAGAATCAAATCCAGTAAAGAAGAAATTGGACAGGTTGGATGAAAATAATGCAAATATCAGAAGTCCCTATAAGAAAAAAGTGCTTGAGTGTTGGTTGAATAGACATTATTGACATTTAAAAAGAAGTCCTATTCACATTTATCACTGGATTCTGTATTTCACAGTTTTGATGAAGCAAGCAAGCAAAAAAAAATCTTCACTTGTGTTAAGAGCACTGGTAAACATAGATTTAGACAAATAGATCAAAGGCAGAGAAACATGTTAAATTTCTCTGTGCATAGGATATAGTTCCAAAGTACCTTGTATCAAAAACATATATATAATATACATATATATATATATGATAGATTGTCTCAGTTGTATTTGCCTTGAGAATTATCAAACATGCTAAGAGAAAAAAAGAAAAAAAGAAAGAAATGCTATCTGAGAAGAGGAATCATTAAGAGAAGTGAGAATTAAGCAGATCCTTTCTTTCACTTATAATCTCTAACATTTGAAAAACGTTCACAATATTATCTCCTGGCACCAACTAACCTAAAACATTAGTATTTTAGTGTTTTTGGCTTTTGCTTAGCCTTCACACTCTCTTGCCCATAAGTCTTTTTTCTAGCAGTGGACACACTGTTGGCACTTATAACCTAAGGCCACCAACAGATGTTCTTTTGTCTGCTTTCTGCAATGTTCTCAATTACCTGCAACTATGGAGTGGAAAATCCATATCTTTGCCATTCATCTAACTGCTGAAGTTTAGATTTGTGTCCATCAGAGAAAAACACAAAGACACATATAGAAAAAATAAAAGAAGGGTAAACAGAGAGAATGGAGAAGGTGTGGAGAAACAGTGATGTCCAAGGAAGAGGATCTGAAAGGAAAGTTTAATGGAGTGACACATGGGAATAATGAGGAAAAGGGGGATTGAAATAAGGACCATAGTAGAAAATTAACTGAACTTAGTCATACAATTCCTTTGGGTCTCTAGAGTGTTGGGGCATTTTTGTTTTTAAGACAAGTTTAAAGAAATATTAAAAAGTCTTTAGATTTAATAAGGAATCATTGGAGAAGTAATATTATAACAATCATATAAGCCAGCTAGATTTATGAGAAATAATAGATTGATTATAGTTCCATTTGTGACAAACTCTCAAATATCTTTTTCCTCCACACAACTAGAATAATCTGAAACATTTTTCTACCTAATACTCCAAAGCTGCCATCACCTTTCAAAGCACAAAAACGTAAAGGAAAATCTCTTCTTTTTATTCTATTTTATTCCAATTTTAATTTAGGAGGAAATGTCTTAAAAACTTACAGTCTCTTTAGTGAATCCAGATTAGAAAAGCTCCCAGCTGGGATTTTAGACAATTTATTATTGTGCAAAAATCTGAAAAACAGAAAATAATATTTAATCAAAATGCAATAATAATGTTTTTAAATAGATATTATTCCCCAAAGGATGATACCTTTTAAAAATAAAATTATTCCCCAGAAATATATGTGTTAAGTATCTAAGAAGTATTTATCATCACCAGTATTGTTCAATATTGCATCAGAAATGCTAGCAATAAGAGAAGAAAAAGAAATTAAAGGAATCAGAATGAGCAATGAGGTAATAAAAGTATTTATTTTTTCAGACAAAATGATGACATATTTGGAAAATCCTAGAAATCTAACTAAAAAACTAATTAAAAAATTAATAATTTTAACAACAAAGCAGGATATTAAATAAATTAGGATAAATCATCAGCATTTCTATATAGCACCAACAAAATCCTTCAAGAAGACATAATAACACACAGTCCATTTAAAATAATTGTAGACAGCATAAAATACCTTGGAGTATACCTGTCAAGATGAACCCAGGAACTGCATGAACATAGATATAAAACAATTTTTACACAAATAAAGCCAGATTTAAATAATTGGAGAAATATTCATTGTTCTTGGGTGACCAAAGCCAATATAATAAAAAATAACAATTCTACCTAAACTAATCTACTTATTTAATACCATCCCAATTAAATCACACACACACACACACACACACACACGTTATTGAGCTAGAAAAAAATAGAAAAATTCATTTAGAAGAACAAAATGTCAAAAATATCAAAGGAAATACTTTTTTAAAAATAAAGGAAGGAGGCTTAGCAGTACCAAATCTTAAACTACATTATATGGCAGTAATTGTCAAAACTATCTGGTAATGGCTAAGAAATAGAAAGGTGGATGAGTGGAACAGAGTAGACATAAAATACACATTAATGAATGATCATGGTAACCTTGTGTTTGATAAATGTAAAGATTTAAGTTTTGGGATAAGAATTCACTATTTGGTAAAAAAAAAAAAAAAAGTTAGAAAAACCAGAAAGCAGTCTGGAAGAAACTGAGTATAAACCAATAATCTAACACCATTTACCAAGATAAGATCAAAATTGACACATGACCTAGATGTAAAGGGAGTTGTCATAAGTAAAATAGGAGAACATGGAACATATTACCTATCAGACTTATAGGAGAATAATTTATGAATAACAAGAGATAGAAAGCATCATAAGATGTAAAATGGATAATTTTGATTACATTAAATTAAAAAGGCTTCATATAAATAAAACCAATGCAACCAAGATTAGAAGGAAAGCAGAAAATTAGGGAAAAAATTTTATAGACAGTTTCTCAGATAAAGGTCTCAATACACAGAACTGTGTCAAATTTATATGAGTCATTCCCCCATTGATGAATGGTTAAAGGATATGAACAGGCAGTTTTTCAATGAACAAATCAAAGCTACATATAGTCATATGAAAAAATGCTCTAAATCATTGTTGTTAGAGAAATGCAAATGAAAACAACTTTGTGATATTATTTCACACCTATCACACTGGCTAAAATGATAGAAGGGGAAATTACAAATATTGGAGGGGGTATGAAAAAACTGATACACCATTGGTAGAATTGTGAACTGATTCAACCATTATGGAGAACAATGTAGAATTATGCCCAAAGAGTTATAAAAGTGTGTATGCTCTTTGACCCAGCAATACGACTATAAGGTCTGTTTCCAAGGTGATCAAGAAAAAAAAGAAAATGTCTATATTTTCTAAAATATTTATACCTTTTTTTTGTAATGGCAAATAATTGGAAATTGAGGGGATATGCATCAACTGGAGAATGTCTAAACAAGTTGTGGTGTGACTGTGATGGAATACTACTGTGCTATAAGAAATGATGAGCAGGTTGATTTTAGAAAAATATAGAGAGGCCTACATAAAATAATGAAGAGTAAAATGAGCAGAACCAAGAGAACATTGTATACAGTAACAGCAATATTTTTCAAAGGATAACTGTGAACAACTAAGTTATTCTGAGTATTATAAACATTCAAATCAGCTATAAAGGGCCTATGAAGGAAGATGTTAGCCACCTCCAGAAAAAGAACTGATAAATAAAAATATGCATAGTATGATTTTACAATAGAGGGTATATATACATATCATATATATATGTGTATGTATGTATATCTGTGTCAAATGGTGGCCTTGTCATGCAGGGTGGGGAAGGAGGGACAGAGACAGTTTGGAATTTAAAATGTAGAAAGAAAAAATACTTTTTTAAAAAAGAAGTATTTAAGGGGCAGCTAGGTGGCACAGTGGATAGAACACTGTCCCTGAAGTCAGGAGTACCTGAGTTCAAATCTGGCCTCAGACCAAACACTTGACACTTACTAGCTGTGTGACCCTGGGCAAGTCACTTAACCCCAATTGCTTAAAAAAAAAAAGTATTTATCAAAGGCCTACTATGTATGGTATAGATGATAAGACTGCTGGACTTGGAGTCAAGAACCTGAGACTGAAAGCCACCTCACATACTTAATAGCTGTGTAATTCTGGGCAATTCACTTAACCTCTCTGTGTCTCAGTTTCTCCATATGTAAAAGAAGGGAGTTTAACTTGGTTGACCTCTAAGGTCCCTTCTAATTTTCAATCTATCATCCTATGATTAGACATTGAGTTGAATCTTAGAGTCAGTTGTTCCTCTCCACAATATTAGCATAGACTACGGAACAGCCAAATTCAGGATCCTACTTTCTGTTTCAATATCTGCCCAAATATTATGGCTCATCACTCTGAGTTTTATTGTCTTTTACTTAGTGAAAGATACTTTCTGGTAAGCAGTGATCCATAAAAATGAGATTTTGACCATCCCAACAGGACATCATGGGAAACAGACAATGCTTTTGCTAAACAATATGCAACAATTGAAAACTAATGAGGTGTTAGAGGTTTACAACTTTGAAGTCATTAGTGAATCCTGTTGGGCTAGTAGGTGATGATCTTTTAAGAAGCCTCCCACTTTATTTTCAGTTGATTGAGCACTCTCAGCAAGGTTATTGAATTCACTGGCTGGGGCACAACTGATTCTAACTGTTCGCAGTTATTAAAAACCCTATGCTACTTTGCTACAGAATAAGGTTTCAAGTTCAGGGTATAATAGTCTCTGCTGGTTCAGTATTAGCAGATGCAGAATTTTTTGGTATGTTGACTGTTTAATGTATATTATCTTTAGTATAACAGAAATATCTAAGAATTATTAGTTACCCTGTCAAATCTATTGGAGACATTTAAATTAAATACACAGAAAATATTGCACACGTGCACCAAATGTATTGACTCTCAAAGAAAGAATGAAAATGGCAAACAGCTGTTTATTATAATAGACATGTCAAACAAAGGAATGATTTTCCTTTAGTGTACCAAAAATAACAGAAATCATATCATAAAACAATTTTACAATTTTCATGATATATCTCAATTCCCTTCAAATTCTGAGCTTCTTTGAGTTAGCACTCTAAGATAAATATATGCATATTTATACACATATAGATTATACCACATGTGTGCACATAAATATTATACATATCACATACAAATAAAATATAAGTACATGTTAATAAAATATGTGTATATAAATATGTGTACATACATGTATCATAATTCCTCATTGTTCATGATATCAGTACCTTTTTCCTCTTTATTTGTTAAGAAATACATGAGGTTAAGAAGAAGGATTATTCTGAATTGGAATTATTTGACATGTCCCAGGGTCAGTAAAGTATTTTCCAAAAATGTCAAGAGAGAAAGGTCCAAGCCCTTCCTCCTGAACTGCTTTGGCAGGGGAAATAAAACCAAGACAGATTAATTAGAATAGTCAGGCATCCAGGTCACACTAGCAGGCTAGGATTAAATATGTGGTCACTGAGACCCAAAGTGGTGTTAAAAGATAAAACCAAGGGCCCAGAAAATCTGGTGGATAGGTCAACAACAATCTTACCTGAGCTAAATGGAAAAAGAAATACAAAAATCCACTGAAGAAAATAACTCTTTAAAGAGTACAATTGGCCAAATGGAAAAGAAAGTACAAAAGCTAATCAAGGAAAACAACACCTTAAAAGTTAGAATTGGGCAAGTGGAAGCTAATGACTCTAGCCTTAATTACTGAATGGGCACTGCCTCAGTCAAACTGAGATCTGTTAAAGACCTTAGATTAAAAAGGACAGGTCCCCCCTGTATCCAGGGCCATCTCCAATAGTCCCAATCTGTATCAGGCCACTGGACCCAGATGGCCCTAGAGGAGAAAATGAGGCACAACACTCTCTCATTTAAATCCAATTCACTTGCAAGTCATGGCATCACCTCCCTGATGTCATTGTCCTCTTCAAGAATGAAGGATAAACAACATCAAAACCTGAGTTAGGAAAAATGATAGAGAAAACTTCTTTATACCTTGAGATGGTATACAACCAAAGAGACAGGTGAAAGGCACATCTATAAAGTTCGTGACTATGCAAAACCATATCTATGGCCATAAAAATTAACACTAAAATTACAACGAGCCAACTTCTCAAGTGAGATGGAAAGGTAAAAGGGATTTTTTAAAGGATAGATTATTTGATCATGGTTGTAGGCAGGAGGGAAGGAACCAACCGATAGAGAAATATTGAGGACAGGTGAGATTCAGGAAATGATTGACTGGGAGAATTCCCAAAAAGGAATGGGATAGAATGTGCTCAAGAATACAAATGGAAGAATTAATCTTGGCAAGGAAAAGATCACTTCATCTACTTAGATTGGATGGAAGCAAAAGAGAATGCATGAAAAATCTCGGTAAAGTCATAGGGAAAGTCATCCATTGCAAAAGAGAGGTGGGATGTTATTAAAGGATTAGGGAGAGTGGAGTAAGGGAGGTATAGAGATTCAACAGGATAAAAAGTGGAAGGAGGATATTCTAGGTACAGGAAACAACCTAGTCTATCTTTTTTTTACAAACCTAGCCTTCATTGGTGATATAATTTATACCTGCTCTTACTATGTAAATCACCGTTTGTAACCAAAATACACCCACCCAGTATCTTTCCATTGCGTTTTGGGGTCTTTCTCAGTTTTGACTGTTTATAATCCGGCATAATGAATAGAGTACTGGTCTTTCAGGAAGAACATGGAGAAATTGAAGTGACAATCACGGAGATCTTGCAAAACTTTATCAAGAAGATCATACAGATTTCATTTTTTGACAGTCGTGAAACTGGATGATCAGGGGCATGTTATGGATATAGTTTGTTCTAGATTTTAGGGATATACTTCTCAAAGTTATTAATAGTATTCCTATATAAAGATGTAGAAAAGTGGCCTAGATGACTCTACTGTCATGAGTTGGAAATGAAAAGACATTTGATGTCACTTTATAAGAAGGGCTCCAATAAGTACCCCAAAGAATCTGGGCTTAGCCATGTGCTGATTAACATGTTTAATCAATAATTTGAATGAAGACATAAATGGCCTACTTATCAATTTGCAGGTGACAGGTGGGAACTATAGCTAATATACTGGCAGACAAGAGTCAGGATCCAAAAGGATATTGCAGACTGGAGCATTTGGTTACAATGCAATACAGTATGATACAATACAATGAATGCAATGCAAGGAAATGCAATACACATTTACTTAAAACTTGCTATGTGCCAAGAACTATGTAAAACTCTAGGGATACAAATAAGGTTTTGCAAGACCTTGTACTAAAGCAGTTTATCATCTAATGGGGGAAGACAATACACAAAAGTGAGGGCACTAGAGGGCACCTGAGGCTGGAGTGTAACAGCCTCAGGTACTGGGGTGTAATGATAGTGGAGTTGAAACCAAGCAGAACAGCTGGTGGAAAATAAAGTATTGACTCTAATTCTGAACCGTCTATAAAGATAGTCTTTGGGAGTTTTTTTGTTTTGTTTTGTTTTTTAACTCCACCCTCCTAATTAAATAAGATAAAAGTCAATAGGGATAAATGCATATTTTCACATTTAGATTCAAAACATTAATTTTGCAAGTACATGACCATGAAATGGCTAGGTGGTAGCTCTTCTGAAAATCTCTGCAGGGTTTATTAGTGCAGTACAAGTTCCACGTGAGTACAAAATGGGATAGGGCAGCCCACAAAACTAATGTGATACATTAAAACAAGCACAGTGTACTGAACAAGAGAGGCGATCACCTACATTAAGCAGATGTTACATGACACAGCAGACAGAATTCTGGACCTAGAGTCAGGAAGACCCGAGTTAAAACCCAGCTTCAGACATTTCCTTACCCATGTGAACCTGGTCAAGTCACTGACCCTCTCAGTCTCAATCTCTTCATCTTGAAAATGGGGATCATAACAGCATCAACCTCTGAGGGTTGTTGCAATGATAAAGTTATATATTTGTAAAGTGTTTTGCAAACTTCGTAAGCATAATATTATCATTATTGTTACACTGCTTTGAGAACTGTTTTCAGCTCTGGAAACCCATACTGAGGAGAATATTTATGATCCAAAGATCATCCCGTGAACGGAAACAGGGATGATAAAGGACCTTGAATTCATCTTCAGGATCAACTGAAGCAACTGGGGATGTTCAAGCTACAATCAGAGAAGACTCTGGAGGAAACAAGAACCATCTTCAAGTGTCTGGAGGGCTGTCATGTGGAAGAGGGTTTAGTCTTGTTCTGTCTGGCCCCAGACAGCAGAAACAACAGAAATGAGTAGAAGCTGCAGAGAGGAAAATTTAAGCTTGATATGAAGAAAAGCTTCATAATAATGAAAACTATCCAACAGTAGAATGAGCCGCTTTGGTAGACTTTGGGGCTTATATGTGTATGTGTTACATGAGATTTACATGGATATAGATAGAGACATGTACACATAAAAATATGTATATGTAACACTCAATTTTTTATATACGCAGTTATCCCTTCCACATCACTACTTTCCCCATTGTGGTTTCGATGTATCTCAAGTTTACATAAGAAATTAAATGGAAATTTGGGGGGAATTTTGAGAAACCGCAGACAATACACAAAGACCGGCAGATGACACAGAACCTACTTAACCCAAATTTTACAATATACTCCATAAAAGAAAAAGAAAAAATTTCAGACTGGTAAAGGGAGGACCAAAAAATTTTATGCAGATTTTCCAGATCACAGAGGCAAAGTGCCGCTAATCCCCCTCGATGTGGAAGGAATAACTATACATATATAAACATTTACTATAGATAAATAGATAGATAGGTAGGTAGGTAGATAGATAAACACACAAATAATCAAGACTACCACACTTTCATATGTATGTGATAGCCAGCTACTTCATGTTAGGGTAAACTACATACCAAAAGGAGAAAGCAATTGATAACATGAGCCCATTTTGCATATCAATAGACTGTTGTAGATAAAATAACATCCATGTGCCCTTGTTGAAAGTTATTTGGGTTCTGAACGCAGAAATTAGTTCTTAAATAAAACCCTTCAAAAGCCAGCTGTCTGAAGTAAATGGTTTGTTTTCTACCTATATAGTTCAACTTTTGCTTTAAGGGAAAAAATATTTAGCTAAAAGGCTACGTGTGATATGAATGTTACAATCAGCCTTAGTTCAGCTCAAATCTCAAACCATCTTTTAAAAGGTGAAATTAAAATAAGGGGCATTCTCCTCCCAGGGAAGAACAAGAGAAAGAAGTTCTTGCCTAATCAGAAAGGAATGAGTCCCCAAAGGTCCTCTGATTTTTCAAGTATAAATTGCCTGATTACAATTCTTTGTTTCTCTCACTCTAAACAATAAGTGAAGCCTGTGTCTCTTAGACTTTCTGGATTATACTCTGTGCTAGGCCAATAGGTCAGCCAGTGACTCTAGATCATCAAGGCAGGTTAAATAAAGGAAAAGAAAACAAGGTGCCAGAAAAGACACTACTCACAGTCGCTCCAATTTCTGAAGGTCTCCAAAGGTTTCTGGCTGAAATGTTTCTATTTGGTTGAAGTGAATATACCTGGAAGGAACAAAACAAAGAGTTAGGAGCTCCTTGTGCTGGGAGCAGCAGTTATCAGCTTGTGAAGAATCGGCACTGAAGCAGAAGATGCAGGCTTCACTGACCCAAAACACTAGCGACACTTGGGAAAAGGAAACTATGGAGGATCCTTGATCACTTTTACTTTTCTCCTGCTGTCTGTCAAACTCAGTCGAGGACTTTGCTGAGAGAAGTGAAGCTGATACCTGTGTGCAGGGAGCAGCCTGGGACTTAGCACTGGAAGGGAGCTATCACTTGTGAGAAGTTGAGAATTGGCTGGTAAAGTCATTCTTTGGTTTAATGATTCCATGGAAGTAAAATCAACCTGCATGATAGTTAGGATTTGGTCACTGTAGGTAGTTGTTGGCACTTAATGGGGCTTGGCAGAAGACTTAGCTGGGCCAGGCACTGCTGAAAGCAATAATTCCTTTTATTTGGTGGAGCCGGGGATGGGGGTAGGGAGAGACTAATGGAGGTGTTATAGGGCTTAACTAGAGCTACCTGAGTAAAGACAGAAAAGAAAGGATAATAACTGAAGCATAAAAGGGCAGCCCACTGATACACACACACGTGCACACACACACACACACTCACATACAAGCCTACTAGGTCTAATACCTTGTAATCAGAGCAGTCCATCAAACAGACACTTTCAAAGGGAAAAGGTAAGCAAAGAATACAACCAGGGGCATCACTAGAAAGCCTTTTGGCATTCCATGCCATTCTTTTAGGCCTTGCCAAAAAGGAGAAATCCAAGATGGTCTCACAAGAAGCTGCTCCTCGGCACTTGGACCATAGCTTTATCAGGTTCCCACTGAGACTCTCCTAAACCCATCTTTTCTATTGGTAAGGGCTGTTCCATGGTCAGGGTAGCTCAGATATTTTTTAAGGAAGTGTAGGAAAGTCTCAGGTGAGTCAGATTGGTTTCCTATCTTTCAAGTCACAAGACAGAGATGTCAATCAGCTGGACCAATAGTCTCCCAAATAGGGACCTGTGTCCCTTTGTAGGTTGTGGCCTTACCCAGGGGAACTAAAGACTGATTAGAAGGGGTGTGTAATCAAGGAATTGGAGGGAAAAAGGTGGGTCACATTCCAAATTCCCTGATCTATGTCATGAGGATTGTTCCAATATAACCACACCTACCCTGATTCCCTGACTGTCCCCAGTTGGCCTCCATGCTCTGCTGTGCAAGTCCTTCTTCTGAACTGAGGATGGGCCCCCTAAGGGCTTTAAGGTTCAAGTGCCACTGGGAAAATTTCACAACCACCTTCTGTCCTTAAGTACCTTGTGGCTGTGACAGGTACCATTACGTGGGTGGACTATGTGCTGAAAACAGTGAATTTAAGTAAGAGCCCCACCTGTCTTTTTTTTTTTTTCATTTTGAGTGGGACAGAGTGAGATACACAGGATGAGTACGTATACATGCATTGATTGTAATCTGCAACCTAGATATTAAAACACTGACATTCCTCATAAAACCCCATTCTTCCAAACTTCCTTATTACTGTCTAGGGTTCCACCATTCTTCTAATCACTTAGACTTTCATATCCTCGATGCCTTTTTCAAATCCTTTCTTTCCCTCATCCAATCAGTTGACAAATTCTGTCAGTCTATCTTCACATCTGTTTGCATCTATTCTATTCTCTACACACACACAACTACCACCAAAATTCAGGCCCTCATTACTTGTGGCCTTAACTTGCAATAGGCTCCTAGGTTGTTTCCCTGTCTCCTGTCTCCCACTCCAAACTATAAATACTTTTGTCAAAGTGATTTCATAATATGCAAGGTAGACCATGTCACTCCCCTGCTCAATAAACTCACTATTGGCTCTAAAATCAATCCATCTTTATCTCATCTGTTTTTAATTTATATTTATGTAGAAATTATATTATACACTTACTTATTGGTATATAACTATTTGTATTTACAAATAAGTAAATCTACTTATGGGCAGGTACCCAAAGTTTTTTTTTTAATTGATAAGGGTACATAATAAAAAAAAAAAAATGGAGACCACTGAGCTAGGAAATTGGAATTTTCCAGATAGGAAAAGAAGTTTACAGTTGTTGGGGTGAAGAGAAAAGTCAGAACCAAGTAGCAGGAAGAGTATGAGTAGTACCCAAACAACTTCTTGAATAGGAAAAGATTAGATTAGAAAAGCATGAAGTTTTTCAGACATAAAATAACACTGCAATTAGAAATAAGCGTTTTGGCTTTTTTTCCATTTTAGAAAAAGCACACAATACCATTTTAAAATGCAAGCTAAAAAGTAGGACTGATGGGGTCTATACTCAATAGCACATTTACACAATTTATTATCCCTCTTCTTTGGAGAGGAAATGAAGGAAAAATATACTAAAGCCTATGGAATGAAATGCTTTCAGAATTCAATGTTCACTTAGTATGGGCATTTTTACATTCATCATATTTACAATATCATTTTATGAAAGAGTTCAGAAACCAGAAGCAATATTGAAGGTGGAAAATTTCCATTCCCTACCAAAATCAAATGATCAAGTGAACAGGCATGCTTTCAAAAGGAGAGTAGGGAAAAAGGTATGCACAGTGAATCTTATCAGTATACTCTTATCTCTGGAGTCTGACTGCACCCAACTCTTAGAAAATGTAAATATCCACACCTTCCACTCATTTCTTATTATAGCCACTTCAAAACATTAGAATGAAGACTCTGAAATGTTGCAAGTTATAATAAATTGTCTCTAAAAAGTATTCAAACCACAAAAGTCACAAATAAATGGTACACAAATTGTTCCTCAAAACTTCTAAATTAAATCATGAGAAAGGAAAATGTGTATACGTGTATGAGAACCACTATAAAATTCTGAACTTCAAAAAGTTACTAATTCAAGGTAAATGTGCCAAAAATAGAAAAGCTGCACATTTCTTTAGGATCCAAAACCTGTATAAAACAATCCTTAAATGCTACCAGTCATTATAACAATTTGGTCTAAAGGAAATAGTTAGAAAGAGAGAGGGACAATCAAATTCATGTAAATCTTGTTTTGACCTTACGAAATTAGCATTTTCAAGACACCTGATCAGGTATATTAAAAACAAGAATAATGATGATAATGAAATTAAACGGATGCAACTAGAGACAGAAAGAAACACTTCTTTGCCCTATGACTACCCCTAGGTTGGATGTGAAAGTCATTTCCTGTGTTTCTTTCCCTTTGTTCTTTGGTATCCTGCCCTTCAGTAACATGGGTTTCTCCACCAGTAATGACATGCCTTAGCCTATGGCCAAAATATTCTTCATTGATAAATGTTGGAGCCTATTTTTATATCAGAAAACTGAGGTAGTTCATAGAATAAAGCAATGCAAAGACCAATGAGGACCAGAACTTCCAAACCAGAATATGTGGTTTAACAAAATGTTTTATATTTAGTCATTTTATTTATAAATGTATTTTAACTTATTTATGTACCACATGCTTCCAAAAAGCAGTTAAGATACATTATAAAAAAGAATGTTAAAATTGCTATTACATATAATTGTATGTGTAATTGGAGGAAATATATAATATATTGGAAAAAATTGGAAAAAATATAAAAATTTCCACTTAAAAAAACACATTACAAAATTAAGACACATAAATTAGAAACAGAAACAACCAAGAAGTGTGTGGGGTGAGGGGATTGAAAGGAGAAGAGAAATTAATGGATGAAGCACCTAAAGATGAGTTAGTTACTACAGCTGAGCACTGAATTTGGCTCAGATCATCCTAGAAGCTAATGTAATGTTGGGTTATATAGTTCTCGTTGTCTAATAAAAGGTAGTGCTCAAGTTCATCTGAAGAGATGAATATTTTCCTGACACTAAATTTTAGGAGAAATTAATCCCATGGGTCTTTCAGTAAGAGTTACAAAGCACCATAATGGACATTGCCTTCATCTATAATTTCACAAAAGATGTAGGCATTCTTCAAATGGACATTTCTTATATCAAGACTGTATAAAAGCTGAAGGCATAACATTAAATCTGACTGAGAGATTCTTTTTTTCTGGAAGCTACCTTTCTGATGTCCTAACTTAATGTAGGTATAGATCTTAGACCACCTGGGGGAATAGATGGTTAAGACATATATTTGAAAATGTCTTTCAAATGTCAGCTGTCTCAAGCAAGCTCGTGGCAAGTGCTAGACCTCAGCCAATTCATCATTGAGTTACTTGATAAGTGTCTAAAGTGCTGATTATTTATGTTATGTGCTTTAGAGATTTCCAAGAGACAGAGTTAACATTCTATAAGAAACATTTAATACTCTTATGTTTCTTGCCCAGAGAGATTAATATCTCATTTTCTCATGGTATGGCCTGTAGGGACTGGCAACGTAGCATAATGGATAGAAGACCTGTTGTAGAGTCAGAAAGACTTAGGTTCAAATCTCTGCCTCGGGAAAAACTAATTCAGGGCAAGTTACTTAATCCTGTAGGTCCTCAGGCAACTTGCAAAGACTGTTAGAGACCATTGCCCAACTGCACAGGAGGAAATATTTCCCTACACCAAAATAAAGCATAGGTCTGTCTCCTCCCTCCCTACCTTACTGTACATCAAAGGGAAAACAAAGTAAGGATACCACTCTTAACGTTCAGGACCACATTTTCTCTCAAGAAATAACTTAAGTTTTAATCTACTAATGAATTTAGAAAAGTGCTGATTCAGATCCCAGAGTTCTTTGCCATAAAACATACAAGGGACAGTTTAAGCCTGATCAAATTGAAGGGCAGGTGTTACAAATCAGTTGCTTGGACCATAAATGTACATCATACGGCCCCTGTAGAATGCTTTATTTTGAATAAGACTGCATACTAGTGGGTCCTCTAGGATAAGGTGTACCCCTAAGTAGATGAATTCTTGAAGAATGACTGCCAAATATAATAATGTATGTTTTAATATAATAGATGTTAAGCAGCTCCCTCTCATTATAATTAGCCAGCAAGTTTAGCTGCAGGGCTGCTCTTGGTTTTAGATAATAAAACTATGCCATCATTACAGAGAAGGTGCTTATTTTGTCAGCAAGAGATTGTCTCCTGGGACCACTTTCAGCTTTGCCTGATTGATCACGTGATTTAAAGTAGATAAGGCCCAACTAGAGAAAGCTAATGAGAAAATGTGGAAAGATAGGGCTAAGTGACTCAAACATAGTCACGTAACTCATGCAATCAATCAATCAAACTCATGCAATCATCAATAGAGATTTTTGCTTTTTGTAAACTTCCTGATAGCAGGGCCTGTGTCATCTTTCCTCCTTGTATTCTCACAGACTAGCACAGTATCTGACACAATAGTAAATAACTGTTTTTTTTTT
>NW_020955033.1:3663003-3695889 GCF_900497805.2 Vombatus ursinus | reverse complement strand
AAAAAAAAAATGTAACCACATCTTAGATAAAATCACTCATTTTAGTTTTTTTGATTCCCTTCCCCCAAATTCAAAATGTCTTTTGAAAAATTCTTTATGTCTTCTTTCAAAGGTCTTGCCTCTGGTTAACAAGGATAGCATGCCTCCCCCTTCAGCCAAGACTAGTCCCTGCACTTGTGTCTTGCCCAAGACTACTGAAACTATTCCCTCCATAATTACCAATGATCTTTTTTATTACCAAATCCAATGTTCTCTTTTCATTTCTCTTTCTCTTTGCTCTTTCTATAACTGTAACTCTGTTCAAGTTAGAGGAAATTGTCTATTATTACTGTATGTATTACTGTGTACTTTTTCTGGTTGTGATCCAGGATTCTACTAAATTACCAACTACTCTAGGGAGAAAAACATGAGCTATAACTCAAAATCAATCAATCAACAAAAATTATTTATCACTTGCTGTGTTCTAAGTGTCTGAGGACACAAAGAAAAGCACAATTGGAACAAAAAATCCCCACAAATAAGACCAAAAGGTCTTATTTGAGAATAAAAGGGTGGTTGAATATAGCAGTTAGGCTGTATTCTAGGGTTTGTTAACTCATTCTTCCAATTAAGTTGGAGCTGAAAGAGGTTCATTCAGAAATCTAAGGTCAGAAAAGGAAAAGTTACAGAGGAGTTTTTTTTTTGAGGGGGAGAATTGAAGGGGAGTGGGGGACAATAACTGGAAGGAATCATGAATGCCTAATCTCATGGTCCTAGGCCACATGGAAGGTGGAAAGGAAGTACAATACCAGTGGAATACCAGTGGAAAATTATCTAATTACCACAGAGAGGCAGAGCTAGATGTAATCATCTCGCTAGAAAGTTTGTTTTAGACAGATGAGTTACACAGAGGATGAGTTAAAAATAGTATCTTTGTAGGTCCTCGATCAAGATGTATAAGCTGAGCGAGTCAACTATCTTTCTTGTGGGCTTGATTCTGAGAGGAAAGATTTTTATGAGAACATCATAGACTTGTATTAAAATACCTACTATGTACTCTTGTCCTTGAGGAACTTATATTCTATCAAGGAATATACATACACACTCACACATGTGTGTATGCATATGGTGCTTTTATGTTTATGTATGTGTAAATGTATATATACATACATATATTGTAGAGGGTATATATATAATATATAATATGTATACATATATATCAAGAGTCTGTGAACTTTTTTTAATATTTTGATAACTACATTTCAATATAATTAATTTCCTCTATAATATTATTTTATTTTACACATTTAAAAACATTAATCTGAGAAAGAGTCCATAGGCTTCACCAGACAGCCAAAAAAGGTCTATACACAAAGAAGTTTTAAAACTTTGATATATAATTATGTATGTATATATATATATACATATATATGTAATATCAAAAGTGAATACAAAGTTGAGGGGTAGAGCTTGGGGGAGAACACAGGTAGTTATGAAATTAGGAAAGGCTTCATGTAAAAGATTGCATTTAAGCTGAATTTTGAAGGAAACAAGTAATTCTGAGGGAGCAGGGATGCATTCTAGGATAGCCATTACAATGGGGGACAGCCATTACAAAGCCAGAAAGAGAAGAATCTATGAAAAAATAAAGTTCATTTGTCGCTACATTGTATATACATATAAGAATACTGATGGATTTTTTTAAATTACATTATCTTTTTATTATATCACCCTCATATGTACTATTCTCCAATGAAGTCTTATCCCAATATCTTATCATGGCATGAAAGTTGACTCTAGGTTTCCAAAGGCTGTGACAGTGGAACACAAGCACATTCTCCATGAGGTGAGTCTTACAAAGTTGGAAAGGCTTTAGACCCTTCTCAGAGATGATCCAAACCAAGTTAAGCATAGAAATTCTCATCACCGGAAGACTGGCAACCAATGATAGATTATTTTAGGCACAGTTTATTAAAGTATGGACAGGATTGAGATACTCTTAGTAAAGAAAGTACTGACACATCACCAAAAAAAATCTTTGAAATATGGAAGTATATTTTCCACAGGGTTTAATACTAAAATCCTTTAAAAATTATCCAAAGAAGGAATGTAGGCATGCATACTATCCTTACAGAACAGATAAAGGAAGAAGGAAAAAGCCTATGTCTTTTCCCAAAGGCGAAGTATTTGGGGACAGGGGTGGGGGAGTAGATTCACCTAGGCCTAGGAAGTGGAAGAAGGGAAGAGAATAAGCATTTATATAGCATCAACTACACGCCAAACACTGTGCTAAGCACTTTTTACAATTATTCATCATTTTATTCTCATAACCCTGTGAAGTAGGTGTCACTATTATCCTCATTTTATAGTTGAGGAAACTGAGGCAAACAGAGGGTAAGTGACTTGCCCAGGGTCACATAGCTAGTAAGTGTCTGAGAGCAGATCTGAATTCAGACTCCAGGACCATTGCTCTATCCTCTGCACCATTATGCTGAAGGAGACACCAGCATATCAAGTTCTGAGGCCAAACAGCAAGGCAGAAAGCCTTTGACATTCGAGTGTCAATATATTTAACAAGAACAGTCAAAGTTAAGGGGAATGTTCTTTGTAATTTAATCACACACAATAAAGAAAACACAATTTAGAAAATTCTATAAAAGAAGACTTTGAGGTTTGGAAAGACGACTGGATTCAAAGAGCACATGACCTGAATTCAAATCCTGATCCCAGTCACTTTTTACTCATGTGACACTGTGGGAAGTAGGAGAGGGCTGCTTCATATCTCTGAGCCACATGTCTTCCGTGGTCTCTACCAGCTCCAAATCTGATCCAATCCTATGATTTGTTGTTCATAAAACTATATTAACTGTCACCATCAACTCAGTAGCTGCTTTTTTAAAAAGGCAGTTTCTATATACATATTTTTTCAGTCTCTTCTTTCTTCCATAAGCTCTCAAAAACTGTTTTTTTTCAAAGTCTACCAATTTCCAACCATGAATTAGTATCCAAAACATGACATGGCATTTCCATGGTGTCATACAATTATATTATGAATTTAATATTTATATATAAAGAAAATTACTTCAGGAGCACAGGTGGTTGGGGATATGGGGAAATCTACAAGATAAGGAGATAGCATTTCTATTACATCCATTCCTTTATATGTATACCAGAACCCAGATGTTTATGATGATTCACTTGATATCCTAATTTGCTTATTTGGCGCTGGCAGCTGGCATAGCTTTCCAGAAGAGAGTAAACCATTGATGATGTGAACTGTGCTCATAAAATTTATGTGATGGTGGTAAATAAGCAGGAAAAAGTGGGGGGAAAGTTATTTCCAGGAAGGCATCATATTAACTTCTTACAGGATCATACATCATGGTATTAAGCAAGCACTGAAAGTATGGGACAGCTAGGTGACACAGTGGATAGACTGCCAGGTCTGGAGCCAGGAAGACACATCTTCCAGAGTTCAAATCTGGCCTCAGACACTAACTAGCTATATGACCCTGGGCAAGTCACTTAACCCTGTTTGCCTCAGCTTCCTCATCTATAAGCTGGATAAGGAAATGGCAAACCATTCTATTACCTTTGCCAAGAAAACCCCAAATAGTGTCATGAAGAGTCAGATACAACTAAAAAACAATTGAACAACAGTAGAATTGAAAGTATGAAGGTCAGGCATGACTTTCAAATTTAGGGCACATGGTAAATTCAAATGATCACAATACTCAGTAATAATCTCTCCCCAATGATTTTTAAATGCCATTTGACCTTTATTAGTGTAAATTCTTAATTTCAGCTAAGGAAAAACTGAGACTGAGCTTGAATGTGGAGGTCACATTGAATCAATAAATGAAAGTGACAACTATAAGTAACTTGATCCTCTTCCAAACAAGATAAATCAAGCATAAAGCTAAAATGGAGAAGGCTGTGGCTAAATACATTAATAAATGTATTGGCATCCTGAAATTAAAGCTGGATGGGAAAAACACAATTAAGGAAATTAATGCCTACAAAACATCAGTCTTAATGTGCACTTTCAGAATTGTTAAAGAGAACATAACAGATCTGAAAAATGTCCTCACAAAAGTCCGTAAATTAATTGCATAACATAGGACCTGTCACACTAAAGACAGCTATAGAAAAATTAACATTCTCTCACCAAAAAGGAGAAAGGGCATTGATAAACATTCCTAAAGTTCATGATGAGGAACTCAAAACCCTATAAAAATACTTTGGAAAAAGTATTTTTACTTCACCAAACAACAATCAAGGCTGACAACAGGAAAATATCATTGGATTTGTTAAATCTAACTAAAAATAGTTTACATCCAGATGGATTCCAATTCTGGAATCAGACTATTACCACAGACTAAAATGTTGTCTACAATCACTTGGGCACTACACTGATGAATAAAATCTTATGAATGCTTTTTAATAGTTGTCATTATAGCAAATACTCATAATCTCCAAGCTACCTGGAATCAACCACTTTCAAATTATAAAGATCTAGCAGACATCAAAATCATGTTGTAATATAATGAGTTGTTTTCCTGTCTGCTACTAGAATTATATCAGTGATACTTTTAGTGAGCCTAGAACAGGGGTTCTTAACCTGGAATTCAATCCATCAACCCCCTAAAGGGATCTATGAAGTTGGATAGGAAAAAATACATCTTTACTTTGATATTTAACTAAAATTTAACACTTCCTTCAATTAATTATTTTAAAAAAAACACATTAGTATGGGAAGTCCATAGATTTCACCAGATTGCCAGACAGAAGAGATGTGGGTGACTGGGTCATAGACAGCACACTTTCTCTGTGTCCTTTATTTTATTTTTAAAAACTCAATGTGGGCGAAACTGAATTAATTATTTATTCCTCAAAGTCCACCTCATTTCTGACTCTTTCTTATTTCTGTGAATGGTACCAAGATTCTTCTAGTCTCTCAACAGAAACGTGGCATTATCCTTGACTTTCACACTCCATCCCACATAACCAATAATAAGTTGCCAAATCTTTTCAGTTCAACCTCCAAAGCATCTATCAAACTCGTCACTTCCTCTCTACTCACATGGACACAACCCTGGTTTAGACCCACCTCACTTCTTTCCTGGACTACTGTAATAGCTTCCTAATTGGTCACCTTGACTCAAGTCTCTCCTTTCTCCAATCCATCTCATTGGGATCAAGAATATAGAAGTAACCAGGATTTGTCAGGAATCCCTCTCCACTCTAACCCAACCTCTGCTCAGATTCCACTGGGATATCCCTTTTCCAATGGTCATGGAATCTGGCTTTGGGATCAATTTGGCTATTGATACTCCCATGACAGGAAGTCACCAGCTATAATTCCTTTAGTAAGACAGATCAACTGGCCTTATTATCTGCCTTGCCACCGTGTCCTGAGGACCACTGGGCTTAACCTTATGCCTTGTCACTGTGCCTTTTGTTCTTCCAGGTCTTGTCATCTGTCCTGTGACTGAACCCTGACTTTTCTGAACTCTCCTCCATTTAAAGTATGGGCTTTTTGAGTATAGAGACTGTTTCAACCTTGAATTTGTATCCCCAGTACTTGGTACATTTTAGGGGCTAAATATATTCTTTTATTCATTCATTCTTCTCCATGTAGCTGCCAAAATTATTCTCATGAAATATAAATCTGACCATGCTACTCCCCTAATCAATAAACTCCAATGGCTCCTAACTGATCCTCAGATCAAATATAACCTACATTTCCAGAATCATTATAGATTTTTCCCTCCATTAGACATTTCTCCCCTTTCTGCACCCTTCATTCCAGCCAAATTGGTCTTAAAATAACTTAAAGATTTAACCACCAAATCTTGCTTCTTAGAGGCTGCTGGGAACCCTGGGAAAAGCTTTCATCTCCCATCTTCACAACTCTTCACTGGCTTTCTGCAATGTCTGGAATGCCTTTTTTTCTTGCCCTCCATCTCTTAGAATCCCTTATTTGCTTCAAAACAATGTTCAAATGTGTTAAAGTTATAAAGGGTTTTAACTCTTAATTAAGCAGTAAACTTCATCTTGTGGAAGAAGCAGATGGCCTCAGGAAGCCAAAATGTTATTTCGAACTAAAAAGGCTCGTTGTCCTAGCTCTGTAAGACCTTGCTGATAATAAGAATGCAAAATAGTTCCAGGAAGTAAAAACAGCTGTACCTTCTTTGATGTTCATCTCCTTAGAAGACATCCTGTGCTTGGCTCCTCTGTAAGCTGGAAATAATTTTCACTGATAACACTTAACCATCTTTATGAATGTATAAAAATTCTACTGTCTGAAAATTGCTCTTCGGGGGGATAATTTTAAATTTTGGCTTTCTAGTCTCTCCTGCAACTGCAATAAAGTGGCTTGTTCCTAAGCATAATTCTGTTACTGGATTATTTCCTTATCAAGTAATGGCTTCTACATGAAGTCTCTCCTTATGCTTCCAAGTGCTAGGGTCTCCTCCCACTAAAATTTATATATGTATATGCATATGTATATATATTTGAATATACTTATTTATGCATGTATTTTCTCCCCTTATAGAATGTAGGCTCCTTGTTTCATTTTTGTCTTTGGATTCCTAGATCATTCCTAGCACATAGTACCTGTTTATTGTTATCATCATCATCATCATCACAATTATTAATAATGATAGCTAGCATTAATGTAATACTTTAAAGTTTGCATAGCACTTTACAAATATTATCTCATCTCAGCCTCACAACAACCATGGGAAGAAGGTATTATTATTTCCATTTTACAAATAAGGAAACTGAGGTGTTGTTTGTCTTTTGTTTTGAAGAGGACAATGACATCACAGGATTGGATTTAAGTGAGGCAAAGTTTCACATAGTCATCAGCCTCCCTCTCTCTTCCAGTCATTGAAGTTCAGTGGCCAGACAAAAGTCAAGACAACTGGCAGTGGCCCAGGGTGCTGTGAATGACTTTGGCATCTCTGATGTCTGACCAAGCTCTAAGCACCCCACACTGCCTGCTTCAGCTGCCTTCATGGCCGTTGGAACAATTGTTCTCATCTGCCATTCCACCAGACTAAGTCTTTGCATGCTTGGGGTAGACATCCCCCTAATTCGTTGACAGGTTTGAGGCCTGTCAGTTACTCTCAACCTGGTTTAGCCCATTTGCCAACACAGTTTTAACAGGCTATGGCCACTGTGTATGCTACATCTTCTTGGAGCCACAGAGGAGAGCTGAGTGAAGGTGGACACCAAAGGTGGATGAGTATGAAAAGGTCTTGGCAAGCCCTCACACTAGAGGTACTGGTCCTCCCTGACCATCCCATACACCCCATGATTACACAGCCAGTAAGTGTTTAAGGATGGATTTGAGCTTAGGACTTACTCACTCTAGGCCCAGCATTCTATGCACCGTACCAACTAGATGCCTAAATAAATGCTTTGTTAATATCCATATGTTGAATCTAGGTAAGTTCCCTGTGAGCATGGGCTTTGCTTTTTTTTTCCACACATCATAAATGGACTAGTATGTTTCTCATCCACTGATCTTCCCACTAAATCATGCGGTGGTCAGTTGTTTCAATAATTTAATGGATCTTAATTTCTATACATAGTTACTCTCTGAAGCTATGTAGTTCACTCATCTCTATGACTTCATATGATGGTTTTCATGAGTTGCTGTAGCTGAATATTGCATCACTCTGTGGTCAACTTGGGGATGAATCTCATTGAACTGACCTTGGTTGCTTCTTGGATAACAGTCATATGTGATCATGCCCACGCTCAAAGCCTCCCCAGCTCAGCAGAATCATCAAGATCTTGCTGACTTTTAGCTACTAACATAACCTTCTAAAAACCAGGATCACTTCTACAACACACTGAAGAATTAGCATCAGAATTCAGCGAAGATGTCAACCCTAACCAAAGAAATGTTGGATGACTCAAATAAAAGATGTGAACAAAGTCCAAACGCTAATAAAACTACTACCTACCAGTAATTAATATGTACCTTTCAACAAGCTGAAATCATATCAACCAAATACCATTTTAGGGTATGACTGCTTCATCTAAGTTCATTTATTTGTTTTTTTTTTGTTTTGATTTTCAGTAAGTGTATCCTTAAAAAGTGGAGGTTTAGTTATATTTACTTTTAAAAAATAAGTTTAGTGATTATTTCTATATAATCATTTATGTTTACATTTTAAAATAAATTTAATGACTATTTTTCATTAAAAAAATTATTTCTAGACATATACCCTACCACAAGCAGAACTGAATCTTTTTTGAAAGAATTAAACAAAAACAACCTTAAGAAGAGGGATTCTTAACCTTTTTTATGTCATGGACCCATTTGGCATTCTGGTGAAGCCCATGAACACCTTCACAGAAGGGTGTTTTTTAAATGCATAGGATTATAAAAGAAATCAATTATATTTAAAAAAAAACAAAAGCAAGTTCACAGACCAAAGATTAAGAACTCATTCTAGAGAGTGACTGCATCTGACGATGTATGTAACGTTCTGCCCCCATACTCTTCCACTGGCCATATGGTACATTATCTGTTCTACATAATCAACAATTTGAAATGTTTAGCAATTAAAAAAGACTCCACACCTCCTCTTCTGTATACACAAATGAAAGCTACTGATACTTGCAGAACTATTTGAAAACATTCCTGGCTCCTGCTCTGGAAAATAGGTTGATGCTAATCCCCCTCTCAAGACACTATCACTTTCAGCACTGATTCAAATCAGATAGCAGGTTTGTGCTCACTCAGCATCCTCATCCTGACCCAGTGAATACCTCTCTAAAAGCAGATAGAGCAGCAGAGGAGATAAAACAAATCTCGTTTATTTTCTCAGGGACCTGTTTCTCATATTTGAGTGTTTGGGAATTTACACTAAAACCTTTGAGGATGATACAAAGATAAGAAAAGATCTGTGTATCTGTTTCTAATATCCAAACACTAGAAAAGTAAATGGATTTCCAAAGACCAGATTCTCCCCAATTTAATCTAGCATGGAAATTTTATCTTGAAAAGCAGGAGCACTTGATAACTCTACTTAGGGAGCCCATGCAGTGCCCCTACACATCCCCAGGTGAATAATAACACAACTAGTGTACATCACTGTAGGTAAAGATTCCATTGGTGAAATGTTCCAGGGAAGAAGCAGTATTGGGAAGCCCCTGGTTCTCCAATGCCATCTCATTTGCTGCCAAAACTGCTTTTGGGATTTTGAGGCACTTAATTCTGCCAACACAATCCCTCTTTCCTGACGATGGAGATAACCAGACAGTACTTGGAATGAATAATTTTTTTCAGAACATTATAAGTAAATTAAAGCTTCTCTCCCACCATAATTAATTCTCTGAAATATGTTTTACTTCATTAAGACAAATGAGAAAATATGCATAGAGAATTCGCCTTGGCATTATGAAGACCTGGGCTCATGTTCTGTGTCATCACTGACCCTGAACAAATAATCTAACTCAGCAGTTCTCCAAGTAAATATGGCACCCTGTGCGTGCCAGAAACCCTTTCAGGGGTTCTGAACAATTTCATAATAATACTGAGATGTTATTTATCTGTTAACATGTTCCTCCCTTTTCCAATCACACATCTTTGTGAGACCAGATTTTCCTAATGTACTTCCTCATGTAAAACAACATATCACAAATGATTAAATGCAAAAGCATATATCAGAATCCAGTTGTCTTTAATTAAGCCAAATATTAAAGAAATTTGCAAAAATATATAGGAGTGGTATTTTTCTCACTAAATTTTTTCTTGGAAAAATAGTTATTTCTCGTAAAAGTATGACCATCATATTAACATGTAATGGGTTTACTATAGTTGTTAAATAACTTCATAAATATATTTTAAAAATTTATCAGTTTTTATTTCTAATTCAGTAAATATCAACAGATATATTCCATACAAACAAAAGTTCTTGGGGGTCCTCAATAGTTTTTAATGGTACAAATGGTACAAAGAGGTCTTGAGACAAATGGTTTGAGAATCATTGATCTGACTTAACAGAGTCTCAGGTACCTCTCTAACACTATAAATTGCAAAAAAGGGAATTTTCTCACAGGGAGTTTCCCAAGCCAATGTTAATAGCGGGTCCAGGCCAAAAAAAAAAGCAATTCTGTTATTGTTTAGTCATGTTCAGTGACGTCTAGCTCTTTGTGATCCCATTTAAGGTTTTCTTGGCAAAGGCACTGAGTGGTTTACCACTTCCTTCTCCAGTTCATTTTGCAGATAACGAAACTGAGGCAAACAGGATTATGTAACTTGCCCAGGGTCACAAAGCTAGTAAGTGTGTGAGGCCAGATTTGAACTCAGGAAGATGAGTCTTCCTGACTCCAGGCCCAACACTTTATCTACCTAGTTTCCTTCAAATATTAAAAAAGTCAATATCCATAGAAATGGAAAAGCATGATGATATTAAACAAAAAAGGTTCACTCGGGTCTTTTCTACCTTCTTTATACTACTCCCCGACTCCTTATTCCAAAATCTGAAGTAGATTTATAAGTCGGAAGATTACAAGCAAGAAGAAACATTTGAAATAATTTACTCCTTTGTTTTGCATATGAGAAAACAGAACCAAAACATATAAATTACTTGTCCAGTGTCAGAGAAAAATCAAGTACCGGGGCCAGGATTCAAATCCAGGTTCCCTGGCCTGCTCCATGATTCCTGACCATACAGCACTACTACATCTATCATACCTAACTGCTCCGTGTTTTACTTTATTAGAGACCCAATAAATGTCTGTTGAATGAACATCGAATAATAAAAGATAATAAAAGTGATATATAATAATAATGATAGCTATCATAATTAAATAAAAGTAGGATTCCTATTTCTATTCTTATTTCACTAATTAATCAAAAGATACTAAGTTCCTACAAAGCAGTTACAAGAGGCAATGAATATAATAAATAACAAAAAAGGTTTTATTGCTTTGTGTTATAATAATAACTAACATTTATAGAGTACTTTAAAGTTCACAAAGCATATATACATGTACATACATATGTATACATATTTACTATATATAAAAATATGTGTATATATATGTATGTATGCGTGTGTATATATGTTTATATGTATTGATTCACAAAACAACCCTGTGATATAGGCGCTATTATTAAACCCATTTTAAGGATAAGGAAACTGAAGCACAGCAAGGTTAAATGACTTGCTCGGGGAAATACAGCTAATAAGTGTCTAAGGCAAAATTTGAACTCAGGTCTTCCTGACTCCAAATATTATTCTTTATTCATTATGTCACCTAGATACTTCAAAAGCTTTGGGAGGAAAAGCTAACAGACAGAACAGAACTGCCTCTCAGGATGGAAGGGAGGATAACAAATGAAATTAAGAACTATCATATACTCCATTGTTACTTTGTCCTGTTTTTTTTTAAGGAAAATTACTTTAGTCAGGAAAGAAGAGAATGAAAACGCCTACAAAAAGTTAAATATAGTGAGGAGGATATAAGAAATTTCTTTGCTACCACAGTGAATTCAAGTTACCAGGGCAAGACAAGCTTCAACTCAAGCTATTGCAGTAACTAGTAAATGTGATTTCTAAGCCCCGTCAGTGTCCTCTCAGTAACTATGGACAATGGTAGAACTAACAAGAAAAAATGTCCATGGATAAATACTAGTTTAATTCTACAAATTAGAAGAAGATTCAGCAAACTAGAGACCAGTGAACTTGACCAGAATGTTGAGATGCTTTAAGACAATGTCAAATGAGGAACAGTTGAAAGAATTAGAGATTTAGACTGGAGAAGAAAAGATCTAGGGGACAGACAATTGCTATCTTCAAACATTAGCATCTGTTTTGTTTTGGGTGAGGCAATGGGGTTAAGTGACTTGCCTAGAGTCACACAGCTAGTGTCAAGTGTCTGAGGCCAGATTTGAACTCAGGTCCTCCTGCCTACAGGGCCAGTGCTGTATTGTGCCACCTAGCTGCCCCAACATTAGCATCTGTTATGTGAAAGAGGCATTAGGCTTGTTCTCCATGGCCCTGCAAGAGGCATGCTTAACCTGGGCTCCATAAACTTGTTTATATTTTAATATTTTGATAACTTTATTAAATATAATTGGTTTCCTTTGTTATTCTATATATTTTATTTTATGAATTTAAAAAAATATTACTCTGAGAAGGGCCCCATAGGCTTCACTGGGCTGCTTAACAGGGCCATCACTAAAAAAAAGAAAAAAAAAGGTTAAGAATTAAGAATCCCTGCTTTACATGGAAGAATGAGGAGGAGGAGGAGAAGAAGAAAGAAAAAGAAGAAGAAAGTGCAGAGGCAAATTTCAGTCAGAAATAAACGAAAAAAAAATTGCTAACAATTAAAAGTTAACAAAAATAGAATGAGCTGCCTCAGAAGACAGTATATTCCCACCACATAAGAGGTGTCCAAGAGAAAGTTAGATGACCATTTGTTATATTGAAGAAAGGATCCCTATATAAGTATTTATTTCAGCCATTTTAATCATGTCTGACTCTTCGTGACTCCATATAGGGTTTTCTTGGCAAAAATACTTTGAGTCAAAAGAACAGTACTTAGAGTCAGGAAGACCCTGAGTTCAAATTCTGCCTCAGAAACTTATTAGCTGTATGACCTTGGGCAAGTCACTTAACCTTGCTATGCTTCAATTTCCTTACCCTTAGGAATAAGGAATCCCCCTTATCCTGGAGTGGTTTGCCATTTCCTTCTTCAGTAGATTAAGGTAAACAGAGATTAAATCACACAACTAGTGAGTATCTGAACTCACATTTGAACTCAGATCTTCCTGACTCCAGGCCCAGTGCTCTGTCCACTGAACTACCTAGCTGTCTCTCTGTACAAGTATGGGTTATATTTAATGGTCTCTGGGATCTCTTCCAACTCTTTGATTCTGTGATAATGTTCTGTTATTAATGTCCTAGGCTTCTGGGCCTAATTCCAAGGTCTGGAAAGGTGATCAGGTTCTCTTGTCTCTTTTTCCAATATTTAGCAGCAAATGCTCTCTAAAAGTATAGTTATATGGTAACCATTACTTCCATGCAACCAAAAGGTGAGAATCAAACTAACACATGACTCAAATATATTCCCACATGGATTACTGAAGAATATGAATTACTGTAGGAAATTACTTAGGTCAGCTAGATTCCAGATTACAAGTGACTACAGAAAGCATAAAAACTGTCAAGACCTCCTTGTGGGTAAGTCCAGATAAGTGTCCTCCACCTTTGTACCTACAATGTCCCTCTTCCTCTAGCTTTCTCTGTTCTGATACAAAAACTTGAATTCACATGAGGGTTGAAGGACAAGATTTCAGCAATAATGCATTCAAAGGCTGAATTGCTCTTGATTATTAGAGAAAAAAATCCTGCTTTTGACATTGCTCAAAAAAAAAATACTCATTCTTCAAGTGTTTTTAAAGATCAGAAAGTTTTCGTTGATAATGCTGGAGGTGTTTGAGCTCTTAGACAGTTGCCCAGGCTAAGTAGTCAGTACCTAACTCTTGAACTGTCTTTAGGATTGGGTTTTAAGGCTGTTTGAACTCAGCCCATGTTCAAGATTTTCAGCATCCATAAGTGTAAGTACATATTGTCCAGTGGAGATCAATGATGGGCTGCTTCTCTTAAATCGAGGATGATAAAGTCATCAATGTTGAGAGGTCGTAATTATCTCAACATGGAGAGTCTGCTCAGCTTATGTACTAATAAATATCCTGAGAAAGACCTTGCCAGCTTGATAAAATCTAGATAGAGTGGAGAAAAGAGGGCAACAAAATCTTTCTATAAAAGAAACCAAATACCAACCTGTCCAACTTTTGACACGGAAATACAAGTGGCTATGTTTCAAACCACTCACTCAACATGTGATGGAAAAGGATCATAATAAGCCATACTTAATACAAATACTTCTTTTGTTTAAGAAAAGATCACCTGCACTTGCAGTTTTGGTTTGTAAGTGGTAATAAAGAAGAACAGGAAGAGGAAGGGGATAGAAAAGTTCTCAAAATATACAGACTTAGCAGAAGAAATCAAAACCATGCTGGGATAGGATTAGGTACACATCATTATTATCATCCTGTGTGTTACAAGAGTTGTCCCAGAGAGGCTTTCCACAAGGTTATAGCTTACTTCTCTTTACTCCTATTCAATTACAAAAAGTTGTCATTTTATCCAGCTGCGCAAGAATACATTGAATATTAAATCAAAGTGAATGTTTGTTGTTCAGTCTCCATTTGGAGTTTTCTTGGCAAAAATACTGGAGTGGTTTGCTGTTTCTTTCTACAACTCATTTTCCAAATGAGGAAATTAAGGCAAACAGTGACTTGCTCAAGGTCACACAGGTTGTAAGTGTCTGAGGCGAGATGAAGATGAGTCTTCCTGATTCCAAGGCCAGCACTCTATCCACTGAGCCACCTAGCTGCCCCATGAAAGTGAATAATGACAGGAAGTCATTTGGCTTTCTTCCATTTCCAGGTAAAATCCCACCCTCTGTAAGAAGCCTTTATGGATCCCTCTTAATGCTAATCCCTTCCCTCTATTGATTATCTCTGATTTATATCCTCTATTTATCTTGTTTGTACATAGTTATTTGCATGTGGTATATTCCCTATTAGACTGTGAACTCCTTGCTTTCATCTTTCTTTATATCCCTAATACTTAGCACAGTCTTTGAAACATTGTAGGTGCTTGATAAAAGCTTACAGACTGTTCCATTTGGCCCCCAACAAAAAAGAATGAAAAGATAAATAATGCACATTTAATTATTTGAAAATCTTGTGAAGTCTTGTGAATAACTCCAAATTATTGACTCTGTCTTCTCCTTTCCATTACCCTAAAATAGCCAATCATTACCCTTCCCTGAGACAAATGCAAAAGTATTGACATATTCCTACTTTTAGCCTCTCTCCCATTCTAATCTGTGCTTCCTCATTAATCTTTCTCATATCCAAATCTGATCATTTCATGCCTCTAATCAAAACCCTTGAATGGCTTCTTATTGACTACTGAATAAACTCCAAATTACTTAGTCTGGAATTCTAAGACTTGCACAATGTGGTGTTGTGTGACCTTTCCAGCCATATCTCACACAAAGTCTCTTCCCATTACTATTAATTCCAAAAAAAAAGTGAATCTGCCCCGGGTTCACATATGGTGTTTTTTCTGTTTCCATGTCTTATTCAAGCCATTCTGTCACCCTGAAATGGCCTCTCAACTACTTCCACCTGGGAAATCTTCCCTTTCTTCTAGATACAGAATAAATTCAACCTCCTCCATGTGGGGTTATCTCCCCAGAAAGAAATTCTGTTTCCTTCCTTGGATTTCACTCTGTATTTTCCTTATGTAATTATCATACTCAATTTTGTAGTATAGCTACTTATTTATGTGTGGTTGCTTAATACTAGACCTTTAGCTCTAGGAGAACAAAAATTATGTTTTCTCTATCTTTGCATTTCTCATAGTATTCCATACACAAAAAGTGCTTAATATTTTTTTAAATGAATTGAACTTATACCGAGGTATTTACAACACATAGAGACACACAAAAACAGACTTTCATTACCTCTCATATTAAAGTTTTACAGCTTTTTCCTTAACTTAAAAGACTTGGGCAGAAAGAAAATGTAGGCAGTATGAAATAATCAAAGATAACAGTTCATCATATTTTAGCATATAATCATTACACAAGCTTTTAAGATGGGAGTTTACCATTGCTTCATAAAGACAGCATAGTAGAAAGAAGAGTGGACTAAAAGACAAAGGGAACAAGTCCTAAAATTGGCTCTGATACCAACTATTTCTTTAGTCAAATAACTTATTCTCTCTTATCCTTGGTTTTCTCTTCTGTAAAATGAGCAAATTGGACTAGGTGATCTCTAGTTTTAAATTTTAGAAGTCTAGGTTTAAGAAAGAACAAAAAGGCAGAGAAAGAGGTAAGTGATGAGGCCTTTTTCCAGTACAGCATAGAAGAATATTTTTGGAAGAGCCAGACATCAGATATCAGAACCAGAAATACAGTATCACTCATAGCAGAAATGTCGATCACAAAGTAGGGACTAAGTAATGGGGCTAATATTCTTTCTCTATATATAGTCATGTAAGGATCATCATTACAATAGAAGATCACTTTTATAAGTAAGACTTGTAGTGATTGACAAAGAGGAGGATAGCCATCTCAATGATTAAGTCAATAGGTGATCAGAGTCGGGGAAACATTAGTTGTAAATAAATACTGGATTTATGGAAGAGTCAAAGAAATGAGAATAAGTATCATCTTCATGGGGCACCAATTCAATTAAATATTCATTAACATCATAGAAAATAAAGAACAGAAGAACATCCTTTTTAAATGAATGGCCAAGAAGAAATTTATAACCAAACACAGGATGAAGATTTAAAAATAAAAATAGATCAAATTTATTATATGAAATTGAAAAGAATTTGTACAAACAAAATCAATTCAGTTAGAATAAGAAGAGAAGTGGTTTAGTGGACAAAATTATTATATTAAATATGACAAAAATAAAAATCTGATACCCAACTTATATAAAGAATTGTTGCAAATATATAAAACCAATAGCTATACTTTAATAGATTATCATAAAAGGATGTGAAGTTTCCAAATGAACTGAAAACTATTAGCAATCATATAATGTAATATTGCAAATCACTAAAAACAAGAGAAAAAAACAAATTAAAATACACCGGCAGTTTTATCTCACCCTCCCAAAGTGATAAAAATGAGAAAAGGTTAAATATTTAATGTTGTAAGTGATATAGGGAAACAAGTATACTAATATACTGTTAAGAAAGCTGTGAATTGGTCCAACCTTTCTCAAAAACAATATGGAACGATACAAAAAGAGTAACTGACATCATATCTTTTTTCCTGGTGTGATTTCACTGCTTAGCCTCTAATAAAATAAGATCAAAGGACAAAAGGAAAAGTTCTACATGCACAAAGATATTTTTACCAGCATTTTGGGGAGTCACAAAGAATGGGATAAAGTAAACATCTATAGATTGGAAGATGACTAACCAAAATGTGGCATACAAACATAATGAAATATATGTAATAAGAAAAAGTAATTCTAATTAACTTGTACATGCATCAAGATGAAGGTCTCTTTCTTTGGTAAATCATTCATAGCTTATTATACAATATTTCTCTTTCTAATATGAGGCCAGGAGCTCTGTTTCTTATTTTGTTAATTCATGCATTTTATATTTTTAGAAATGATCATCCAACTTTTTGAGTTCTCAGTTTTGCTGGCATATAATTGTGCATCATAGCTTCTGATAATTATTTCCTCTCTATTGTTATTTTACTTTATTCTTTTTAAAATTTTGTTGATTTGGTTGTCTTCTCTCCTCTTTTCTGTATCTCCTCTCCCTTCACTTCCCCCTTTTTAATCTTCCCTCTTTTTCTCCTTTCATTTTCCCTCTCCTTCTTACTCTATTTCTCCTCTCCCTCCCTTCAATATGAGAAATTCAGATACTTGGGGAGATTTGAATGAACTAATAAAAATAAAGTAAACTAAGCTAGGAAAACAACATGCATTGGGATTATAATAACTTTAGTTAAAATGACATTCAAGGTAGTTGAACTCGGATAAATTACAATGACCAATCTTGATTCTAGAAAATTAATGATGAAATATACCTCCTGGTTCTCTGTAAAGAAGTGGAAGACTATGCTGGTGGAATCAGGTACACATTGCTTGTTACTATGTCAATCAGTTTTGTTTAAATCTGTTTTCTTTGTTACAAAGGAAAACCCATTGGGGTGGGGATTGTGGGAAATGCCTATGGTCTAGAAACAAAAGGCAATAATGATTTTTTTAATTAATCATAACTTCCTTTTTCATGGCCAACATAAGGGAAACAGTCCTATTGACACATGTCCCTGAAACAGGCTCCAGTTATAGAACTTTTACTGTTAAAAATAAACCAAATGTCTGAGACATTGCACTAAAAATGCCATCTTCAAAACATGCCTTAAGTTACTGTCAAAGGTTGATTTTGGATCAGTGAGGCAGAATCAGGGCAGTTTGACATAGCATCTTTAACAATTTTGCAAATGACAACCATGTTATTTCTAAGCCTTGCCACTTGGGGCTGTAGTGAGGGTTCAAGGGGAATTGAACTATCCAAATGTTTGTGTTACCTGTATCTATTGTAGTTGTGTAGACATAGTCCAAAACAAACTTGGCTTTCAGAGCTAGGATTAACATAACCAATTATATTCTAAATGAAAAACTGAATATGAAATTTTTAGCTAACAACAAACCTCTTTCTTTGGAGGCCAACATAAGAAAGCATGAGTGTTACTGTGCTTTAAAAATAGAAATTAAAATTGCATGTTTCCACAGCATCTAAAAAAATGAGTACAGCATTACTCATTGACAATAAAAAGAGTCAATTATTTTTAGAATTTAAAATATTTAATGATGGGAATTATGTGCATCTTAAATAGAAATTAGGCCTTTTACTATGCTAAATATTTATAAAACATTTGTAAACATATTTAAATGATTAATATCAGTGTAGCTTTAATGAAAAAGGTGCTAGATAGAGAGTACAAAGACCTGGTTTTCTAACCCCAGCACTGGTAAAACCTTGAACAGTCAACTTCTCTGAGCCTCAGTTACCTCACTTGCAAAATGGGATAACAATAACTACCTTGTCATCTCCCTTGTGGGATTGTTATGAAAAGGCTTTCTTAACTGTAGAGTATAATATAAAATGTTATGTTAATCAAATAGATTTTTCATACTTAACTGGACCATAGGTGTTCTTTAAATCAGATTGTGACCCAAATTAAAACAATGGAGACAACATATACAGATGTGGGACAAGAATGCAATATACATAAAAGCAATCCTATTTCTTTTCAGTTCCACTCAATAAGCATAAATTAAGCACCTGCCATGTATAAGACACCTAGGTGTGAGGCCTATAAAGTCAAAACTAAGTGCTAGGGATAAAAAGAAAGGCAAAAGACAACCCCTGACTTCGAGGAGTTCATCACCCTGATGAAGGGTGATGCGAACAACTATTATAAACAAGCTCAATACAGGACCACTAAGAAATAATCAAGAGAGGGGAGGCACTAGAATTGGAGGGGTTGGCATGGGCTTCCCGTAGAAGATGGAATTTTTGCTGGGACTTGAAAAAAGACAGGAAAGCAAAGAGACAGGGATGAAGGGGAAGGACATTCCAGGCATGGTGTCTGCCAGTGAAAATGGCCAGCACTAAGATGGAGTATCTCGTTCAAAGAACGGCTAGGAGGCTATTGTCATTGAATCAAAGAATTAAATGGAGGTGTTTAAGGTAAAAGAAGACTGGTTTTGTTTGTTGCTGATGTTGTTTGTCCTTTGTTCCCGAAAAGGACCACGACATTAGGGAAGTGATGCCATGGCATGCAGGGTGGCTATAAAAGGTTTTGAATGTCAGAGGATTTTGTGTTTGATCCTTGAATGGACAGAGAGCTATTGGAGTTTATTGATTTGGGGGAGTCGGACAAGATTAACATGGTCAGACCTGTGCTTTACAAGAATCACTTAGGCGGCTGAGTGGAGGATGGATTGGAGTGAGAGGGGACTTGTAGCAGGCAGACCCACCAGCAGCCGCTGCAGTAATCTAGGCATGAGGAGATCAGGGCCTGCACCAGAGAGGTGGCAGTTACAGAGGAGAGAAGGGGGAGTATTCAAGAAATATCGCAAAGGTGAAATCAATAGGCCTTGGCAACAGGCTAGATGTGAGGGGGGCATGATTCAAGAGAGTGAGGAGTCAAGGATAGCAACTAGGTTGTGAGCCTGTTGGACAGGGAGGATGGTGTTGCCTTTGACAGTAGCAGAGAAGGTGGAAGGGAAAAGTTCATCCCCCTCATTTTGCAGATGAGGAAACTGAGGCTCCAAGGGAGTTAAGTGAATTGCCCAGAGTCAGATATGTAGTGAGTACCAGAGTGGGGTTTGAACTTAAATCCTCTCACTCCAAAGTCCGTACCGTACAACACTTCTCACCTGGGTATGGGCACAACCTAAGGTGGCACGAATAATAATTATTATTAAATAATAGTTAATAAATAATATAAATTAAATAAATGATTGGATAATATTATTATATTACTAACATGTATATAGTGCCTATTGTGTGCCAGGCACTGTGCTAAGCACTTTGCAGCTGTTATTTCACTTGAGTCTCATGACAACCCTGAGAGGTAGGTGCTATTTTTATCTTTCTTTTACAGATGAGAAAAAAGATTAGCTTTTTGGACTGCCACCCCACAGAGTTGACATATTAAATTTTCAGTCCACTAAAATCCCCAGGTCTTTTCTTACGTACTGCTATTAAACCAGGTTTCCCTCAAGCCAGTAATCACAGATTTCTGCTATTAAAGTCCTATTAAGAACTGTACATAAATAACAAATGATGTCTTAAAGCTTCTCATGCAAACACCATAAACAAGGATTGTTACTCAATGGAAGCATGTCTCAAAAGCTCTGGTCAGCTTGGACAATGCTTTGAAATATAGCAGAAGGATTTGTCTCACAAACACTCAGGCATCATGGAAAAAATCTGGAATAAAATATCTAATTTTGTTTCGGTGGCTTTATTAGCTTAATTTGATTTTTCTCATAGTGAGATTTATATTTCATCCTGGGGTTCTGATAGTGATTTGCCAGTTTGCGGGGGCATCATGCATAGTTTTCACATTATCAGTTTTATGTAGCAAAAAGAAAATTGGACTGGAAATTTAGCTAGGAGCCCTCACTGGCAACACCACAGTGTGAGTCATCTCACTGCTCTAGGTTTCAGCTCCCTCCTTTGTAAAATGAAGGAGATCAGCAAGCTATCATGGGATCAGGGGGTGACTGATATTGAAGGACCTGAGTTTGAGTTCTGGATCACATATATACTGTCCATAGTAACACTGGGCAAGTGATATAACCTCTCTAGCTCTATTTCCTTATGTGTAAAATGAGTAGGTTGACCTAGATGATTTCTAAGCTTCCTACCAGCTCTAAATCTGATAAGGAATTGAACTAGAGGCTTTCTAAGGTCCATTTTAACTTTCAATACTTACAACTTTTATTTAAAAGAAAATACTAAAGTAACACACATAAGAATTTTTATAGAGTTATTCACAGAATATGACATAATTTGAACATAAGACTTAAAAGGCATGTTATATATTCATAGATACATATATGTGTAAATTTGTAGTCTCACAATTGAACTTTATAGGAAAAAAACACTAAGTTGTTTTGCTTCTCAATGAACTCAATCAATGTTTCAATAAATTAGCATTACTTACAGCTGTTCCAAGGATATAAGCCCTTTAAACGCTTGGGCATCTATTGTGTGGATTTCGTTCTTGTACAAATACCTGAAAAAAAAAAACACATAACATTACTATTTGAATAGTAAGGTAGTAGAAATATTCTAAGTAAAGACAGTGTGGAATAATACCATTCTACAGTTGGATTCTACAAGACCTGAGTTCAAATGATTTCTCTGGCACTTGAAAGTTAGTAGTAGTAGTAATAGTGGTAGTAGTAGTAACAATAATTTATTATAGCTAACATTTATGTAGCACCTTAAAGTACTTTATATATCTTAATTCATTTTATCTTGACAACAACCCTGTGAAATAGGTGCTATTATTATTCCCATTTTATAGGTAATGACCTGTTCAGGATAACACACCTCGTAAGAGTTTTGACAGGGAGATCAAACTCAGGTCCTCAGCTCTCAGTCTTTTAACCTCTATATGCCTCAGGCAAGTCGCTGGGATTCATTTGTTGTTGTTGTTGTTGTTGTTGTTGTTGTTGTTGTTGTTGTTGTTGCTGCTGTTGCTGTTGCTGTTGCTGTTGCTGTTGGTGTTCTCCTCCTCCTCCTCCTTCTGTCATTCAGTCTTGTCTAACTCCACAGGGACCATAGCACACCATGCCCTGTTGTCCTCCACCATCATGTTTGTTGTTTCCATGACACTATCTATCCACCTCATCCTATACCATCCTCTTTTCCTTTTACCTTCAATCTTTCCCAACATCAAGGTCTTTTTCAATGAGTCCCATCTTCATGTCATGTGGCCAGAGTATTTAAACTTCAGCTTCAGTGTTTGACCTTCCAGTGAATCATCTGAATTATTTTAAGTACTGACTGATGCGATCCTCTACTGTCATAGGTGGACTGTGATATACATTTGTTTTTGTTTTTGTTTTTGTTTTTGTTTTTGTTTTTGTTTTTGTTTTTGTTTTTGTTTTTTGCTAGGCAATGAGGTTAAGTGACTTACCCAGGCAGAGTCACATAGCTAGTAAGTGTCAAGTGTCTGGGGCCAGATTTGAACTCAGGTCCTTCTGACTCCAGGGCCAGTGCTCTGTCCATTGTGAAACCTAGCTACCCCTGTGATCTGCATTTGTGGGGGAAATTTTCACACTAGCATATCGACACACTGATTAAAGCTCAGTTAGAGTTAAAATAATGTGAAAATTAGGATGTATTTTTTTTCTTATCTAGGTTCACTAACCACAAATGGCTAAGGGGTCGTCCACGGACCTCAGGTTCAGGGCCCCTGATGTAGAAGGTAGTTGAATTCCATATTCTACTTCAAGAAAACCCAGATCTTTTTGATGCCATTCTTACACAGAATCCTTATTAAATCAATTACATAAGTAGACTTACTGAACATTCTCTAAATCCATTGATAATGTGATAAAAAGAAAAAAAAAAGTTTAGCATGCCAAATGTGACTAGTATTTTAAAAATTGTCAAGGATTTAATGACTTAAATAGACTCTCTACCCATATTAGGTAAAGGTGACCTTTTTTTCACCAAAAAGGAACAGATTCATGTGAGGGTAGCTGGCCTTTCCCTCGCTTTTAGTGTTCTCTTTAATTAGTTCTTCACCAACTATTTTGGCCAGAGAACATTTCTGGGCTTAAGATATATTAAAGAAACCCATAAACGCTGTTTCCAGGAGATCTGGATGTGAAGAATACCCTTAGGATAAAGGGGAGAGGGCAGGGTAGAAAAATTTTGGAACAAAATAAAGGAAATTAAGCCTTCTTTAATTCTCTTCAAATGGTTGTGTCTAAGTACTCATACACTTTTTTGTTTTTGTCAGGAAGAGATCTGGACCTGTAATTTCATTGTTATAGAGAACTTCTAGTGAGGAAATGCAGATCTACCGATGCAGGTCAGCAAAGGCTGTACAACTGTAATATTGTTTTTTTAAAGGAAATTGGGGTTAAGTGACTTGCCCAGGGTCACACAGCTAGTGAGTCCCAAGTGTTTGGTCTGAGGCCGCATTTGAACTTAGGTCCTCCTGACTTCAGGGCCAGTGCTCTATCCACTGCGCCACCTAGCTGCCCCTATACAACTGTAATATTAAGAGAGGTATTTGAGGGCACTGAGAGGTTAAGTGACTTGCCCAGGGTCACATAGCTGTTATGGATGAGAGTCCCAAGTTGACTATAATCAGGATTACACATATGAACACTTACTGTTGAAATTATCATCTGTGATTGCAAACTCAGCATGTCCAAAACAGAACCCAACTTAATTCCTAAAATTCAATCCTTCCTCTCAACTTTTCCACTTCTGTTAATGATACCATTATCTTTCTATTGACTCAATTCCACAAGTTTTTCCACTTTGGCCTGTCTATTCTACTTTTAGATGCCTTTACTTGTTAGGATATTATTATCTATATCAAGCCTAAATTTTCTTTTTGGTAATTCCCATTTATTTTTCTTGGTTCTTTCTTTTGGGGAGAAAGAGAACAAATGGAATCCTTCTTATACATGACAGCCTTTCAAAACTATAATGTCCCTCATGAACCTTGTCTTCTCTAGCCTAAATATCCCCAGTTCCTTCAACTATTTTTGTATGGCACTAATAAAAGGTCTTTCACCATCCTTGCTGTCCTGTTCTGAATGGTTTTCCTAAATTGTGGTGCCCCAAATACTCACATAATACTTCAGAAGTTGGCATCCCAGGCCAGAGCAGGACTATCATATAAAAATGCCTTAGATAAAACATAAACTCCTCAGTCAGGCATTTTAAGTATGCCATAATATGGTTCCTTCTTCAGTTTTCAGTCTTATTTTGTATTACTCTGATTAAAATACTCTTTATTTTAGTCAAACCTAGCTACTTCCCATTCATAAGATCTGTCATCCAAGTCATGCTCACTAACTGTAGGTATGCTGGACCTTCTACTTCTATAGTATCTCACCTGGTGATTTTTTCAGCTCCCGTGGGTTCAAATATTTCTCTGCAAATGATACCCAGCCCTAACCTCTTCATTCTCATCTCATCAACTGCCTTTTGGACATCTCAAAATATATATCATGTAGGGATTTCAAACTCAACATGTCCAAAACAGAATTCACAGTCTTTCTTTCCAAATTCTCCCCTCTTCTGAACTTCCCTATTGTTTGTTTGTTTGTTTGTTTGTTTGTTTGTTTTTAAAGGCAATTGGGGTTAAGTGATTTGCCCAGTCACACAGCTAGTAAGTGTTAAGTATTTGGTCTGAGGCCTGATTTGAATTCAGGTCCTCCTGACTTCAGGGCCAGTGCTCTATCCATTGTGCCACCTAGCTGCCCCTGAACTTCCCTATTGTAGAGGGCTACATTATCTCAAGGAAACCAGGCTTTCAAACTAGGTATCATTCTCAGCTCCTCATTCACGTTCACCCTACATATATAATCTGTTGCCATCTTGTCACTTCTACTTTGACAACATCTCTTTGCATACATTCTCTCCTCTCTACACACAACCACCACCCTGGTACAAGACCTCATCTCCTCATGCATTAACTATTGCTGTACCATTGTGGTTGACCTCAAGTCTCTCTCCACTCCAATTCATCCTTCACTCAGTGGCCAAGGTGATTTTTCTAAAGAAGAGGATTTATCATGTCACACACACACAAATGTACACAAATACACATACACACACACACACACACACACACACACACCCCTACTCAATAAGCTCTGGGAGCTCTCTATTACCTCTAAAATTCAAACATAAAATCTTCTGTTTGTCATTTAAAGCCCTTTACAATCTGGCCCCTTCTTTTCATACTTTACTCTATGTCCTCTATGACACAGATATACTGACGTATTTGTAATTCCTCCAACACGACACTCCAGTTTTCACCTTGAGCCTTTGTATTGACTATAACCCACACTTAAAATGCCTTCCCTTCTCACCTTTACCTCTTGCTTATCTGGTTTTCTTCAAGACTCAGAGTAAATTTGAGGCAGCTAGGTGGTGCAGTGGATAGAGTACCAGCCCTGGAGTTAGGGATGACCTGAGTTCAAATCTGGCTTCAGACACTTGACATTTACTAGCTATGTGACCCTGGGCAAGTCACTTAACTCCATTGCCTAGCAAAAAAAACAAACAAGAAGATTCAGAGTAAATCTCATCATCTACAGAAGGACTTTCCTTCTCCCACCTCTACTTGGACCTCCTCTTTGAGATTTCCTTCCATTTATGTTGTATGTATAGTCTGTGTGTACAACTTTTTTACAGTTTTTACTCCATTAGAATATGAACTCTTTGAGTGCAGGAACTCTTGGTCTTTTTTGTAACCCCAACACTAAGCCCAGTGTCTGTCACATGGTAAATGCTAATAAATATCTTGTTGACTGTTTAAATGACAAGAGTCCATCTCCCACTTCTGTATCTTTACACAAGTACATCCCTATGCCCTAAACACATGCCTTTGTTGTCTCTACTTAAAAGACTTCCTTTCTTCATTTAAAGCCCTGCTTAGGTGCTAAATGAATTAATGAAGTGTAAAATGAGAGGAATTGACAAGACAGCCTCCAAAATCTTGTCCAGACCTAGATCTATGATCCTATAAAGATACACACAGATCCTGTTCTGAAGGACCTTAAAAGAAAGCAGTCGGTGTTGTTAAGATTTCTAGCAGGTGCCAGTTTAGTCTACCTACATGTGTTTAATTTGTTTATTTATATAACAATTAAAAAATTAAGATAGACTGAGGCACAAAGTCCCAAGCATGATCAATTAATTAGTTAAGTACAAGTGTAACAATAAATAGGATCTCAGCTTCCCCAGGAAAGCAAAAACCCCATATGAGAGGGACAGCTCTCATTCATAGTTTTGGGGAGTGCAGAAAATAGAAACGCTAGCATCATAGATGAAATAAAATGAGTAAATGCGAATTGGGAATGAGGACTAGCAGCAACCCCTTCCTTCTCTCCCGTGATGAAGAAATGTTCATTGTTTGAGTCCAGCTGCTTCTGCAAGGACTGAGATAGCAAACCAAACTTCTTTGGATAATAAACCAATCATCCTTGAAGGAGAGCTTGGGAGCATAAAGATACCAGACCAGACTCCCTGGTGTCCACCTGCATCCTTCAAGGGTAACAGATTTTGTTGACACAAGAATAGGACAGTTTAGCAGAAGAACTGGATTTCTGAATTTAACTCATTACAGGCCAAATAAATTTCTGATTTAAGTTCAGAGACAAAGGATCATGACTTAGGCAATTATAAGACAAAATTAAATAACTACAAGTAGGATCATTTTAAAAAGATACAAAATTGATCTGATTATTTCACTTATTAGTAATCTTCTATTTCAGTCCTTTTGTGGCTTTTTTATTAATATCTGAATTCATTTTAGTTTGACCCTCAGTGGTACATATGCATAACATTCATTATCTACTCTCAACAAGTATTGAAAGGGATAGTCCTCTTGTTTTCTTAATTTAGAAAATTACCCTCATTTGAATACTCTTAAATGTACATAATATAGTTATGGTAGTGATATGTTTCTCAACCAAATATATTTCCCCTTTTAATTTTTTTTCCATCTGTTAGTGTGTACTAATATGATTAATTCCTCCTTCTCCCCTCAAATCCATGAAGTATAGGTCCTCAGACCACCTAATAAACAGAGGAAGCTGACTTTACCATTCTGTAAACTCAAAATTCAGTTAGAACTAAGGGAATCTACACTTAAGTTAAGGAATATAAACCTTTACAGCAAGCAAAAAGTTTACAGAAGCTCATCTCTCTCTTTTTAAAAGTTCCATTTGGTGTTGGGCTAAACTAAAGTCCTCCTAAATCCAAACATATCTTTCCAAAGCAGTTCCCAGCATTAATCAACAATGATTTTGAAAAAAATTCACAAAATATTGGTTAGAAGTTAGGTTTCATCAGTAGCATCTCTCTACTTCTATCTGGAAAAGTCTCCATATGACTTAACCCAATAGAAGTTTAATGTTACATACGAACAAATATTGACTGTTCTCTAATCTATTTTCCTTAGAGATTATCTTCCAACCTTCCAATACTATAGTTATTTCAGCTATATGGTACTAGGAGTCATAAACTTGACTCATGTTTTCCTTTAATTCTTTATTCATCTTGGACATAAGGTGAAAAGTGATTGCCAGAGATGTCAACTCCAAGAATACAACAACCATGGCAGATATTTCCTTAAAACAGCCAAGAAGTATCTTTTCCATTACAAAAATATTTATGCACTTTTGATGAAGATTAAATTTATTTTAATCCAATCAAATCACTTTAGTGCATTAAGTATTGAGACATCACCCAAGTTATGCTGACAATCATGTTCCATAGAAATGCTTTCCCATTGTAGAGATAAAAGCCAACCCCCAAAAGATTTTGAAGAATCTTAGAACACAAAATCTTGGAGTTAGAAGGAAAATTAGATGTGATGTTGTAAGAGGGAAACAAGTACTCATATTTTCCTAGAAAGAAATATTTATTAAATTACAGCTTCAAAATTCCTTCCCTGATAAATTGAATTTTGAAAAGTGTATTTTGGTTGTGCCAAGGACAATTCTTATTTTAGTTCATTTTGATAAGGAGAAAAGGACTTTCAGTATGTCAAACGCACAGCATCTGTTTTCCCTCATGAGTCTTCATCATTGCTCATTAACTGTGAAGATTAGCAGCATAAACATTAGGAGGAACATGTCCATCAATTTGTTGTCTTCCATTGGCATATGTAGGTGAGCTATCCCTTGGAGAATTTTTATAAAACCTCTGGATTTTCCAGGGAAATGTAATGTCTCACATATTAGAAATGAAATTTGTTTAAAAAAAATTCACAGAGACATAGAAATTAAAGTTGGACACAAAAGGGAAGAAAAACAAAGAATGGTCACCCACCAACTATTTTTATAGGATGCAGATACACTTTGCTTTGTTTTTTTTTTCTTGCAATATTATTTTGTGGTGACCAGGACTAAAGCCAGTAAGGATTCACTTGTTGGCTCCTAACAAAACTGGCTTAAGAAACATGTTTGTGGACCTCCAAGGGAATAAAGGTTGAATGGTCATTCAAGTTCTGCTTATGATTTCTTTTATTCTCGACATTAGCCTATTTGGTGTTTATATTTACATAATCCCGGATTGTTCCTACTTTGATGTCTTCTAATCTCAGTTGAGGACCTAAACTCTTAATCATTTTGTAGGCCAGGTTCCTTTTCTCAAGCTCTTCAGTTACCTTTATTTAAACCAAGTACCAGAGTTATTAGTGTACTTATCTATTTCCTCTACCAGAGTGTAAGCACTTGAAGGGCCAGGGACATTGTCTGAAATATCTTTGTATCCCTCAAAGGGTCTACCACACTTCTATTCACACAAGACTTTTTTTTTCATCTGTAAAGCTAAATTGAGTTTCTTAAATTCTCTTTATATTAGCACCCTCCAGATGTCCAATGTCTCTGGTTATTTTTATAACTCTATATAAAACTAACTCAGAACAGGATTTGGTGTTTCTCCAGCCACAGTGTCATAATGCTAGAAAAAGGATCAGGAGGTACCAAGAATAATACTATTTTTAGATAATCTAAAAACATTAGCTTAGCTGTTGGTATTCTGAATTTGATGTTCTTGTCCAATGCATAATGACTGGGACGTACTGGTTATTGATAGTTATTGATCTAAACATTCTTACCACAAGCAAAGCCATAAGAAATAAGAAATCATGGTTCAGTAGAACCATGTCTTACAGGTTCTACCAAAGGTAGAGGCAAAGAAATTAGTTATTGGGATGATTTTGAGCTAGAAAAGAACTTAAAGGTCATTTAGTTCCCTATTGTTGTTCAGTCATTTCAGCTCTCCATGAACTTTCTTGTCTGGAGTGGTTTGCCATTTCCTTCTCCAGCTCATTTTATAGACAAGGAAGCTGAGGCAAACAGGGTTAAGTGACTTACCCAGGGTCACACAGCTGGTGAGTGTCTAAAGCCAGATTTGAACTCAGGAAGAGACTCTAGGGCTAGTGTTCTATCCATTGTACCATCTATAGTTCACTACAGATGAGGAATTTGAGACACAAAGAGAAGAAATGACTTAATCAAAGCCATACAAGGTAGAGCAGGGATTTGAAAATAAGTCCTATGTTTTCAAATTGAGGTCATTGTCTACTACTTCGTACTGCCTCTGAAAGTTGGTAGAACTGGTTTTATCATTCAACAAAAGACAAAAAGAAATGTAATTTAATGAGTTATTTTGTCATCTTACATTGCAGTCCTCATAAGTACTTGCAAAAAGACCATAATAAAAATAACTACAGCTTATGCACCAATATGTGTTTTAGAAGATAAAAAGGTAAATAAATTATATGAAGAACTCAATAACACTTTTCAAAATTAAACATAAATTGGACACTTGGTGATTTCAATGTAAACATGGGAATAAATGAAGATGATTAAAATCTTGGAAGACATGGTTCAGAAACCAAGAATGAGGAAGCTAGGTGGCTCAGGACACTGGACTTGGACTTAGAAAGATCTCAGATTGAAGCATACCTTTTTACTTTCATTATTTGTCTTGCCTTTTTTTTTGCAACATGGCTAATACAGAAATTTTTTCATGACTTCACATGTATAATTGATATCATATTACTTGCCTTCTCAATGGAAGAGGAGGGAGTTAGAGGGAAGGTAAAAATTTGCTGCACACAATGCAAAAAAAAGAGAATCAAAGAAATAAATTAATGAATGAATTTTTAAAATTAAAAACAAATAACAATAAATCCTCCCTCAGACACTAGTTATATGACCCTGGGCAAAGAACTCAATCTCTCTCTGCCTCAGTTCCCTCATCTATAAAATGGAAAATATGCTGAACTAAATGATATATGATAAAAATGAAATATGATAGAGAGTAGGAGACTCTTTCTAGTTTAGTCACTGATCATCTTTTGTCTTTTCCTGACCTCTCTCCAATCACAGAGACTAAAGGAACAACCAGGAGCCTCTGATCACACATTCCCTTCAGCAAAAGTCCATGTACCTCTCCATGGAGCTCCATGAGCTCAGTCCAAGGGAACTGCTTCAGATCAACCCCCAGCTACACAAATATATTTTTAAATTGTTCACAAGAAAATCTCTTCCCATGATTTAATCTCCCAAAGAAGCAGTGAGGCGTAATGGAAAGAACACTGAATTTGGTTTGAATCAAGAACCTTGGTTTTGAATCCTAGGCTCTGCCATTTACAGCTATGCAACCTTAAAAATATCATTTCTCCTTCTGGGCCTCTGTTTCTTTACCAATGAAATGAAAAGTTTGGATCAGATGATTTCTATGACCCCTTTCATATATAAAGTTCTATTCTTTGTTGCTGCACTTTTAAATATCAAATTTTAAAAATTCTTTCAATATCAAATGTCTTCTCCATTTAGATCTCAGTGGATATCATATAGATACCTATGAAATACTAAATGAGGAAGAGTTTTCTCATCCTCCCCCCACCCAAGACCTAAAAAGGTAGACAAAGAAAAGATATTTCTTTCTTCATTTGGGGAGATTATTTTTCACTTGCTCTGAAAAAAGTCAGAAGTCTCCCCAAGGAACAGGAGCTTTACAGCTCTGAGAGCTCAAATTTAAACAGCTTCTTACCACATGTTCTTTATTTTTCTAACACTGAAAGCTAGAAAAGCCAGAAAAGAGAAACACAGGGAGCATCACACCTTCACTAACAACACAATTCATCTGCATCAGTGAAATTAAAGCACAATAGCCATAAGGAAATTTTATTCAAGGGAGGTAATAATCTATCACAATATTTAAAAAGCAAAATTTTTAAAAATGAAATAACCAAGGGGAAAAAAGATAAAATACCCGAATAGTGACATTTCCCAAGCCAATTTGCACAATGTGTATGTTCTACAAGTTCTTCCTTTTTGCTGGATGGTATTCATGGAATGGAATCTTAGCTGCAAATGTTTCCCTCTGATTCCCTTCTGCCCTTCCTCTAATTCTGGGCATGATGCCAACCATGTGTACCACTCATAAGTTATTTAATGCAGATAGCGATTAGAATAAATTTTCCCTTTTTCAAAAATAGATCATGAAGACAGAAGGGGGAAAATACAAGTAGAACAATGATAAGCTATTCAAGTTTATAAAGACAAAAAATCTGAGAGTTGTTAAGACCCTCCAGAGGTTACCTAGTTCCAGCCCTCTTTCCAGGCAGAACTGTGCAAAAACCCTTCAGGACCACAAACTACCTGGTATCACCCTTTATTGTTAATAGGAAGGATTCTTCATAGTTCCATCATTACTGCAAATTCTTGCCTGCCTCCCTAGCTGGACTCAAGTTTGCCTGCAATGGCCCTTCTTTGTCCCTTCTACTTTTCCAAAGCTGAGGACCAGGGTACTTGAATGGGTCCTTCTTGCAGCCTCCCCCAAGTGCTCTCAACCTCAAGCTTTCTCTTTACTATGAAAGTTCGTGAGCCCATACCCTGTATGTACTATATAATCCTGTCCTTAAATTTTCTAATACTTACTATCTGGGTGTCCCTGATAAAGTCAATAAGTATTTACAGTCATCACCCTACCTCCCTTGGTCTGTTTTCTGATCTATTAGATGGTGTTAATAAGCACTAATCATACAGAGTTGTGAGGATCAAATTAGGTAATATGCAAAGTACTTTACAAACTTTATATAAATGCCATATATAACATGCTATATTATTAGCTATTATTATTGTTGTTGCTATTGTTATAATTAGTATTAGTAGTAATTTGCCTCATCCCCTTTGCTGGTTCATGTGTCTTATTTTCCCAAAGAGATTATAATTTCTTTGAGGACAGGGGTCATATCCTGCCCTTTTGTATCCCAATGATGTTTACCTAGCACAAGCTTAGACATCAAAGCCAAAAGTAGGAATGTTTACACCTAGAAGATCTACATACTGTGTGCCACACAAACAGCACAAAGAATGTCCTCAGGTGAGTCTGGCAGTAGGCAGAGATAAAGACCTAGATGCTTGGCATAAAGTCATTGGTACTAAGGGACAGGGAACTCCCTCCAACCCACCATCTAGTAGCTTCTAATTTTAACTTATTGTTCTTAAATCATAACTCAGAGATGACATGATCTATAGCTGGGTTGAAGTATATATCCACTCTGCACTGCACTTACTGGGAACAAAGCCTAGTTGTTGTCTCTATAATGCTGAAGGACTGCAAATGCCATCAATATGCTTTTAAGTCAGTGCCCGTCTTGATTCAGAGCCTTGGGACACAGCCCTAATCACCCCACCATATTTGTAGCTCCTCTAGGACTGGAACTATTGTAGGAAACTCTCAGATGCGGAAACTCCCTCTACCAATGCAGATTTCCACTTTCTCTGAAATTTATAATCCTAGAGAATTGCTAGAGTACAGAATACAGAAAGATTAAGAGATTTGCCATGAGTTACATAGCCACTATGTCATCTGTGGGACTTGAACCCAGGCCTTCCTGGTTTGAGGCTAGCTCTTGTAATATGATATATAGATATAGATATAGATATATTAGATAGATAGATAGATAGATAGATAGATAGATAGATAGATAGATAGATAGATAGATAGA
>NW_020955033.1:3484463-3662993 GCF_900497805.2 Vombatus ursinus | reverse complement strand
AGATAGATAGATAGATAGATAGATAGATAGATAGATAGATAGATAGACAGAGATATATGAGAATCACCTCACCTCCACCATCATCTGAATAAGGAAAAGGCTATAAATCCAGGACATGGTATGGGGATGGGAAAAGACTCAAGCGGTGCCTCCCTTGACAGGGGCTTTTTGGTGGCCTTGAGCTGTGTTTATATAGCTTCCTGGTAATGTAGGTCTCACTTGAGTAGTGAAGTCACCCCTTTGGGCTCTACTGACCAAATGTTTTCCATCTGGAGATAGAGCCTGGGGACGGGAGGGGCATGTCTATGTAAACTAAGTACTAGTGCATCCTTGCTACATATCCTAGTTATATTATGGCTAATTAAACTTTCTATTATTAAATGTTAAATGGCTTGTAAGTGCTTCCTTTCATTCCACCATTGAAACTGAACTAACCGGGCACAACATCTGGTGCCTCAACTGCTCTCTATTCACTGTGCCAGAGCTGCTCAGTAAATATGTAATAAACAATTGATTAATGCTCTCTTACTTATGTAGGACTGATTTTTTTTTTTAAATACAGAGGTTCAATAGACTATTAAATGCCTCTGAGTTTTCCATGCCTTGCACATTTTAATTATAGGATATGCATCTTCCTAAAGCTAATTTTTACTGGACCAAATACACCACTGAATTGTAGTTGTATGCTGCCAAGTATACAACAAAGCACATCTTTTCCTAATACAAATGCATTCCTTAGTGTCCCTCTACTCCCCCCACCAAATACTAAATATCTTCTGATTCAAAACATACAATCTATTTTCCTTTAGGCAAAAACAAATGAAAAAAAAATCTTAGGACAAATTATGCTTTCAGCTTCACAAGGAAAAGTACAATTGTTAAGAAGGTGTGCTCTAGAATATTGGTTCACTTAAGGTTAGCTGAATTTTAGAACTGAAATAAGATTGAAAAACTAAAAGCAGAATTTTCCTTTTGTGTGTTCCAGAGCCAGAGACTAACTATAAAAGTACTTCTGCCAGTACGCATATTTATTTCTGCCCAAGGTTTTATTGACTTCTGTCAAATGTTGTAAGATGCATTTTAATTCTACAATCAAATATTTTCTTTCAGAAATATTATGGCATTTTTCCTATGATTTTTATATTGTCACTCATGAACTACTGCCGTTTTTAAGAAAGTAAAATTGAATAGCTTCTTAGCAGATGAAATGGATAACATTAGATGAAACCATGTAAGCTAACTAACTCTCCAATTGAAAAATAGCTCACAACAGTCAAAGAGGTTCCATAATTTAAGAAGGGGACAAATATAAGGACTTCAGGAGCCTCCCTTCCCTACCTGTCTAAGAAACCACTGGGGGAAATCTGAGATCCCTTGATTCACCACCTCAAAGGAAGGCCAGCAGCACGGCTGGATGCCCCTTTTCCCACATTAGGGAGTTTGAATATCAGCAAGCCCCAGATCCCCAGGTGTTCCCTCCAGCATGAATAAGCACAAGTTCCCAAACCTTCATCTGCACCACAGGTCCAGACTCCCTACTAACTCTCTACTTGTTTTTGGAGCCTCTTCTACCAGGTCTCCAACAGACCTGATCTTTCTCCATCATCCCCTGCTGCCCTTCTTATTGTGAATATTTCCCTCCAATATAGAAGACTTGCTTTATTTTGTCTCTGCTGACTCCTACCTTGTGTCCTGTCTTGTGGTGCTCCATCCTTCTTTGGACTGAGCTTTGTTTTGGAATTCCAAACCTTATCTGGGAATGCATTAAGTCCCCTGGTTAGCCATTTGCAATTCAGTTACTAATAGATCAACAGAATTTGTCACAAGGTTGATCCAATTTGGTTGTTGAGAGAAATACCCAGACCTCAAAATGCCTGGTCCTATTATCTAGTCCATCTTGACAATCAAATCAGATTGCTCTACTAGGACAATTTGCCTTTATTGACAAAACTAAAACTTTTGTTTTGTTGGGTCTGATAGAATCATGTAGACATAACCCAAATATTTCTAACCAACAAATACTTTAATTCAATAAAATTTAAGCACCTACTGTGAAGAATGTTACATGCTTCATAATGGGATGAATAAGGTGAGAGAGGGAGAGCAAAGAGGAAGGAAAGGTGAAGGAAAACAAGGGAAAAGAAAACAAAAGGAGAAAAATCAGGGAGATAATAGAAAGAGAGAAAGAAAGGTAGGCTGAGAAGGTACAATGAATGGAAAATCAGGAGTATCTAATAAATCTTTATTCAGCAAAATACTTGTTGAAATAATGACAAAGGTAGAGAAGAGATAAGAGAAATGGAAAATCACTGATAGGGATAAAATGTCAAGGAATCAGAAAGAAGACAGTGTAGAGTTGAATTGGTTCACCAAGAAGTCAATATGTGGAAGGGAGAAGAATTTAACCAGTACAAGGGTGATGGCTTGAGAAGGAAATGAAGGGTAAAGAGATTGAAAGTTATAAGCATGAAGAAAAAGCTTTGTGATTGCAAGGCAGAGGAAAAAGTTGAATGACAACAAATTTTGATCAAATAAGGGAGTCTCAGCCAAAGAAAATGGAAATGGTGCATTTGTGTGTGATGATAAGGTCAAAGGTATGACTATTTTTGTATGTGGCTAAGTAGGTTGAGGAATAAGTAATGGGAAATGAGTAAGTCCAGGAACTATGAGGTTAGGGTGTTTATATCAAAGTTCCTCCTATGAGAGCAGAATTTGCAGGGAGAGAAAGAATGTGAGAAAGTCACTGAACTAATTGAGGAAGAAAAGAGTTTGTTTTGCAGGTAGGTAGACAAGAGCCACCAGAATCATGATTGGGTGATAAATATGGTTGAATGAACCTTGAAGGAAGAGAGGTTACTGAGTATTCAACCATTTGTATGTAAGCCATATTATCTCCATCAGATTATAAACACCTTGAGGGTAGGGACTATATATTTTCCATCTTAATGGTCTCAAAACTAATACCTGGCACCTCTGCACTAGTGAAATTCCCCTCCCTTCTGCATACTGACCTCTTGGTAAACCAATTCAACTCTACACAGTCCTCTTCTTTCTAGTTCTTGACACTTTATCCCTATCAAAGTTCTTGTTCTAACAAGCCTCAGTCTTAGATTACTCCCACCAAGCCTTCATTCCTACACATGACCTACTTAATAAAACTGGAGAAAACTATGAAACTGGTTATATATAAATGGTCATATAAATTTATGATACATAATCTCAACTCGGCCCCCAGGAAGGCAAGGCAATTCTTTTTACACCTCCCTAATTGACTTATTATACCTCTTACCACAGTGCCTCCTAAACCTTTTCATCCCTCCTCAAATCACTCATGGCTTCTACTTTCCCCATCTTCCAAGCTGAAAACCTTACCTCATACTTCACTGAAAAAAATGAGGACATTTGCCAAGAACTCTTTCTCATCCAAGATGGTATGGCAAGAAGAAGAGGTTTCCTTCCATTTTCTCCTCCTTCACCTACCTCATAGAAAAAGGTAACCCAAGTCAAATCCCTCTACATGCACAAGTGATCCCATTCCATCCTGTCTTTGCAGAATTTTGTTCCCTCTAACATCCCCACTCTTTCACTTACCTTCATTCTTTCCGTGTCTATTGGCTGTTTTCCTACCACCTACAAACATATCCATGTCATCCCAGTCTTCAAAAACCTTCCCTTGTGGGGTAGCTAGATGGCGAAGTGGAAAGAGCTCCAGCCCTGGAGACAGGAGGACCTGAGTTCAAATTCAGCCTTAGACACATAACACTTACTAGCTGTGGGACTCTGGGCAAGTCATTTAATCCCAATTGCCTTGCCAAAAAAAAAAAAAGAAAACAAAAAACAAAAAAAACCTTCCCTTGATTCATCCATCCATGTTAACTGTCACCTCATGTCTCTCCTTCATTTTGGGGCTAAACTCCTTGGGAAAGCCATCTACAACAAGTTCCTCAACTTCCTTTCTTCTCTCTCTCTTCCTACCTCTCTGCAATCTGGTTTCTGACCTCATCATTCAACTGAAACTGCTTTCTCCAAAGTTACTAGTGATCTCCTAATTGCCAAATCTATGGCCTTTTCTCACTCCTCATCCTTCTTGACCTCTGTGGCCTTTGATATTGTCAATACCTGTTTTCCTTGATACTCTCTTCTCCCTAGATTTTCATGACACTGCTCTCTCCTAGTTCTGTTTTTACCTGTCTGACCATTCCTTCTCAGTCTCCTTCATTGGATCATCATGGAAGTCATGCCTATTAACTATAGGTGTTCCCAAGGCTCTCAGTATTGGGCTTTCTTCTCTTCTCCTTTTAGACTATTTTACTTGATGTTTTCATCAGTAACTATGGATTCAACTATCACCTATATGCTGAGGTTTCTTAGATTTATTTGTCTAGTCCTAATGTCTCTCCTGAACTAACATCTCAACCCAGAAATCCCACAGACATCTTTCACTCCATATGCCCAAAACTGAACTCTAAGATCACCTCCCATTTACCACCTATATATAAGTACATACTTGTTTGCATGTTGTTCCCCACATCTCTCTCACACACACACACACACACACACACACAGCATTAGAATGTGAGCCCCTTCAGAGTAAAGAGTGTGTTTTTGCCTTCTTTATTTCCCCAGAACTTAACCATATGGTGCCTCTCACAAAGTCAGTGCTTAATAAATGTTTGCTGACTGGTTGAATATATACCACTGTGTTTACAGCATCCTTTTTCTCGATAGCAAAAAATTGTAAACAAAATAGATGCCCATTAATTGGGGAATTGCTAAATAAACTGTGGTCCGAAGGTAATGGAAACAACCAATGTGAAGAATATGAAGAAGGATGGGAAGATTTATATGAATTGATTAAGAGTGAAGCAAGCAAAAGCAAGAAAGTAGTATACACAGTGACTATAATAATGCAAAGGGAAACACAACAAAATGAAACTGAAGGCTGTGTAATTATTATAAGCAAGTTTGACCCTGAAGAAAAGATGAGAAAATACACATTCTTCCATTTTTTAGGTTCGGGAGGAGGATGACATATGCATGTGGAATATTAAATATACTTTCAGATCCTGTTAATGTGTCAACTGCTTTTGCTGAACTGCTTTTTTATTGTCTTTTTTTCTTTGTGTACAAAGAACGGCATTCCAAATTGCTGTAGAAAAAGGTGTACATTAATAAATGAAGGTGATATATATATATATATGAAAGATCAATTGTTTTTAGTCAAACCAAAGCTTGCCTCTTCTGGAATACAAGATTACTGAAGTTTTAATGGTGATTATTGTATTCTTGTTTATTGATTTTTAGCAATTCTTGATTAAAAAAAACATAGACAATACAAGAAATTAAAGAGAAGGCAATTCTATGGTACTTTGGGCCAGCTTTTAGATATGCCTTCATTGGTTTTTTGTTGTTTTTGTTTGTTCATTGGTTGGTTTGGTTTTGTTTGTTTGTTTTTTTTTTTAAGTTTCTATGATCTAGGTAACTGAGGCAGCAAGATGATGTAATGAATAGAGCACTGGACCTGGAGTCAAGAAGACTAGAGTTCAAATCGAGCCTCAAACACTTACTAACTGTGTAACCCTAGACAAATCACCTAACCTCTCTCTGTCTCAGTTTCCCCATCTTTAAAATGGGAATAATAAGTATGAGGATCAAATAAGACATCTGTAAACTGCTTTACAGACCTTAATAATCTATATTAAAGCTAGTTATTGTTATTACATTATTTACTAGAACTTTTTAGTCTAGCTTATTTACTTCCCAAAGCTTTTAATACTAGTCCTATGTATTTTTTAAGTTAATGAAAGCAGATATTTATAGAGATGGTTCTGGAGGCTGAAGAGGGGTTATTTCAGTTTCAGCCAAACTATAGATGTTTTCATTATTTTCCTTGACAAAATTCATACACAGGTAAGATAAATTATTCTCTTTCAGGTCCCATGCTTTTACAATCTATTTGGAAATAATCCCCTAGGAAATACTATTACAAGACTATTAATACTTGGTCATCTCTGTTTTTGCAGTATTATGGCTAATTTTCCTCTTCACACTGTCCTTAACTTTCTTTTTAAAGTAGGGATCTTTAAAATGGAAGAATAAATGATAAAGAAGATAAGAGACACTCTAATTTATAGATATTAGTAATATTGGAATTAAGATTACTTGAGAGAGTATTTTAAATAGAATGAATGAATTAATTAATTAATTTCCTTAAGATCATCTGGAGAAAAGTAGATGAGATAAAAATTAAATGAAAATCATGACAGAGGGTAATGACTCTGTTTTCCTTTCAATTGACAGAAAATATCAAGACATACTATAAAGGAAAAAAAAAACAAGTAAGGAGATTTGTGGCCTAGTCCTGGCCATACCATTGGTTATTACCTTAATGTTTGTTTCCTGAGAATCAACTTTTGGCACTCTTCTCTTTTATCTAGATTCTTTCCTTCACTAATTTCATTCATTCTCACACCAACCTCAACAACACAGAGATGACTCCTAAACTTGTGTCTCTAGACTGACCTTCCTTCATTCCTATTCTGGATCTGCTTCTGAATCTCCAGGATGAAAAGGTAGCTGAGGAGTGGTGGCAAAGTCTGGAGAGTCAGAAGCAGAGCCAGAAAGGGAATAAAGGATGGCCAGTTGGCACACCTTTCCATCATGCTGGCCCTCTTCTCACATTGGCGATTTCCTCCAGGGGCCTGCATTTTGGTTAAAGGCTCAGGCCATCCCTTGTTTCCCTTCTCTTCTCTACCTCTGACTCTCTAGACATTAACACCAATAGCCCCCTTTCTTTTCCCTTTCACCTTCTTTTTGTGTGTTTTCTTCCTCCTTTGGATTGTAAGCTCCTTGAGGGCAGGGTCTATCTCTTGCCTCTTTTTGTATCTTCAGCACTCAGCACAGTGCCTAGCACATAGCAAGTGCTTGTTAAATGTTTGCCTTGCCTCTCTTCTGAGCGCCAGACCCAGATCTCCATCTGCCTAAAGGGACATTCCATTAAGATGACCTTTAAACTCCACATGTCCAAAACTGAGCTTGTCATCTCAACCAGCTCCTCTCTCTGACTTCACTATTTTAATTTGTGGCATCACTATTGATTCAATTTTCCATACTGAAATCTTAAAGCTATTTTTGATTCTTTGCTCTCCTTGATCTCTCATATAATCAGGTACCAAGTCTTATAAATTTTCCTCCTGAAACCTTTCACACATTCATTCCCTCCTCTCTACTCCCTCTGCCACCATCCTGATGCAGGTTTGCCTCACTTAGCCATTTGAACTGCTGCAACAACTTCTTGACCAGTCTTTCCACTTCCACTCTCTTTTTTCTAACATATCTTTCATACCAGAATATCATCTAGAATAACCTTTACTATGCATAGATCTGGTCATGGAATGCCTCTACTCAAAAATCTTCCAGGTCTCTCTATTGCAGAATTAGTAAAGCTGAAATTCCTTTGCCTGGTATCAAGGATCATCCTCCATCTGGAGCTGCTCTACCTTTGCAGCATTATCTCACACCACTCCCCTCCATGGACACCACACTCCAGGATATGTTTCTCCTCCCCAGACTTGTTCTGCATTGTCCCACCTGTGTGTCTTTAGTCTCACTGTTTGCTATGCCACAAATGTCCTCTCTTTTGCTTTTCATCTGGTGAATTCCTGCCCAAACTGGGAAACCTACCAAAAATATCATCTCTACTAAGAAACCTCCTATGATGACCTTCCCTCTCAGAGACTTTACATAGAGTTTTGTTTTGTCCTATGCTAAATAAAGAAGTATTTGACATGATATTGTTTATAGGGAACATATAATCTAGAGAAAGATAAGCCATGAACATTAATACAAATAAGTATTCCTAAATAACCATAACTTCAGGTATATTCTGAAGCTAAAATGAGAAGAAAATTAATAAATTTGTATGTTACTTCAGAGTGTGGAAAAATTATTTCTAATTTTGGGGAGAAGGAAGTTAGAAAAGAAGTCAAGAAAGGTTTAATGACAGCTAGGTGGCACACAGATAGTGAGCTGGATTTGAAGTCAGAAAGACCTGAGTCTGAATCCCGCCTCAGACATTTATTAGCTGTATGACCTCTCTTTACCTCAGTTTCCTCATCTGTAAAGTGGAGATAATAATAGTACTTACCTCACAGGGCTGTTGAAAAGATCAAATGAGTTAAATATATAAAGTGCTTTGCAAATTTTAAAACATTGTATAAATGCTAAAGATGATGATGATGATGTTATTGATGACCTTGGAGGAAACATTTAAGTTGGGCCTTGAATTCATTTCCATTCAATTAATCAAACATTTGTTAAGTACCTACAATGCACAATACCTAGTGCTGGGAACTGAAGACACAAAAACAAAAACAAAAACAAAAACAAAAAAAAATCTGAGAGGCAGCTAGGTGGTGCAGTGGATACAGCACTGGTCCTGGATTCAGGAGGACCTCAGTTCAAATCCAGCCTCAGACACATAACACTTACTAGCTGTGTGATTAAGTCAAGTCACTTAACCTCATTGCCTAAGCAAAAAAAACCAAAAAACAAAAAACTGTCCTTGAGCTCAAGGAGGTAATATTCTAGTGTGATTTTATTTTAGACATGTTCGAGATAACATAAGTTGGTAAAAATATGTAGATGATAGTTGGAAATGCTGATCTGGAGCTTGGGACAGACTCACTAGCTACGAAAATCTTGAAAGGTATGGAAATAGAGGTTATAGAGGATAGATTCCATCTACCCACCCATGCATATGGAGACTCTCACCTAAAGAAGGAGAATACAGAGAAAAATAAAAAGAGAGCTAAAAACAAAGTGTGAGGAACATCAACATTTGGAGGAAGGAAAACAAGGCAATCAGTGAAAGAAGCAAAAAAAATAAGCTAGATTAAAAGAGATTCGTGCCTTCCAAAAAAACAAACAAGCAAAAAACAAAACAAAACAGGAGTAGTTTTAAACAAAACAGGAGTGTCTGTTGCAAAATCATGGAAAAATAAGGATAACTCAAAAGAACAAACTCCTTGGTGGAGGGGAGAGGTTCACAAGTGTTGCACATTGCATGTTTTGGGAATTTTTTAATGTGTTGATCAGTTACATTTTTTTCCCACTTCTTTTTCCTTGATTTGTTGTTTGTTGATGTTTTTATTGGTTTTGTCTTTAAAAAAAATACTATTTGTTATATGGGGTAGCTCTCTGGGAGGAAGAGTAGAAGGGATACTGGGGAAAACTATGATGATGTAATAAACAAAAGACATCAATAAAAACTTTTTAAAAAAAAGAATCAACAGTGTCAAATACTGCAGTTAGGACATAGAAGTTTAGGACTAAGAAGAGGCCTTTGAATTTGCAGATTAAGGATTTGTTAGTGACCTTTTTAAGAGTAGGTGTGTTCAAGGGCTAGGGACAGAAATAAGACCTTAGTAGGTTGAGAAGTGAGTAAGCAATGAGTGTTATGCCATCACAATGTTGACTACTCTTCCAAGAAGTTTGTAGGATAAACAAAGGAGAAACACAAGTTGGTAGTTTGAGGCTGCAGCAGGTTTAAGGGGAAGATTGTTGGGCTTGTTTTTGTTTTTGTTTTTGTTTTTGGGGGGGGGGAATAGGAAAGACTTGCACACGTTTGTAAGAAGAGGAGAAGGACATCTCTCTTCCAGCAATGTCCAGGGGTGAAGGACTAGTTCACTCATTTAGTAGCATTATGTAATAATTGAGGAGAGGTCTAAAGACTCGTTCCTCCCTCGTTAGGATCCAAGAAATGGGCTTGGGATGTTGGTCTTGTTTTGTTTATCCATTTAAGTTCCAGGTTCAGAGAGAGGAGTCCAAGAATCAGAACCATGGAGACCTCAGAATCCAGACTGGGTATTACCAACCCAGTAAGGAACCCCTAAAAAAGCCAGGATCCCAGGAAGCAAGGGGGAGGGGAGTAGATGGAGACCTCTTTTGGACTTGGAATTTGATGGTGCTAATGCTATACGGTAACTGAGTTAGACTATGTACCTAATTCTCCTCCCCTGCCCAGAGACTAAAAGGTATAGAGGGGGATTCTACCACAGACGTTGAGGGAATACTGGTATGTTTGTTCTTACTATACTTTTGAATTAAAAATTCCTTAATAAAAGTTTAAAAAAAGAATGAAAAGGAAGGAGAGGAGGAGGAAGAGAAAAAGATGCCAATGTAGTGGAAAAGATTGAAAAGGCAAGAAAAGACGATAGAGGAAGGCACTGGAGGAAATGGAAGGGAGAACAGTAAAAATGATACACACATTATTAATACTGTCAGTAGTGACAGTTTTGAGTAAAAGGTCAAAAACATAGAATCAACATAAACATTTTAAACTTTCTATGTGTTTTAGGGTATCTAGTAAAATTCTGTATTTTTATGCTCATATATCTCTGTGGATGTGACAAAAAAAAGAATCAGTGAGAAGGAGAAGGAACAAAAAACAAAGATAATGTCATAAATTATGAACTACAGAGTCAATCCACTGGTTACAGAAAACTTCAAGACTTAAAACATTAAATTACCTTTGCTGTGATTAAAAACAATTAAAGGGAGAAATATCATTAAATGGATGTTGAGCTGTTGCGATGGTGCTTAGCAATGAGGATGTTTTCAGACCAGATGTTCAGTTGTAACAGAGGGACTGGTACATGCACAAAAATGCCTCAGTGTGCTCAGGTGATGCCAATTCCCAGTGTAGAGAGGCAGGAAAGCTGGCTTCCAGGAGACTCATGATGATTCACAGTAAGTGTCTTGGAGAGACTGAGGAGCATGCACATACATTCTGTAACTGGTTCTCATTGGCTAAACATTTGATTAAGAGAAGCCATTTATATTGACTGTGTAGCTGGAACTGGCAACATCTTCAGAAAAGGTCTTAGCCTCAATCATTCGATTGACTGCTGGTTTATGCTAATGGTAACTGAAGGGAAGCAATGCTATAAGCAGAAAGGCCCTGAGCCTTCCACCAAGACCAGCATGTGGCCTTATGTAAAAGACACCACAGTCCTTGTACTCTGCATTCCTTTTTGTCAGTTAGTCAGTGAAGAAACATTTATTAAGCAGCTACTATGTGCCAGGCACTGGGAATAAAATGTCCTCCACCCCCACCCCACCCCACTCAATAAACTTTAGTGGCTCCCTATCACATGCAGGAGCAAATACAAAATGCTCTATTTGACATTCAAAGCCCTTAATAACCTAGCCCCCTCCTACCTTTCCAGTCTACTTTCTACCATGCTCCCTCCCAGGTACTCAGTCCATCCTCCACTCAGCTGTGAATGTGATCTTTCACATAGTGACCTGGCTGCTTTTGCTGTTCCATGAACAAGACATTCCACCTCTCAGCTCCGATAGTTTTCTCTGGCTGTCCTCCACACCTGGAACACTCTCTTTCCTCAACTCCACCTATTGGCTTCCTTGACTTCCTTTAAAATCTCAATTTCCCCAGGAAGCCTTCCCCAACCCCTCTTAAATCTAGTGTCTTCCCTCCTTTAATTATTTTTCTTTTTATCTTGTATATGGCTTGTCTGAATATTTTTGTCTGCTTGTTTCCTTCCCCTTTAGACTTGGTGCTCTTTCAAGGCAAAAACTGTCTTTTGCCTCTTTTTGTATCCCCAATACTTAGCTCATTGTCTGACACGTAGCAGGTACTTTATAAATGGCTATTGACTGACTGACTGCCATATTGAGTTAAAGACGTCTACAGGATACCCAGTTCTAGACTTACAATAGGCAGTTGATGGTGGGAGAATGACATCCTGTCCTGCAGTGAACTTTCTGATGACTCTCCAGCAAAAGAATGGGCACTGAGGTCTTGCCACCCCAGAGTTGTTTAGTGCCTTGGTCATATCATGTGCTTTGCTACTGCTGTACTTTAAGTTCATGCCCACTCTCTGCCATCTCCACTCTATATTCTATGTATCTTTGTGGGAGGTGTGTTCCTTGTTTCTGGGGGTGGGGTAGGATAACTTCTGTTCTTGATATTCCAGTTGAATAAATGTCTTTTCTAAAACTTTATTGTGTCTGCTGGCTGATTGGTAAGGGGAAGCATATCAGTTGAAGCTTATGAGATATATTTGGAGCAGTCAACCATAAGGTTATCCCTAGAACCCAAATAATCAACCACCCTCTGTGTACTCCAAATGAGAGAGTGAGCCCAAAGCGGGTATTATACCTAAGCTGGACAATTCCCATGTTTCTACCTACTAAAATCTTCCTTTTCTTTCAGGGTCCATTTCAGGGGCAACTTCCTCCATGTTGTACTCCCTGACAGCAATTAATCCATCCCTCCCTCCTCTAAACTTTCAAAGCTTTCTATTTGACCTCTCCTATCATAGATTATAGAATAAATCTTATATCATTATAACTTTTTATTTTATTTATTTTCACACAGTCTCACTTCCCTTATTAGATTATAAATTCCTTGAAAGAAATAGCTGTATCTTTGCTCATCTTTTTTTCCCAAGTGCCTACCAGAGGCCCCATTCTTAGTAGATGCCCCAAAATATTTTCCAAATTGCACTGAAATGAAATATTGTACAAAGGGAATATATTTAAGTACTGAGGCAACCTAAACATGACTCGAGGAAAGAATAGAGCAGTCTGGACTGCTCAGTTGTGAAAGGCTTTCTGGAGTAGTTTTGAGTTAGGTTTTGAAAGAGATAAAAGATATGGTTTGGTAGAGAAGGGAGAGCAGATACATGCAATGAGGTATAAAAAGTCTTTGGGCTGACCATGAGTAAAGCTGCATATAGGGTGCAATAAACATCACTTCAACTGTATCACAGGATCTAGAGGAAGGATAAGGAATAAAGATGGTGAGGTGCTTGTGTGAGGTCTTGTATACTAGCCTGAGGAGTTTTGGGGTTTGACACAGCAGGCTGGAGAGTGATAGAAATGCCAAGTGTTCAAGGAAAATTCTAATATATGATAAAGTGGAACATGGGGAAACTAGAGGAGGAAATGCTTTTTTTTTTAAAGTTGCATTTTTATTGGCCTTCAAATAATATTATGATAATAGTGAAAACCAATTATATTTCTCTCTCCAACAGATTCACATCATTCTTATTTTCCTTTGATATTCTTCCATTTTTCCCTAGCTCTTCCATGTAACAATATTCCATCATAACCTACTAATAAGCAATTTGTGATAAGAAAATACAAATAGAATTTTACCTTATATCAAACATGTGATCACTATCCACTATCATAAGCAAATGAGACTACACTGGTAATCATTTTGAGCTCTTCCCTCCCCCCCTTTTCAAGACAGTCATAAATGGGAAATATGATTGTCTGTAGTCATAGTCTTCTTTTTTTTTTTTTTGGTGAGGCAATTGCGGTTAAGTGACTTACCCAAGGTCACACAGCTAGTAAGGGTCAAGTGTCTGACTAAGTGTCTGAGGCTGGATTTGAACTCAGGTCCTCCTGACTCTAAGGCCGGCGCTTTATCCACTGCACCACCTAGCTGTCCCCTATAGCCATATTCTTAAGCTAATTGATCCCAAACTTGGTTCATATCCAGGCTCATCAAAGTTGCTTCTTCTATTACCATCCCCAAGTTTAGAAGGAAAGTTTTTTCAAGGATGGCTGTGTTTTTTATACCACTCTTTCTTTTTGATGAACATGATTTTGAAATAGGTTTGTCTAGTGAGCTATGAATGTAAAACATCTGACAATTTCTCTGCTGGTTTCCTTTCCTTTAATTTAAGGTTTGGGAAACCAAGACAAGGTTCATTAGAAATGGGCCCAAAGGTTTTCAGATAGGGATCTGGGGACCATAATTCCACCTAAGGGGGTCTTGGACATGTTAGAGGAAGAGAAATGTAACTTAACAATTTATTTTCCCAAATAGATTACTCATGACTTTTCAAAGAAGGAAGAAAAGGAAGAGGAGGAGAAGGCAATCACGCAGCACCATGGGTAGTATTATTGATTTTTCCTGTGACTTACAGATAGAGCAAGTTTTCAAGCCCTTCAAAAGCATTTCTGGAAATCTTCCTGATTTGGTTGTTGTTCAGAAGCCTGTGGAAAACAGAACATGTTTGAGTGAGAACCATATTCCATCAACATAATGGTAGCTTTATTCAACAGACCAGATGGTAATCAAACATAGAAACTTAATCATGTGCTGGAGAATGTTATCCAATGGCATTCTACTAGTTGCCTTTGGGATCTACAGAAATTGTTTCAGTGAAAAAGTTAATTAAGCTTGGAAATTCCCTATTTTTGTGTTTTATGTGACCACACCAAAATATTAAACACAAAAGACCCCAACCATAAAGAGCTTTATAAAAGCATGTTCATAATCTATTAGCAATAGCTCCCATTGGTAAGGTACTTGATTATTACCAAGCACTTTACATACATTGTTGAATCTAAACCTCACAACAGCTTTTTGAGGCAACTAGTGCAAGTGTTATTGTCCCCATTTTGCAGATAAGAAAATTGTAACTGAGACAAATGAAAATCTCAGAGAAGCTGAAAGATACTTAAGATCACATGTTAACTTTCCAATCCTAAGTCTAATGTTCTTCACACATTATCATGCTGCCTTCTCAAAATATTCATTAAGCATCCACCTGACAAAAAACATCACGAGTTATCTATGAACACAAAGAACATGATCATTGTATTTTCAGAAATTTTCAAGAGAAAGGGGACATTAATAAATCATATTGAATTAGAATAGATTACAGTGTTCAAAGGGATCTTAGAGACCAACTAGTCTAACTGAGTCATTTTACAGATGAGGAAATTGAGGCCCAGGGAGACAAAGTGATTTCTACAAGGCCAAGTTGGGACTCAAACCCAAATCTAATGCTTTTGTCTATTGTACCGTCTTACAGAGACACAGCTAGGCAAAAGCAAAAAGTCTAGAGGGCCTATTAGCATTAAATTTCGAGAAAGACAGATGGATAGAACAGGACAAAACAGACCAGAAATGGGCCTTGGAAGAAAAAGTTGGCTGACAGTGGGTCTCACCAGAGATGAAGGAATATTGGTTCTTTGATTATGCCCAATAATTATAAAACAATTAGCAGTCCAGGAAGCAAAAGGAAGACTGGCAGAGATAAGTGAAATATGAACAGGAGAACAAGTTATAGTTAAATCATCCTATAGCCATGATTGTGCAAGCTTTGCTAATGGTTAACAAATGAAAGTTACAATCATCCGTCTGATAATTATACATTATAAAGTCACACACTGTGTTTCTGGGAAAGCAGAAAAATCACTGTAAGAGGTAGTTTAATTGTAAAAATTGTTTAACTGGAGATCTTGGATCAAAAAATGATTCTTTATCTAGTTATACTATTCAATCACAAAAGACATCTGAAGAACTCACAAATTCATTTGATTGTGGTATGTGCTCCTAAATGTATAAGGTCTACTAATTGGACTGGCACACATATTTCTAGACTTCTCTAATGTCTAACAGACTCTTGCCAGACTTTATTGCTTGCAGGTTTATTTTTAATTCAATGTAAAGTGTTTATTTTGTTTTTGTTGTATGACTGATTAGGGAAACAGAAGAAATGTTTTGGTTGATGGAGCATGTGATTACTTTAGTCATTATATGTAATTATATGAGACAGCCTAGAGAACCACAATCGCATCCTTTCCTAAACTACGAACCTCATGGCTCACTGATAATGGCTAAATGCTATATTTCCCTAAACAGCATTTGAAACTGCTATCTCACACCTCAAGCTGTATTGCCAAGTTCATTTCTCATCACTTGTGATTTTATTTTGTGTTTTGGTCATAACAAATCCCTAGTGTATGCTATGATTAAAATTCTAACCATAGCCAATATCCATCTTAACATATAATTATTAACATCGGTCAATGTCTTAATAATATTAGGTATGTATTTAACATTCAGAAAATACAAATGCCTGTGTTTAGCTGATGTGTCAATATCATTTGCTAGGCTAAAACAAAAAATGATCCGATTAATTCTGGGAATAGGAATTTCCCATATATAATGTCACTTTATATAATGTTAGTAACATGAATAAGTAACCTAATTCCAACATTCAAAAAGTATATGTGTATGATTGTGTTAATATTTGATTTGAATTTAGTTATTCATCTATATTGTTGGAGAACATAGTACTTAAGGAAATTTGTGATCAATTAAAAATAGGTATAGTTTTGTTTGTTTTTCTATCATAAAGGTTAATAAGGCAATCATTCTTATCTTCTCAACTTTGGAAATGTACTTCTTGAGCTCCATCTTAAAAGAAAAGGAGCAAGAGCATTCCAGACAGGATAGACCGATAGTGCAAAGGCACAGAAAGAAGAAATGGTGTCATAGGTTAGGGGTTGAGAGAAGGCCAATCTGACTAGATCACAAAGTGTGGGAAGGGGAATAATGTCCAGTGAAGCTAGAAAGAGAAGTTGGGACTAAGTTATGAAGGCTATAAAGGTTATGAAGGCTGTTTAGTTATTTGAAAGCTAAACATAAAAGTTTATATTTTATCCTAGAGACAATTAGGAAGCCACTGGAATTGCTATTTTCATGTGGTATTTTCCCTAGCCTGTAGCTAGCCAGCTCTCATTCCTATTTCTTTTACCCAGCAATTCAATCATTCCTTGAGGGAGTCAATCCACTTAGCTTTAGGACTCCCAATTTTCAAAGTCATCTTGACTGGTAACTGAGCAAAAGTAAACTTACCTAGCCTACTACATCTGGTCAACCTCAGATCAAAACAACTTCACATCCCTGAAAGACAGTCATTTGGACCATCTTATCATCTGCCTTACAGCTGTGCCTATAACACTCTCTTTCCTCCTTATCCTACCACATAACCATCCCTGCTTTCTACATGTTTGTCTGGACTCAATTAAATCAAAACTACAATTGTTTCTGGAAAGGGTATGTCATATGGATCAATTAATTATCCTTATTACTCCCCAGACTATGTCCTTGTCCACCCCATATGTGTTGTCTTATGGGCTCCCTGAAGTCAAGGACCATCTCACTTTTTGTATTTGTATCCCTGGCACTTCGTATGATGTCTGGAACAAAGACCTCTAAGTGATTAATAAATGATGTTTCATGCATTTATCATCCAAAACTATTTCACTTCCATGGTCATGATATCTGAAATTTCTCTGATTCAATATCCTATATTTCCATCTGTCCTTCTGCCTTACTCCTCCCAAGGATTCTTCTTATTCACAACCCCCTGTGAATGCCTCCAATCCTGTCTCCCCAGTTCAACAGGCTATTGAAGGTTACACATTCTGGTTTAAAGTTACTCCCTTGACAATCTTGACCCTAGAGGTAACCACTGAAACTATACTCAACCATTGTCCTCTTGCTTTTCAGCCATTTATGCCTAGATAAATGCCACAGACGTGGACCACCACTACCATCTACTACCTAATTTCCACCAAACCTTTACTATTGCAGGTCAACCTTTTATTAATTCCTGATTGACCTTCCAGCATACTCCCCACGGCAACTTTCACAACTTTTTTTTACTATCACTTCGAGTTGCCAAGACACTCCTATCCACATACCACTCTTCCCAGCAAATGACTTATATACTACTCTTCTGAGAAAAAATGAAGGCCATCTGTCATTAGTTCCCTTATTTCTTCTACTCCACACCTTGAAAACTCTCTGTGTTTTTACCCATCCTCTTCTCTGTTCTAGTCTCAGAAGATGAAATGGCCCTTCTCCTTTCTAGGCTAAACACATATTTGTGCCCTTGATAAATTCTTTTGAATCTACTTTGGAAGCTTATCTCACCAATTAATTATTCCTTCTCTCTTATTTACAATTTCTCTTTACCTAATGATGCCTACCTACTTGATTATAAATATACTAAAGACTCCTCATTCTTTAAAAACAAAACAAACAAAAAAAAACAAACCTTTTTTTGGAAGGTAAAAAAAGAAGGTAAAAAACTTTTACCTTCCCCCATCATCCCTTTCCATTACATTCTATATTGTTCCCCTTTCCTGACAACCTCCTAGAACAGTAGTTCTTAACATTTATTTGTGTCATAAATATCTGTGACATTCTGGTGAAGCTTATGGACCCCTTTTCAGAATATAGTTTTGAAAGTCATGACATAAAATACATGAAATTACAAAGTAAACCAATTACAGTGAAATGGTTACCGAAAAAAAATTTAAGTTGATGAACTCCTGATTAAGGACTTCTGGCCTTCACTGAGTTGTTTACATTGGCTGCCTTTACTACCTTACCACTCACTCATTTTTTAAACCCCTGCAATGTCATATCTTATTCCAAAGCCTAGACACTGCTCTCTCCAAGGCTGGTGACAATCTCCTTAACTGTGAAATTCAACGGCTTTTTCTCATTCCTCAACCCATATTACTTTTCTAGAGTTGCTCCATTGTCATTTTCAATGGGGGCTTGCAAAATTTGTTGTGATTTCTTCCCTTTCCTCAAGGGATTTCCTTTGTCACAAAATATTTGCCAGTTGATATAGCTTTTTCCCCCTCTAAAGATTTTTCACTTCTCCTCCTCAGTCCATTTTTGCCTGTCCTACTTAACCTTACTGCATCTTTTGTTACTATTGACTCTCTTTCTTCTGAAACAGGATAAGGAGAACCAAGAGTCACAAGATTTTTCTAAAGTTTGAACCCCTGTCACCTGACTACCAAAATTCTTGTGGTTGAGAAATATTTTTTTTAAAAAAGCATCTTCCCAAATCATGCTATTATTTGAGTCTTCATCTATGATCAAAACTACAGGGTTTTATTTTAAGACAGTGTGTTTTAGGGGATAGGGTGCTAGATTTGAGTCAAGAAGATTTGAATTCAAATCCCTCTTCAGACGTTGACTAGCTATGTGACCCTGAGCAAGTCATTAAATCCTCTGGGCTTTAGCTTTTTCATCTAGAAAATGAAGGGGTTGGACTCAATGACTTCTCTAAGGTCTCTTCTAGCTCTAAATCTATGATTCTATACCAGCTTGTCTCTAATAAATGTTTGTTGAATTAAATTGCATCTAGTCCAGTACCAATCCAATCCCAATCCAATAAACATTTATTTAGGCACTGTGCTAAGCACTGGAGATACAATTTAAAAAAATAATAAAGACAGTCCTTGCTCTCAAGGAGCTTACAATCTAATGGAGGGAGACAACATACAAAGACACGCCTGAAAATAAAAGCTCTTCAACTGGCAGGGATTTTTAAGTCAGGTGGTTCCTCCTAAAACTCTCCTATATGTTGATATTACCATTCTCCTAGACACTCAAGCTGAAAACCTGCAATCATCTTTGACTCCTTCAGCTTTGCTCTCCTATGTCTAATCAGTCAACAATTCTCATAGAATTGATCTGTCTGTTATCTTTTAAAGACAGCTTCTCTTTTCCATTCCTACACCTGCTTCCCAGATTCAGACCCTCATCATCTCTCACTTGGGAGAGACAATAGCAATTGCTTCCCAACTGATTTCCTTGCTTCCTGCCTGTTCTCCCCCCAATGCAATCCATCTTTCATCAATCATTCTCAAGAATAGCTTCGTGTCAATATTCAGATAAAAAATTATGTGTTATTCCATTGTTTGGAAGTTAAAGTCCCCAACAATATAGATCCAAATTATGTTTTCAGTCTTATCTCCCACAGCACCTGGACATGCATGTCAAGTTCCAAGTCTTGCTATAATGATGTGCTCCATATCTAGGATTGTATTAAAACTGCTCATTGTTCCCTGAAAATGCTCAGTTTTCCTAAACTCTGTCTCTGTCTACTCATTCTATTCTCTTTATCTAGAATGTTCTCTTCCAAAATCTCTAGGCCTATTAAAATTCTATCCATTCCTTCAATTGCCACTTCTTCCATGAGGCCTTCCCTGATCTCCCCATCTGGATGTGATTTCTTCCCCTGAATCCATGTATTTTATATATGCCACTTATATTTCTGCTTTGAAGAATAGTCACGTCTTCTCACATATCTTTTACTAGATTACAAACTCTTTGAGAATGGTGATTATATTTTACTGATCTGTGTACCCCCTGAAGTACATAGCACAGTGCCTTTGTTAAGAATAGGCTTGGATTGGGCAGGGTAGGGTTTCTATGCAGTAACATGATAGACATAGGTGATATCATGGCTAGGCAGCATCTTGACCAGGAGCTTACAGAATATTACCAAACTGTCCAGCTAAGGCAAAACAGCAATTATACTAAGGGACTGGACAGAAGTAATGTCTCAAAAAAGGCAAGGTGAGATATACCATTGAGTCAAGATGTAAATTTATAGAATAGAAACTCCAATTAGCCCAGGTTAGCTAAGTTTACTAGTAATTTCAAGTGTAAAAGTATAAACTGGTCAAGAACAGAGAGAGTCAAGGTGCCAGGGAGTAGATAAGGCAGAAAACAAATCCAATTATGTCAGAGATCTGTAAAAGAGAAAATGTTCTCTGCTAGGTCCTGCTCCACAGAGCTGAAACCAGGTAGGGCAGCAGATGCAAAGTGAAGTACCACTGTTTTATTGATGAAAATATTGAGCCAGAATGGCTACAAGACTTATCAAAAGGTTACATAGTGGTTTGACCAGACCGACATTCTTTCCATATACTACTTTTGTAGCACCTGATAAAAGGAGCAGGCTTGAATAAGAACTATGATTTGGGGGAACTATGTTCTCCCCTCTGAGATCAAGGAAACAGAAATATAGAGTTTGCATTTTACTTCCCTTTCTACTGGTGACACCAGAAGGAACAAAAATGATTCTACTTAAAAAACGGCCTCTACCATCTTGGAAATTTTCTGCCATACAGGGACTTCTGATAAGACTAACCACCCAGAAATGTATTTTCCCACAGACCTTTAACAACACCTGTGTCTCCAAGGCTTGCACATTTCCCCATTCCCTTTTCTGCTAAAGAATGCCACTGACTGGCTGTGTACTCTAAGCAGTCTAAAAACTTAAAAACACCCAATCTGTACCCTAAGAAGCTGAAACCGCACTAGTCCAAGCCTTAGCACACTAATAAATGTCTTTTTATTGTCTGTCTGGCTCTTTGCCTTGTGATTCCTCAGTCTTACAAACATGATGATGGGTAAGATTCTCAAGGAACCCAGGCTGGAAAATCACAATAACTGTTTCACTATTTAAGGTTCTCACCCATTTGAAAGACAATGACAAAAGAGAAGGGGGGAGGGGAAGAAAACACACACACACACACACACACAACATAGAGTGTTTTATTAGAAATAGCATGGTATAGTAAATAAAGCAATGGATTTAGAGTCAGGAAACCAGGGTTCAAATGCTGCCTGGGACATTTATAAGCTGTGTGATCATAGGCAAGTCACTTAACCACCCAGACTCATTTTTCTTTGTAAATTGGAGGTAATTAACACTTAGCTCACAGGATTATTATAAGGGAAGTGCTTTGCAAACTACAAAGCACCATATAAAGGAGTTCTTACTGTATCTCCCAATATTATGAATTTCAATTTTGAATGCTTGCTGAATTCTTTTATATGTAGTATTTCTATGCAATGATAATAATGCTTCTCATTCATATATCACTTTGCAGATATGTTTTGAATACATTTATTTGCTTACATACATACATATTTAACTTTTCTTTAGCTTGACAAATGTCATGATTTGAGTCAGTACATTCCTGTAAATAGTGACTTTTTTTAACCCATCAAATGTAGGCTTGAAGTTTTAATTTCTCCACCATTTTTTTCATTCCACACAGAATCAACCCAAAGATATGAGAGCAAACAACTTAACTTTATAAGGATTTTTGGAAATGCCTTTGTAGCTGTCAAGAAACAAATCCATTAAAGTGGTTCACAGCTGAATGTATTTTCAATCACACACATATTACTTGTCAAGACTTTTTTTTAATCACAATATGCTTTCCATCAAAAACATCATTGATATAATATTAATGGATGGGCTCTATTACTAGCAGTGTTTTGGTTAAACATATTCTAGAAACTGTCATTCATTTATATTCTTTTGTTGAGTTTTTCATAAAGGGGCTGCACTTTAAATTTCCTAGTGATTCTCCTGTGGAGAAGGTTGGAAAACTAGAAGGAAAAGTTGTTGTCCTACAAATCATCATCAACATCAGTCCTGAGGAAAAGTCAGATGGATGTGCTTAAAGTGAGAAGCATTAAAATCTAGAGAGACCCGACAAAACATTCAAAGGGGAACGGAGGGAGATTCAGGTTGATTATACTGGCAGAGCAAATAAGAGTCTGATTGTTGATGACAGAAGTGATGTTTAGCCTGTGAATCACTGCCTGATGCCAAAACCCTGGAGGAGAAAAGTAAGAATGTGATGGGCAATTTAATCTAAAATGAAATTTTAAATGTGCAAAAATCATTCTAATATACAAAGAAAATCTTCTCTGCACTTATTTAATGAGTTTTAATTTTTATTAAATTATTTAATCAGATAATAAGTTTGTTAATTTTTCCCAAAGATCAACAATTTATTTTCAAATTTGCATAATGGGGAATTAATGTCCCCTCCCCAAAAATGTAAAATAATATCCATTGAGACTCCATAAGTCTCACAAAGCAGTTTCATGTGTCTGCTTAAAACATGAAAGGAAATTCAATAAAGAGTATCCATATTTCTGAAGGAGCGATGTAAAACTAGCTAACATATTGAAAGAATCCCACAAGAATGAGGCAAATCAGTTTGGGGTTAGATACCTATGCAGTCCACTAAAAAGATTAATGGGAAACTAGATGATAAGAGTGGAATTAGAAAACAAGATCAAAAGAGGTACATAAATAAATGACCAAAAGAATCTTTTCTTGCCAAGTATAAACCTGATAGAAAGAAAGGATATATAACAGAAGGCTGAAAGCAATTTCTGTGGATGCAGAGGAGGAAAGGTTACTACAGGTCTTTGTACCAAGTTTGGACTGCTAACACAAAGGAGAAGGGCTCCAGGCAAAGAATCCTTTGTTGCTGTCAATTAGCACTTTTTTTCCTTCTTTTTTGTAAGTGGGAAAGGAGATGGAGGAAGCAAGAAGAGGGGTCAGTGCAAGGGAGAGAGATGGAAGGAAAGGAGATGGGGATATGTGTGTATAAGTCTTTAAGCATCTTCCTCACCTCAATTAGCACTTGGGGAATGGGAAGCAGAAGAAGAGATGATAGGTACTTCTATAAGACACTTGTTTATCACCTTTCCCTCTTCACGCGATTGCTTACAAGAACTACATCTTGTAAAGCTTTTTTTTGAAGTTAGACCAAAGTTGCTCAGATCAGTTTAGCCCACTTAAAACCAGAACCCACAATTCAAATCAAGTCAAAAAGTATTCATGAACCACTTACTACGTGCCAGACACTGTGCTAGATGCTGAGGATACAAAGACAAAAAATTAAATAGTCCCTATTCTCAAGGACCTGACATTCTATGAAAGGGTTGTGGAAGACAGGGGAGGGAAGATAACATGTAGACAGAAAAGCAAATAAAAAATATTCAAAAGAAATATAAAGCAATTGGAGGGGAGGAAGGGCAAATAAAACATTAATTAAGTGCCTACTATAGGCCAGGTGCTGTGCTATGTGCTTTAAAATATGATCCCATCTGATCCTCCTAACAACCTTGCAAGGTAGGTGCTGTTATCATCTCCCTTTTACAGTTGAGGAAACTGAGGCAAACAAAGCTTAAGTGATTTGTCCAAGGTTACACAGCTAATATCCGAGGCCATATTTGAACTGAGGTCTTCTGAGTCCTAGTGAAGAGCTCTATCCACTATGCCACCTAGCTGGGATGACAAGTAACTGGGGGAATCAGGAAGAGGTTCCTGATGAGCTGAACTTGGAAGGGAGGCAGGGGTGAGGAGCAGGCATGTCAGTTCCCATATTGTTTCAACTTCCTGTGTACTTATGCTTTACAGCACTCTCTTCCACATACTGAAAACAACTAACTAACAAGCATTTCTTAAGCACTTGCTCTTTGCCAGGCATTGTGACAGGCTCTGCCCATACAAAGACAGAGAATTAAACAGTCCCTGACCCCAAGGTACTCATCTTCTAATGGAGGAGCCAACAAATACACATATAAATATATTCAGAATATATACAAAGTAAGCACAAGGCATTTTGGGGAGAGAGGGCAACAGTGGCTGGAGGTGAGGTGGATCAGAAAAGGCTTCCAGGACAATGTGGTGTTTGACCTGAGTCTTGAAAGCAGTAAAGGAGTCCATGGAGCAGATATGAGGGAGAGTTTTCCAGGTATAGAGGAGAGAAAGAGAGAGTGCAAAGGCATGGAGGGTGGAGCCAAGATGACCGAGTAAAAGCAGTGACTTGCTTGAGCTCTCCCCCAAACCCCTCCAAATACCTATAAAAAATGGCTCTAAACAAGTTCTAAAGCAGCAGAACTCACAAAAAGACAGCGTGAAACAAATTTACAGCCCAAGACAACCTGGATGATTGATTAGAAAGGTATATGGCACTGGGCTGGGAGAGGAACTCAGTTTGGCGTAGGCATGCAGGCCACAGCGACCCTGGAGCAGGCCTCAGAGGACTGAATCGAGGGCAGCTGTGGCGGTTTCCAGACTTCTCAACCCATGAATGCCAAAGACAACTTAGAAGGTCAGTGGGAAAAGTCTGTTTTTGAGGTGGTAAGAGAGAAGCACAGTGGGGTTCCAGTCCCAGTCCCCAAGCTCGGCCCAGGGCAGCAGCTGCCCCTGAGCTTCCGGCCCACAGACTGAGGGTGAATCAAGCGGCTAATCGGAGGGGGATTGCAGGGATCTCTCTGATGGTGCAGGATTCTCTTGCTTTGCCCATGCTTAGATCTAGGTCACAGTTCTGGGTGGTGGTCCTGGGGCAAGGAGGAGCACTGGTCTGGTGGAGCTTGTAGTGGCGGTGGAGAGGAAATCCTCCTCACAGTTCCAATACAAAAAGGAGTGCTTGTGGTCACTCATAGAGCAGAGCACAAGACAGGAAAGGAGTAAACACCTCGCCCTTGATCATAGCACCTTGGAAGAACTAAAAATTTACAGGTCCCTAGAAGTATCTCTGAAAACAGCTGCACAAAAACCCCTGCAGCTTGGAACAGTACATTCTCCACAATGGAAACAGACCCCTACCTTAACAAAGAGTTTATAGGGGCAGCTAGGTGACACAGTGGATAGAGCACCAGCCCTGAAGTCATGAGGACCTGAGTTCAAATCCGGCCTCAGACCAAACACTTGACACTTACTGTGTCACTGTTACTGAGACACTTAGCTGTGTGACCCGGGCAAGTCACTTAACCCCAATTGCCTAAAAAATTAATTAATTAATTTTTTTAAAAAAAGAGTTTATAACTCAAGCAATTGGCCAGGATCATGAGCAAGCAACGCAAAAAGAGTCAGACCATATTATCTTACTTTGGTGACAAAGAGGATCAAAACATACAACCAGAAGAAGACAACAAAGCCAAAGCTCCTACCTCCAAAGCCTCTAAGAAAAATATGAATTGGTCCCAGGCTCAAAAAGAAGAGCTCAAAAAGGATTTTGAGAAGCAAGTAAGAGAAGCAGAGGAAAAACTGAGAGTGATGCTAAATCAGACCCAAAAAAATACTGAAGAAAATAACACCTTAAAAAAATAGCTTAACCCAAATGGCAAAAGAGGTCCAAAAAGCCAATGAGGAGAAGAATGCCCTAAAAAGCAAAACTGGACAAATGGAAAAGGAAGTCCAAAAGCTTACTGAAGAAAATACTTCCTTAAAAATTAGAATGGAGCAATTGGAAGCTAGCAACGATATAAGAAATCAAGGCACTGTAATACTAATCCAAAAGAATGAAAAAATAGAAGAGAATGTGAAATATCTCATTGGAAAAACAACTGACCTGGAAAATAGATCCAGGAGAGAGAACTTAAAAATTATTGGACTATCTGAATGCTATGATTGAGAAAAGAGCCTAGACATCATCTTTCAAGAAATTATCAAGGAAAACTGCCCTGATATTTTACAACCAGAGGGCAAAATAGAAATTGAAATAATCCACCAATCACCTCCTGAAAAAGATCCCCAAAGGAAAACTCCTAGGAATATTGTAGCTAAATTCCAGAATTTCCAGGTCAAGGAGAAAATATTGCAGGCAGCCAGAAAGAAACAATTCAAGTATTGTGGAAACACAATCAGGATGACACAGGATTTAGCAGCTTCTACATTAAGGGACCAGAGGGCATGGAGTATGATATTTCGCAGGGCAAAGGAGATAGGATTACAACCAAGAATGACCTACCCAGCAAAACTGAGTATAGTCCTTCAGGGTAAAAAAATGGTCATTCAGTGAAATAGGGGACTTTCAAACATTCCTGAGGAAAAGACCAGAGCTGAATATAAAATTTGACCTTCAAATACATGGAAGAGGTAAACAGGAAAGAGAAATCATAAGAGATTTATTAAGGTTAAACTGTTTACATTCCTGCAGGGAAAGATGATATTTGTAACCCATGAGTCCTTTGTCAGTATTGAGGTAGTGGGAGGGAAAAAAATTATATGTATGTATAGATAGACAGATAGATAGACAGAGGGCACAGGGTGAGTTAAAGATGAAGGGGTGATACCTGGAAAATAAAACTAAGGGGTGAGAGAGGATTATACTGGGAGAAGGAGAAAGGGAGAAGTAGAATGGGGTAAATTATTTCACATGAAACAGACAAGAAAAAGCTTTTACAGTAGAGGGGAAATAGGGGAAGGTGAGAGGGAATGAGTGAACCCTATTCTCGTAGGATTTGGCTTAAGGAGGGAATAACATACACAGTGGGGTATGGAACTCTATCTTACCCTACAGGAAAATAACGGGGGAAGGGGACAATAGAGCAGGTGGTTGATAGAGGGGAGGGCAGATTGGGAAAAGGGATAATCAGAAGCAAACAGTTCTGAGGAAGGACAGGGTAGAAAGAGAGAATAGCGTAAATGGGGGGCGGGATAGGATAAAGGGAAATATATTTAGTTTTTCACAACATGACTACTATGGAAGTGTTTTGCATGACTACACATCTATAACCTGTATCAAGATGCTTGCCTTTTCAATGAGGGTGGGTAGGGAGGGAGGAAGGGAGAAAATTTGTAACCCAAAGTTTTAAAAACACATGTTAAAAATTTTTTTTTAATTTTAAAAAAAGGCATGGAGAATGGAGTTGGAGAATCATGAATAAAGAATATCAATAAAGTCAGTTTGACTGGACTGTGAAAAATAGAAGGGGAGTAATGTATAACAAGGCTGTAAAGGTAGAATGGGGCTGGGTTGTGAAAGGCTTTAAATGCTTTAAATATAAGAGTTCATATTTGATCTTATAGGCAATAAGGAATTACTTGTTCAGTAGGGGTTTTTTTTTCAGTCACGTCCTACTCTTGATGGCCCCTTTTGAGGTTTTCTTGGCAAAGATACTACAGTAGTTTCTTTATAGAGGAGGAAACTGAGGAAAAAGAGTTAAGTGACTTGCCCAGGCAGTAAGTGTCTGAGGCCAGATTTGAACTCAGGAAGATGAGTCTTCCCGACTCCAGGCGCAGCAGTTTATTCTCTCTGCCACCTAGTTTAATAAATAGAGAGATGTCAAGGTCAGACCTGTATTTTAGGAAAATCACTTCGATACTTAAGTGAAGGATGGATTGGAGAGGGGAAACGATTGAGACAAAAACCAATTAGGGGGCTTTTTTAATAGTCCAGAAAATAGGTGATAAGAGCCTGAAAGGTGAGCCCTGAGAAAGAGTCAAATCTGAGACATCTTGTGAAGGTAAAAATGACAAGACTTGATGACTGATTGACTGTCTGTGTAGGGTAAGGGAAAGTAAAGAGCTGAGGATAAAATAAGATTTAATCAAAATGTAGAGGGTTTCTTAGTCTGTTTTAATCAGTACAGGCTCATTGCTTTATCCAATAGCTTGGTGGAAGCTGCTATGGTTCAACTGCTAATTTTGAAGGTAATACTTCTTGACAATGAATGAGTAAAAATCTGGCCAAAGTGATCATTTCCAGGCCAACTACTCCTTCCATGTGGATTACATAGAATTTTCTATTTAATTAATCTTCGCAACTACTATCCTTGGTGTCTGTCAAGGACTAAGCCTTTTCTTCTCTATAGCCACAACCAGAGTGATCTGCCTTCCGGTACAAAGATCTCCTTATCATGAGATAAGGAGCCAGACCTTGGAGATCCAGGAGTTTTTAAGTTGAGATCCACAAACTCTCAAGAGGCCCATAGAGATATTTCAGGGGGACAGTAGACTTGAATGAGGGAAACACATCTTTATTTCAATTTAGTTTGTTTCCTTTGTAATTGTATATAATTTATGAATTTAAAAACATTTCTCTGAGAAAGGGGTCTATAGGCTTCAACAGATGGCCAAAAGGGTTCGTAATTCAAAAAAGGTTAAGAATCTCTAACCTAATCTAACCTTTTTTTTAATTCAGATGAAAAAAATTGAGGCCCAAAGGGTAAAGGGATTTGCCCTGGGCCACACAAGAATTGAGTAACAAAGCTGGGGGTCTTTGAAGTCCAAATCCAGCACTATATCATACCCTTAATAAATTCCTCAAGTTATTCAAATGAAAAAATTAACTTCACAAGAACAGCTTGGCAATAGTAATTTAATGTGACTTAGATTCTTCCAGACTAAAGATGTCAAATTCATCACAAAACTCCCAAGTGTAGCTAAACTAGATTAAAATGCAATTGGAAAATGTTTTATATGTACATATATGTGTATATATATATATACACATATGTATATATATACACACACATATAAACACATAATATATGTGTATATGTGTATGTTTCTATGTATACATATACAATAAAATATAGATAATGATAATATCTGATTTTCTAAGTGAGTATGCAGCCTTCAGGATCTGTTTCTATTTGAGTTTGGCACCACTGTTCCAAGCTATTGAAACATTTTGCCATCAATTGAGTTTTAGTAGTTGGGGCATAGCAAAAAAAAAGAAATAAAAAATAAAAGTGCATTGGAGGAGGTAGCATGGGATTTTTAGCACAGAAGTGGGGCATAAAACAGAGCCTTCATTACATAAAGTCTTTGTAAAGTGGGATGCATTTTTAGAAAATGGAAATACAAATTAGTAGAGATGACAGAACTTCGAAAAATAATTTAGGCGATCCAATGGTGGTGAGAAATCTCTCTCTCTCTCTCTCTCTCTCTCTCTCTCTCTGTGTGTGTGTGTCTCTTCAAATTGCCTTTAGGGCTATAAAAGAATAATAACAATAGTTCACCTTTACTTAGCACTTGACAATTTACAAGGGTTTTCTGCTATTCTAGCCCTGCTGCAATTCTTGGACACGATACAGAAGTGACTCTGAGCTCTCCTAAGGTAAACTAGCAGAGCAAAAGCTGTGATCAGCCCTTCAGACATGGGTCCATCCTCCAGGGCCCACCCAGCAAAGTTTGGAAAGGCCCATCCCCACATGGCTGTACACCCTCAGATGACAGAATCACAGATTTAGAGCTGAAAGAAGCCTTAAGTATCGAGTCCAACCCCTTATTTTCATAGATGAGGAAATGAAGGTTCAGAGACAGTAAGTGATTTGCCCAGGGTCTCAGAGTTTGAGGTGGGATTCAACTTCAAGACCAACACCCTCCTCACTACATTAAACCACCAGAACACCAGGGAATGATTCTTTTTGGCCACGGTAAATCAAACCATCTACTGATGTTAGCTTCATTAATGAAAGGAATACTATGTAATCATGGATCCTTGAAGTATTTCCATGTAAAATTAATTTCCCAAGGTAACATGGATAGTTAGTGGCTGTCAGGACTCACTTCTTCTCCTCTACCTTTTGGAATTGTCTCCTCCATAATCTTCCTAACTATAGTCCATCCTTTCTCTGAGCAAAGAAATATTTCTACCGTACTGCTCTGCTAATTGCATATGCTCATTTAAAAACCCTCAGGAGAATCTGATGTAAAAAACAAATAAGCATTAATAAAATGTATTTTTGAAATCTGAAACATTTCTATGTCTGGTAAACAAATTCAAGGAAATTAGTGGAAGTTAGAAGATTTCAGGAAGATTTAAAAATAAACCTCATTTACCTTCTTTGTAGGTGTCAAGGTCAATTGCTGTGAATAAAAGGCTTTCAAAAAAGAAATCAACGCACAAGTCAATACTAAAAGTAATGGACCTTTGATTGACAGGTTTAGTCTCTAGAATTTCCTCCTTCTTCATCTCCTTCTCTAGGCTTCCCCAGCTTCTCTCAGGTTCCACCTAAAACCCCACCTTCCGCAAAAGTCTTTTCCAATCACCCTTAATGCTAATGTCTTCCATTCAGATATCTCCAATTTATCCTGTATATATCTTGTTTTGATATAGTCTGATGTTGTCTTTCTAATTAGACTATGATTTCCTTCAGACCAGAGATTGGGTGTTTTGGTTTTGTTGTTTTGTTTTGCTTATCTCTTTATCCCCAGCACTTAACACGGGGCCTGGCACATACTGGATGCTTGCTAAATGCTTACTGCAATGACTTGTTTAAGAGAAAGACACATAGCTTAACAGGAGATGCCCAAACCAAAGGGGAGACAAGGATCTCAGAGGAAAGGCATTAGAGCAGCTCACTCACTCCCTCACACTGGAATTGGACTGACTCTTCCAACATGGATCTGTGAAGAGCAGGGAAAAGATCAAATTAGGGATGTCAGCAAGGAGCCTTGAGTACAATAGCCTGTAGGCCCATGGCTAAAGGAGACAATCCATGATGATCTTAAAGAAGGATCTCACTAGAATTCCTAGGTTCAATTTCACTCTACCTGGAAGTGGGAAACCTGAGACCTCGAGGCCATATGTAGCCTTGTAGGTCCTTAGGTGCGGCTTTTTGACTGAGTCCAAGTTTTACAGAACAAATCCTTTTATTAAGGGGATCTGCTCTATGAAGTTTAGATTCAGTCAAAGGGTAGCACTTGAGGACTTAAAGGGTCTTATGTGGCCATGAGACTTCAGGTCCCACCTCCTCCCCCTTCCTTGCTCTACACCTTCAAGGTAGCTCGGATGGTGATAGAGAAAAGATCCTACTCAGGTGGGTCCAACTGTCTTCCCATACCTGAAGTCCCAGCTGAGAAGACACTAGTTATCTAGGAAACTGGAAGTTTTCAGTCTGAAAGCTTCCAGACATAGATGGTTGAGTTATGGGGGTCAGAGAAAAGAGGCCTGGCAGAGGGAGAGGCAGTGTCTGGCAAGTGGAGAAGGTATGTCAGTTTGTTGGACAAAAAAAGACTAATCACAAAACACCAAGGTTTTCCAGACTAAAATAGCATGTAATTGTGTGTGTGTTTGGGGTGGGAGAATGATGATGATGATTATGATGATGATGATGATGATAATTGTGATGGTGATGGCGATGATGATAATAACATGCCCTAGGGACTCCCCATTGCCTAAATAATGGAGGGAGAGACCAACGTTTTTCTCAGCTGGCCAAAATACAGCCCTAAGGATGTGGGCAGGAAGGACAGCAACAAACATTTATAAGGGTCTGGTCTGTGCCAGGCACTGTGCTAAGAACTTTACAAATATTACCTCATCTTATCCTCACAACAACCTTGAGATATAGATGTTATTATCCCCATGTTATAATTGGGGAGAGTCACACAACTAGTAAGTATCAGAAGCTGCATTTGAACTCATGTCTTCCTGATTCCAAGCTCATTGTTCTCTCCACCTAGCTGCCTCTGAGGAGCACTGGATTTAGGGTTAGAAAAAGTTGAGTTCAAATCTTATTGGGTGTATGCCCTAACTAATCTCAGCCTAAATTTCTTCATATGAAAAATAAGAGGGGTATGGACTCAGTGGTCTCTAAAGGTTCCATTTCAGGTCTAAATCTACATCTCTATGATCCCTAGCAGACTAGAACTAACATGGCTTCAGTAACCCGAAATAGAAAAACCCAGAAGACAGTATCAGGGAGTAACACTCACTGGGGATGACTCACCCAGTGACTACAAGAAGATTCAGCATAGCAACATAACCATAACCTCTGGCACACAACCAAGATGGCCGCGGGGCAATGAGACCAGCAGAGTAATACGTCAGAAAAGGTAACATGCCTAACAGTTACTATGGGATAAGTGCAGCAGAGACTACAGGATCAGTTATCAACATAAGACCAACATGAACTAGTGAAACACCCAACAAGGAGTGGGTCCAATCAGAGCCCTATGATGGCATCACCAGAAGGCATCTGTGATATGAGGATGAAGTGATTTTCTACAAATATTTCCCACATGTGCTTCATATATGTTACTATATGTTCTCACTCCCCCCTTGATGGTGTGTATATATGTATACATATATATGTGTATGTGTGCATGTGTCTATACATATACATATATGTGTATATGTGCATATGTATGTGTGTATATACATATTTGTAAGAGAGTATGCCATAGATATATGAGAGAAAATGTCCTATTGCAAATTCTTTTCATTCAGTCAATCTCACTCATCAACACCTACTATTCATAAGGTATTATCACCATGATAATCACTGGAGAAACAATAAAGGTAAAACATAGTCTCTGTTCTCAAGTAGCTCAGAGTCTAAAGTGGGAAACAACATACAAACAACTACGTACAAACAAGATATATACAGGATAAATGGGAAATAATCAAGAGGGAAGGGGAATTGGGAAAGTCTTCCTATAAAAGGTAGGATTTTAGCTAGGACTTGAAGGAAGCCAGGGAAGGCAGGGATGAAGGAGAGCATTGCAGGTATGGGGGGGACAGAAAATGAAAAATGCCTGAAATTGGGAGATGGAGTGTCTTGTTCAAGGAAGAATGAGGAGGCCAGTGTCACTGGATTTCAAAGAACATGAAAGATCACATTGACAGCTGAGTGAAGGGTGGACTGGAGCAAGGAAAGGCTTGTGCCAGGCAGACCAATAAGCAGGCTATTGCAATATTCCAGATGAGTTGCTAAGGGCCTATATCAGGGTGGTGGAAGTGTCAGAGGAGAGAAGGGAGTGTGTGTGAGAGATATTGTGAAAATAAAATTGGCAGATATTGGCAACAGATTGAATATGGAGTGAGGGGAGTGAGAGAAGAATCAAAAAAGAAATTCAAGGAAGGATGGTACCCTCCACAGTAACAGACAATTTAGGAAGAAGGGAGGATTTGAGGAAAAGATGATGAGTTCAATTTTGGTCATGTTGAGTTTAAGATATCTGTAGAAAATCCCATTTAAGATGTCCAATAAGCAGTTGGTGATATGAAAGTGCAGGTCAGCAGACAAGTTAGGGCTGAATAAGTAAATTTGAGAATATCAGCATAGAGATGATAATTGAATCCATGAGAGCTGACTGAGCAGCACCTCTATATGTGGTGAATTACTACAGAAGGAAAAAGAAAGTGGGCCCAGGAAAGAACCCAGTGGGACACCGACCTTTAACAAAGAATGACACTGATTAAAATCCATTGGACGAAACTGAGAAGGAACAGGCAGGTAAATAGAAAGAGAACTGGAAGACAGTAGAATCCCAAAAAGCTAGAGAAAAGAGAATTATCAAGGCTAAAAGGGTTATCAACAGTATCAAAAGCAACAGAGAGGTCAAGAAGGATTGAGAAAAGGCCATTAGATCTAACTGTTGATCAATCATTGGAGAAGGTAATTTCTATAGAATAATGAGGTCAAGAAGCCAGAATAAAGAGAATTAAGATGAGAATGAGAGAAAAAGGAAATGGAAGCACCAATTGTAGATAGTCTTCTAAAGGAATTTAGCCATAAAAAAAGAGGAGAGATATAGCATGACAGCTAGAGGATATGGATGGATCAAGTGAGGGTTTTTTAAAGATGGAGGAGACCTATACATGTTTGTAGGCAATAGGGAAGCAGAGAGTAAACAAGGGGAAAATGAAGATAATTGAGAAAGAAAGGATTTTAGAGGGTCAATCAGCTGAAGGTGGGATAGAATGGTGTTCGTTATCCATGGAAAAGAGTTTGCCTTTGCAAGGAGAAGGGACTTCATTATGTGAGACAGGTGAGGGGGAGATGATGACAGAAGGCATCTGGGTGAGGTGAGATAAGGACAGATGAAGACAGCTCTCAGTGAATGGCTTCAATTTTTTCAGTAAAATATGGGGCAAGATTCTCAGCTGAGAGGGTGGAGGGAGGGAGAGCCCTGAGAGGTTTGAGAAGGGATGAAAAGAGTGGGATAGTGAGCTAATTAGGGAAATATAAAAGGATGGCTTTGCAGTAGTGAATACTCAATTGAGGTTTTTAACATAAATTTGTAGTGGGTCTAATCATCATGGTTTCATGATTTTCTCCAGCTTTGTTCAACAGCAAAGTGTGTAGGAGCTAAGGTGATGGAATGCTGGGAGTGATCCAAGTCTGAGGCTTGGCAAGACAGGATTGGTCATATGAAAAGGGGACAAGGGACTCAAGATAAGAAGACAGTACTGAATAGAACTAGTTCATCAATGCATCAATTTGGAGAAGGGGGTGTATAACTAGTGAAGGGGTGATGGTCTGAGAAAGAATTGTGTGGATGAAGAACAGGGTTTGGGGTTGCAAGGCAGAAGGAGAGGGGGAATGACAATGAGTGTGATCAGATAATGGAAATTCAGAGTTCAGGAACACAGAAGTAGTACATGGGTGGATGATGGTAAGATCAAAAGTATGACCATCTTTGTTTGTGACTCAGGTTAGGTAGAAAAGCAAGTCAAATGAAATGAGCAAATCAAGGAAACTGTAAGTTATTATGTTTGAAGGTATCAATATGTATGTTTAAATCCCCTAGTATGAGGGCAGGAGTTGGGGAGGAAGAAAGACTGTGAATCAGACACTGAGCCCTCATTGAGGAAAATATCAGAGTATTTTGGGGGTCAAGAGACAACAGCTACCAGACTCTTGATTAGGTGGTAGATGTGGATTGAGTAAACCTCAAGGGAGGAAAGGTTACTGAGTGATGATGGAAGAGAGAAAACCTGGAAGTGGCAGTGGTGAGCAAGAAGTATTCCAACTTCCCCCAACCTTCACCAGTGAATCAGAAGGAATGAGTGAAAGCAGAGTAAGTGCTAGAAAGAGAGGGCAGGGAGTCTTGTTATCTGGACAGAGCCAGACATCACTGAGAGTCAGAAGAAAGAAGGAATAGGAAAAGAAATGATTTAAAATGAAAGCAAGTTTGTTGCATATTATGGTGCAGACACTCAAGTACAGTAGAAGGGGTGGATAGCTTGAGAGGAAGTTGGGGATGTTGAGTTGAAAGGAATAGTGATAAGAAGCGGATAATGGGAAACAGAGTTTGCATGATGACCCTTGGGGGTTCAGAATTATGGGATGAGGAAGGTCGGATGAGAAAGGGGTTTACTAATCACTGAAAAATGAATTTGGCAATTATATTGTAATACTTAGAAATTCTGATCAATCCAATTTCCACTAAAGGTTTGATGATGAAATATACTATCCATCTCCAGATGGAGAGAGGATAAATTCAGAGCACAAATTGGAGAATATTTTCCTTTCTTTCTTTTTTTTCCTCTCTCTTTTTTTGTGAGAAGATGGCTAATACAGAAATTTTTTTTATAATAATACATATTTGCAATTGTTCCTCCCTTTCAATGGGAGGGGGAAGGGAAGAAAAAGGGGAAAGAATGCACAACTGAAAATAAAATTTATTTTTCTAAATGGGTATAGGTAGGTTTTTATTGTCCATAGGGGTTTGGCCTCAGAATAAAGTCCTCTTAGGGCCTTATACAGTTCAGACAAGAGGACAAGTACTTAGAGTTGGTTCTACTCCCCTTCACCCAAGTGTAGAGATCAGTCTGGAGATGAATGGAATGGCCTTTCTCTTCTTCCCTGGAAAGGAGGAATCTAGTGCTTAATGGAATAGTGTTTCTCTTTTTCTGGAGAAAGGCTGGAGACCAGGAAGAAGACCAAGTGATAGAATGGTGATGTTACATTATTAAATTTCTTTGTTTTGAACTAAGTATGCTGTTTGATTAGCTGGTTAGAAAAAAAAATAATCATATCGGTAGGGGCTTGCGAGTCATTACTTTGAGCAGATGTGGATTTGTAGCATCTGGAACCTGGGGTAGATCTTCTGGCATCCCCAAATGTGACAGAAGGATGCCCCAGATAATACATAAAAATGGTGAATTTCTGAGTCTTCCACCGAAGGTGGATCCAACCTAGCTTTCTAGCCTTATCCACATCTTACTTCTATCCACATACTCTATATTTTATCCAAAATGTAATCAGTCCCTGATCTCATCCTTCTCTCTGCCATTCCTGTGGCATCTCCATGCCTGTAATATCCTCCCCAACCATGGTCAATTATTAAAGTTCTTCTTCCTTGTTTTCAAATGCCAACTCACAAACTGCCTCCTCTATGAAGCCTTTCCTGCTCACCAACACCCCCTCTCCTGAAAGTTCTCATTGCACCTTTCTTGGACCTTCATTTTGCACTGACCACACTCACCCTTGTATCAGTTATTCGTGTTCATGCCGTTTCACCCCATTAGATTGTAGGATCTTTAAAAGCAAAGCCTTTGTTAACTATATCATTGTCTCTCTGACACATAGCAGAGTGCCTTCCAACCAATAGGTGCTATATAAGTGAACAAATGAACAAAGGAACTAGGGCTTTTGACCTTTTGTCCAACATTCCTTTGACTATATATACTATGCTGCTTCTCCATATCATATCCTTCTCGGTATCACATAGATTGTGAATCATCCTTGTATGTAACCATGTGCCTATCTCTATACCTAGGGCAGTCAACGTCAAGCAAAAGTCCAAAAGTCTATGTGTCATTTATTTTGCCACTAATAGTGACTCATCAATTGTCACACACGCTACCAAATACCAGAGTATTTAGTATTTAAACCCAGGACTTCTAAATTCAAGTCCAGAGTACTTTTCATTAAACTACTACCCCTTTTTAATTAGAATCAGAATTTCAAGAGAAAAACAGGTTTAATGTGGAAGCTAGATATTATTACAGAAATGTAATAATAGCTAGAATTTATATAGTGCTTTAGTGAGTTTTATACAGTGCCATAGTGAGTTCAAATCTGGCCTCGGACACTTACTAGTTATGTGACCTTGGGCAAGTCATTTAACTTTGTTCATTTCAGTTTCCTCATCTGTAAAATGAGCCTGAGAAGGAAATGGTGAACCACTCCAGTATCTTTGCCAAGAAGACCCCAAATGGGTCATAAAGAGTTAGACACAAGAAAACATGACTGAACAATGACTGAAATATAGTGCTTTAAGGTTTGCAAAACACTTTACTAAAATTATCTTATTTTAGTCTCACAACAATTCTGGGATATAGGTGCTGCAATGATTATTCCCATATTACAGATTTTAAAACAAACAAAAAACTGAGGCACAGAGGTTAAGTGACTTGCCCAGAGTCATACAGCTGGTAAGTGTCTAAGAATGTAATTGAACTCAAGTCTTCCTAGCTCCAGGCTCAGTGGTCTATCCAGTCTGCCACCTAACTGCCTTTGCATCTATATGCAGGCATATTCTCTGCATTTATTCACCGTGGAGTCTAATACAATCATACTCCCTGTTGCCTGATGAAATTATAGGTCAGGGTATAGAAGCTAGACCATAGAGGGAAATTAAGGAATATGTTTCTATTCTGGTCCAGACTATAGTCGCAAATGGGATTGTTCTTTCCGACTATAAATACTAATTATACAAAATGAACACAAAATGATCCACTGCTAGTATGTATATGCCATAGATCTACAGCTTTAGAGCTGGAAAGGGCTTTAAAAAGCCTTCTCTTCAAAACCACCTCATTTCACAGGTAAAGAAACTGAAGCCAAGAAATACTAAGTGACTTGGCCACATAAAGAGTAAATGGCAAAACTGGGCTTTAATCTAGTTTCTTAATCTTCAAATCTGAAGAAGGCTCTTTCACTGACACGCAATAAATGTTATTTGATTTGATATCCATGTTGCTTAATTTTGTACATTTTTGTTAAAAGTATTTGGAAGGAAACTCAGATGTCTTCACAGTGTTCTGTCTTTATTAAAGGGAGAATGACCAAAATACAGTATTCTCAGTGACACATGACATCTCCATTGGGGTTAATGACGTGAGGTCAAGATGTGGCTCCTAAGTGAATAACTGCATTGCCTTTACACTTAAATACAAATAAGTTATTTGCTCTCTCTTCCACAAACATCATTGGCAATACAATGGGTCTGGTTCAGCTTACTTTAGTTCTGTTTACTTTCAGTCTGGATACTTTCCAGAAATGTGGCTCATGAATCTCTTTCCATGAAGGTTTGTGTATTTCATTCCCATGCTGACAGAAGTAAACAGAGTTTAAAGCTTTTTATAAACATAAACCAGGGCAGTTTGGCTATTTCTATGGTTACTGAGGGAAGCATTCACAAGGGGAGTAAAGGAAGGATTATCTCTTGATAATTTCCCATAGCTAGACGTCTAAAGAACTATTAAAATTTTAAAGCATCTTATGAATCATTTTCAGCTGACAAAAGGACAAGTAAGAAGTTGATTTATATGAAAATATACTCATTATCAGTTTGGGGTGCCAGATTTTTCTTCAACGTCTGCTTCTCAAAGGATAAGACTACTCTGAGGTACCTTCTACCGCTAAAATACTAAGAAGTTCTCTTAACTTTGATTTTCTGAGATGGGGCTTGGCAGGGGGAAAAAATCAAGTGCAGAAGGAAGGTGCTTTAAGAGGAAGCCAGGGTACTGGGCCACCAGATCCTCTGGCTCTTGACCTAGTTCAGTCTATATACCTCCTCTTGTTTCACGGCCGGAAATTTTCCACCTATGAATATGCCATTTTTCCTTCTGTTGTTGTATTCGAACACACATGTGTATGCACATACACTCACAGAGAATGTGGAAAGAGATGAGTGTTCACTCCTCAGATTTCCAACACCATTTTATTTTATCATATTCTGTCTTACACTGTATCTCTTCATGGGAAATCCCTTGTCCCCTTCGATAGACTCTAAGCTCCATGAGGGCAGAGATTTGTATCCGATTTCATCTTTGGGCTCCCAGCACCTAAGACAGTTCCTTGTACATGTTGCTTTGGTCCAATCATTTCATCATGCAACGTCCAGCTCTTTGTGACCCAATTTGGGGTTTTTCTGGCAAAGACATTGGAATGGTTTGCCATTTCCTTCTCCAGCTCATTTTACAGATGAAGAGCTGAGGCAAACATGACAGGTGTTTAATCTTTTTTTTAATTGTATTTTATTCAGATCTTGACTTACGACCTTAAAGTATTTTCTAGGAAAGACAAACTGGGAATTACTTTAGTGTACAGCTATGTATTTTTAACATGTTTAGAACAAGTCTGTTCTCTTAATTTAAATATTTCACCATCACCATCACCATCATCATTATATCTAACACATAAAGCTTACTACCTATCAGGCACTTTGCTAAGCACTTTACAATTATTATCTCATTTGATCCTCACAACCTTGGGAGGTAGGTGCTATTATCCCTATTTTACAGATGAGGGAACTGAGGAAAACAGAGGGTTAAGTGCCTTGCCCAGGGTCACATAGCTAGTAAATGTCTGAGGCCAGAATTTAACTCAAGTCTTCAGGCCTAGCACTTTATCTACTGTATCATCTAGCTTATTTAAATCTTAAATAAGATATAAATCTTATTTATATCCTCACCTTATTTAGGAAACCATTTCCCCATTCCATTAATTTACAATGGTAAACTCAAGGCTAGCCCCTGTTATAACTGCAATTATAATTGTAATTTCCAAAGTTCCAATTTAGTGTGCTCTGAATCATCAGTGAGGTCCTCTCAGTTAAATCAAACCAGTTAAGCTAGGACAATAATTGAAACAGAAGTATGGGAGTGAAGGGCTAAAAGGGAAGAGGGGAAGTCAAGATAGACCTAAATTAATCCCAAGTAGGAGAGGCCAGTGGAGACAAAGGATGCCTTTCTAGGTGATGGGAAGAGGACTGAATCCTAAAATCTTAGTGGTGGAATGAGAGAGCCTTTCTAAACCAACGTTCCATACAATGAAGGAATCCCCTTTACTATACCACAATTCTCGCATTCTTTACTGTGTATGCCTCTCCCCTGTTTAAACATTTCCAGTGATAAGAGGCTCCCTACTCCCTGAAGCAACTCATTCCACTTCTGAACAGATTTATTGTTAGGAAGCTCTTCCTTAAATTAAATTAAAGTCTGTCTGTAATTTCATACATTTCTCCTAATTCTGACACTTGGAGTTAACACAGACTAGTTTTAATCTCTCCTCCGCGTGACAGAAGTATGATGTAATGGGAACAAGCACTGGGCTGGGACTCAGGCTCTGCTCCTTTCGATTTATGTATCCGTTTAACCTTAAGGGAGTCACAACTTCTCTGGCTACGTTTCCTCAACTGTACAGCGGGGACAATGTTTGCTGTGCCAACCTCACAGAGTTGTTATAAAGCTCAAAAGAGAATTACGAAGAACAGTTTTGTAAATTCTAAAATGCTATAAAACTGAAGGTATTATTTTCACAGCTCATCAAATATTCAGCCATCTTTTCCTCCCCAAGTCTTCTCTTTTCCAGGCTAAACATCCTCCATTCCTTCAACCATTGCTTTTGTGGAACGCTTTTCGGATGCTTCACTACCCTAATTCCCTAGTTATCCTCCTGATATATTACAGTCATTGATGTCCTTTTTCAAGTATTATCCCAAAGTGAACATGATACTCAAGACGTGTTTTTATTTTATTTTTATTCTGAATTTTGTTGCTGTTGTTGTGGTTCATGTCCAACTCTTTGTGACCCCATTTAGGATTTTCTTGGCAAAGATATTGGACTGGTTTCCCACTTCCTTTCTACAGATGGGGAAACTGAAGCAAAAAAGTTGAGTGATTTGCCCAGGGTCACCGAGCTAGTGTCTGAGGTCAGATCTGAACTCAGGTCTTCTTGACTCCAGGCCCAGTGCTCTATCCACTATACCATCTAGCTGCCTTTATGCTGAACTTAAAAATACCAAATTAAATATACATTTCCATATACATTGTGAAAGCCCCTATTATGCAGAGCTTGCTTTTCTTTTTCAACATATAATAATGAACCAAACTTTCAAAACTGTAAAGAAGAGTGGAATGATTACAATTTTTTTCTTAGATTTTAAATTCAATTCAACAAACATTATTAAGCACTTACCAGGTGGATGGCATTCTACTGGAAGAAGAGGACCCTAGGCCACATTCAAAGACAATGAAATAGTTGCTGCCCTCAAAGGGTTTATATTCTACTATACATGAACAGAGACCATTATGGTTTGAGGTAAAATAATTTAAGGATGGTTTCAGGGAACTATAAGTAGGGAAAGAAATTTGGGGAGGAGGAGAGAGGCAGTGAAGCTTCCCACAGAATGTAACAATTGAGAACAGAGTTTCTACCAAAACACTGGAGAGGGTAAGTACTCAGGACCACACAGCTAGTATGTGTCTGAGGAGGGATTTGAATATAGCTCTGAAGCCAGTTTTCTATCTAGTACAGGGATGAAATATGTTCCAGGCACAGGGAACAAGGTTGGTGCTCTATGAAGACACAAATATCAGAGGGTTGTGAATTTAGAATTGGAAGGGATCTGAGAAGTCACCTAGATCAACCCTTTCATTTTAAAGGAAAGGAAACTGAGAGCCAGAGAGGTTAAGTGAACAATGATTACTGATAGCAGAGACAGGATTTGAATCCAAGCCCTCTGACTCCAAATCTAACACTTTTTCCCACTACAAAGCAGAGGGGATGGCATGGATGGAAAATAGTACTTCTTGGCTGCAAAAGAGAGAATGTGAAGTAAAGTAATAATAATCCTGGAAAGATTGGAGCCAGACAGCAGAGTGCTTTGCATGCCAGACCAAGGAGGTTTTATTTTATCCCAGAGTCAGTAAAAATTTACTGAAGGTATCTGAGCAAGGTGAAACCTGTGCTTTAGGAAAGTGATTTGGCATCTGTGCAAAGACAGAGAAAACTGCTTGTATAATGCAAAGGAAAAAGAACTGACTCCAGAGTCAGAGGACCTGAATTCAAATGCCCCCTCTGATGCTGGCCTTCCTAGGCCTCAGTTTCCTTATCTGTAAAATGAAGGGGATGGATTTGATGGCCTCTGCAGTCTCCTCTAGCTCTCAGAACTATAATCCTGTGATCTGAAATAGACAAATAAGGAAGCTATCATAATAGTCCAAGCAAAAGGTGACAAGAGCCTAAATAAGGATAGTTCTGTTGTTGTATAGTCATTTTTCAGTTGTTTCCAATTCTTCATGGGGGTTTTCTTGGCAAAGATACTAGATCGATTTGCTATTTGTTTCTCCAGTTCATTTTACAGATGAGGAAACTGAGGCAAATAGGATTATGTGACTTGCTCAGGGTCACTCAGCAAGTAAGTCTGTCTGAGACTGGATGTGAACTTAGGTCTTCCTGATCCCAGGCCTAGTGCTCTATCCACTGTGGTACCTAGCTGCCCACAATAAGGATAATAGCTATGTAAATAAAGGATGAATGAATGGAATGCACTTATTAACGCTTACTATGTGCCAAGCACTATACGAAGTACAAGGAATGCAAATACAAAAATAGGACAGTTCCTGTCCTCAAGAAGTTTTCATTCTAATGAAGGAAAACAACAAAGGATTGTTGTTGTTGTTGTTGTTTATCCTTCATTTTCAAAGAGCACCAATAACATCATGGGGGGATGTCCTGCCTTGTGTGTGAAGTGGACTTAAGTGAGGCAGAGTTGCACAAAGTCGTCAGCCTCACTCTGTCTTCCACAGTCACGGAAGTCCAGTAGCAAGACAAAAGTTGAGATGACTAGCTTTGGCCTGGGATGCAGTGGGATGACCTTGGTGCCTTCATGTCTGAACAAGCTCTAAGCACTCCACACCACCTGCTTCAGCCTCCTTCATGGCCATTGGAACAAATTGTTCTCACGGGCCCATTCTGCCAGGGGAAGTCTTCACATGCTTGGTGTAGACACTCCCCTAACTCACCAATAAGTTTGAGGCCTGTCAATTACCCTCAACCTAGCTTAGCTTGTCTGCCAAGAGGGTTTTTCTAGGGTGTGACCATTGCACGTGCTATAGCTTCTGGCAGCCTCAGAATGATGACACAGGGAAGGAAATTTTGGTCTGAGGAGTCATAGTAACAGTGAACTGATTGACAGGGAAAATAAATTGGCCTATCTTTTTAGAAAGGGTTGTAGTATTGATTTAATTTCTGTGTCCACAAGCAAGATGTGGAATGTGGCCTGGAACACATGCACAGGGGCAGGGCAGATGGTATGATAGGATATGAAGTATGGGCTGGTATGGGGACAGCTAGATACATTGGGCTGAGTGAATCTGCAATCATCACTCACCAATCAAGACAACTAAGACCCAGGGCAGGAGTTCCAAAGTTGAGTAGAGAGAAATGGAGGAATGTAGTAAAGGATAAATCAATAAAACATAATGATAATCACAACAACAACTAACATTTATATAGTGCTTACTATGTGCCAGCCACTTTACAATTATTATCTCATCTGATTCTCACAACAACACCAAGATGATTATTATAATCTCCATTTTACAGATGGGAAAACTGAAGAAAACAGAGGTGTGACTTGCCACAGCTAATAAATGTCTGAGGCTGAATTTGAACTCAGGTTTTCCTGACTACAGGCCCAATGCTCTATCCATTCAGCCACCTAGTTCAGTGAAGTGAGGAAGACGAAAGGATTAAGGATGATTACAAGGTTACATATGTAAGGTATGGGAAGGATAGCAATGATGATCTCATCAAAAATAAGAAATTATGTATGTTAATAAAGGTTGAAGTAGAAAGGCAACAAATTCTGTTTTAGATATGTTGAGTTTAAGAGGTTAATTGACATAATAATAATAGCCAGCACTTATATAGTGCTTTAAAGTTTGAAAAGAGCTTCACATGCATTAACTCATTTGAGCTTCACAACAATGCTCTTAGGAGATGCTATTATTATACCCATTTTACAGTTGAGAAAACTGAGATTAAGAAAGATTAGAACTTGCCCAGAGTCACCTATTTCATAAGTGTCTTCAGCAGGATTTGAATTCATATCTACATGATTCTAAGTCCAAGATTCTATCCACTATACTTCTCTATCCATTTGGACATTCCCAATAGGTAGTGAGGGACTAGAGCTAAAGAGAAAAATTTAAGATGTTTATACTTTGATGGGTCCATAAATTCATCCTTCCCCCAATGAAGAAGTAACACCTCTATCCCTTCTCATCCTATGGAATGTACTAATGGTGCTGTTTATTTGTTGTTTCCCATTTTCCCTACTCTATGTGTCATACTTTTTATTATTACAAGGAAAGATTACATCAGTGTTATTTCTTTTTTTTTGGCAGGCACATCATACTAATATGTAGTTTGTGGTCAAATGAAATCCCTAGGTCTTTTACATAGGAACCACTTGAAAGCTAGGTCTCTCCAGGCCATTCATATGCAATTGATTTTTTTTTAAAATCTAAGTATAGGATTCAACATTTATCCCTATTAAATTTTATTTAGCTAATTTCAGCCCATCATTCTAGCATGGTGAGATCTTCTGGAATCCTGACTTTATCATCCAATTTAACTAACTAGCCTTTCCAGCTTTGTGTCATATGTACACAGATTTTAATAAGCAGGCTTTCTATGTCTTCATCCAAACCACTGATAAAAAACACTGAATAAAAAAAGGGCCAAGTTCAATCTGGATTAGTATAATTCAACTTGTGCTTAAATAGATTGACTCTGTGCTTAGAATCCGAGACAGATAAAACATAATGAATAAACAAATAAACTTCTCTCATTCAGCCTATAGGAAATATTTTGAGGTTAGTAACCTTGATAAAAATATTAATGTATTCTGTTCCCTAGCAATGTCAGAAGGGATAGGACTTGTAGAAATAGGACCTACAAGATAAAAGCATTCCAACTAAAGTTATTCATGTAAGAAGTTTAGCTAGTCCTGCCAAAATCTTCATTATCAACACCTTGGTATATTTCAAATGTGGCCTCAGACACTTACTAGTTGTGTGACCCTGGGCAAGTCACTTAACCTTGTTTGCCTCAGTTTCCTCATCTGTAAAGTGAGCTGGAGAAGGAAATGGCAAAGCACTCTGGTATTTTTGCTAAGAAAACCCCAAATGGAGTCATGAAGAGTCAGACACAACTGAAAAATGACTGAACAATAACATTTCCAGCTACTTGGAATGGGATATATAACTTGCTCCTCCTCTACTACAATCAGACCCAATTATAGACAGTTAGGTGGTATAGTGAGTGGGTAAAGCTCCAGATCTGGAATCAGTATAGACCTTGAGTTCAAATGTGGCCTCAGATTCTTACTAGCTATATGACTCTAGGTAAGTCACTTAACCTCTGTTTGCCTGTTTCCTCATCTGAAAAAATGGATAATAATGGCACCTACTTCTTGGGTTGTTGGGAGGGTGAAATTAAATAATAATTGTAAAGCACTTAGTACAATGCATGGCAAAAGTGTTATATACACATTAGCTATTATTATCCAGTGCAGCCTTGAGGAGAAGGTTCCCCACCTCTGGCATAGTGCCTGGCACATAGTAGGTGCTTAATAAATGTTGATTGATTGATTGATTCACCAGATAGCCATGACATCAGAAAGGTTAAGGGCTCTGACTTGAAAGATCTAAAATAATTACCTAGAAAGAGTGGAGAGGTCATTGTGTCTCCCTCCCGATACTTTCCTATAAAAGAAGCTTTAATATTAGAAAACATAACACATTTCCCAACTTTCTCCTTGTTACTTTTATAGAGTCTATAGTATCAAATATAGTAAATCTTCTTCCCTAATACAAAAAGATTGTCAAAGATACATTAATTAAGTTGAATGAACTTCATCAAGGTAAATGGCCTTGTCATACAAATTGCAAATAAACAATGATGAAATATGACTATGAAGATTTGGTTTAAGATAAAAGTAACTAACCATAAACTCCTTGAGGGCAGCCCCATGTCTTTCATCATCTTTGCAATTTCCCAGTTGGTCAAAAATAGATAACATTGACCAGATCACAATTTTTTTTGGTTCAGACTTGTATAGGGAGTGTGTGGGAAACTCACTCCTCTAATATAAATCAGCAACTATTCAATCAATCAATCATTCAACAAACTTTTATTAAGCACCTACTTTGAACCAGGTGCTGTGCTAGGAACTGGAGATAAAAGTGAATGGTGTCCATCTTCAAGGACCAGAGTTTTGAAATAGTATGCAAATATATATGTATACGCCCAAAATCATACAAAGAACACGTAAGAAGGTCAGTTTGGCTGGATTGTAAAAGACATGGAAAGGAGTAAAGTATAAGAAAGGTTGGTAAGGCTGTGAAGAGCTTTCAATGACCGTTGGATTTTACTGAATGGGGGAGGGAAGGAGGTAGACACAGCTGGACTTGTACTTAAGGAAGCAAGAATGGAATGGAGAAAGGATTAAGAGAGGAAGACCTAATAGGAGCCTGTTGTAATAATCCAAGCAAGAGGCAAGAAAGGCCTAAACTAGTGGATGCTATATTAAGGGGAGAAGGATGTATGTGAAAGATGTTGTGGAGCTAGAAATGGCAAGATTTGGCAATTGTAATTGGATATATCTATATGCTTAAGTGTGGTCTCTTTATGAAAATGTAAGCTTTTTAAGGCTTACATTTTGTATCTCCAGCACTTAGCACCATGCCTGCCTGGCACATTGTAATTTCCTAATAAATGTTTATTGTTTGATTGAGGGAGGAGGGAAAAGTTAAAGATGACATAAAGATTGTAAACCTGGTGACTAAAAGGGTCATGATCCCAGCAACAGAAAGTGGGCAGTTCAGAGGTAGCTAGGTGGCAGCAGTGGAGAGAGCTCTGGCCTTGGAGTTAGGAGGACCCGAGTTCAAATCTGACCTCAGACACTTGACACTTACTAGCTGTGTGACCCTGGGCAAGTCACTTAACCCCAATTGCCTCACCAAAAAGCAAAAGAAAAATAAAATAAAATAAAAAAGAAGGCAGTTCAAAAAAGGGGTTGGTTTGGAGGGAAAATTAATGTATTCCATTTCAGATATGTTCAGTTTGAGGTGCTTATGCCTTAAAAAGGCTCTGGCCTTGGGCTCAAAGGAACTGGTTTCAAGTCCTACTTCTGTCACTTACCCTCAGTTTCCTCATCTATAAAATGAGAAGATTGAATTATATGGGCTCTGAAATCCCTTCATCTCTAAATGTATCATCTAAGTAGAAATGTCAAGTAGTTGGTGATGCAGGATCAAGCTCAGGAAAGGGTCTAAAACTGTATGTTGGGATCTGCAAGTCATCTGCATAGCAATGAGGTCACTAAGTGAGAGAATATACATTGAGAATGTACATCAATCAATCAATATTTATTAAATGCCTACTATGTGCTAGGCATTGTGCTAAGTGTTGGGGATATAAAAAAAGGTAAAAGACAGTCCCTGCCCTCAAGGAGCACACAATCTAATGAAGGAGAAAACATGTAAACAAATATATATAAAGTAAGCTATATACGGGATAAATAGGAACTAATTAACAGAAGAAAGGCACTGGAATTAAGAGGGGTTGAGGAAGGAGTTGTATGAACATAATGGAATATATTACACCAGAGGTGAAGAATATGACAGATTTTGTCAAATATGGAAACACTTGTACAAACTGATATTGGTAAAACAAACACAACTGGATAAATGAGTCAATCAACATTTATTAAGCACCTACTATATGCCAGGCACTATGCTGGCAAATAGTGAGGAAGATATTATTTTGAATAGTTCCTTATGACCTTACTAGCTATGTGACCCTGGACAAGTTAATCTCGGCCTCAGTCTCCTCATTTGTAAAACGGGGATAACAATAGCACCTGCCTAATCGGGTTGTTGTGAGGATCAAATGTCATAACATATGTAAAGCATTTGTAAACTTTAAAGTGCTATTATAAATGCTAGTTCTTATATTATTAGTCATAATAATACCCCATTATTACGGATATTTACAGTCCATTAGAGTTCATCCATTTGGTCCAAAAAGAGTCCTTTAGAATATTGAAAAGTAACATAAGACACAGACAATCATAAGTGCTTTAGCATATTTGTTTATCATATAAATATCTTAACTCCGGAAAGCAAACATTAGAACATTGAGGCAAGATTAGGAGATCCACTAGGAGGCTCCAAGTGAGAGGAGCAGGGTCTAGTGAGTTAGAAAAAAAATCTGAAATACATATCTGAAACCCATTTCAAGAACATGCATATTTGGTTCCTAAGCAAATCTAGCCAAAACAACAAAAAGCAAAATAAAACCTTGAGCCATCTCACTTGGAGAAAACACTGAAATACTGTAAATGAAGAATTTTTAACTTGTTTTTCACAATTTGCTTTTAAATGCATAAAACAAAATAAATAGGGTAGAGGAGACAAAATATAGTAAGTACAGTTTTCAAAATATGTTTTTAAAAACAAATCCATAGACCCCAATATAAGAAACCCTGCTATAAGCCAACTCAAGGGTTCAAACTATGTGCTGTTTTCTCAGCTGTACTTATCAAAGGACCCTAGGATACCACATCCAATAGTAGAGTACTGTGAAGTGTCCTGATGAGAAGACACACCATTCAAGCAATCTTCCAAAACTGCCACCTGTTCCTAGCCAGTGATATTCATAGTTTTCCAAAACATGTAAAAATCTATCAAAATCTAAACATGACTTAATAAGTTGGCTTCAGCCTGACTGATCTTATCATTCTAGTATAATATTTAGTGAGTGTTTGGCACGTACTGGGTACTCAAGAAAACTATGCAGTTCTTCTAAACAGTGAAAAACTCACTGTAATTCAACAAACATTTACTAAGAGCTATGTTAGGAACCAGAGATATAGAGACAAAAACAAAATAGTCCCTGACTTCAAGGATCTTACATTCTATTGGGGGAGAGTGAGGAGATACAACATGTACCCAGATAAATAAATGTAAAATATAGACAAAATAGTATAAAGCAATTTAAAAGGGAGACAGCGTTAACAATGTGAGGGATCAGGAAAGACCTCATGTACCAGGAAAAACATATATTAGGTTCTGAAAGAAATGAGGGATTCCTGTAACTTGAATCAAAGTATAGATTTTTTTCTTGAGTTACTAAATCAGTTATAATAAAAAAATAACAAACATTGATATGACACTTTGACATTTGTGAATATATATGTGTGTCTATGTGTATATATGTATACACACATATATAGATTGATAGATAAATCTCTGCATATCTGTGTATATATATACATACATGGCTATTACATGCATACATACATACATAGGCAGCTAGGTGGAACAGTGGATAAAGTGCTGGTCCTAGAATCATGAAGACCTGAGTTAAAACCCAGCCTCAGACATTTACTAGATGTGTGTCCCTGGGCAAGTCACTTAAACCATGTTTGCTTCAGTTTCCTCCTCTGTAAAGTCAGCTAGGGAAGGAAATGCCACACCACTCCAGTATCCTTGCCAAGAAAACCCCAAACGAAGAGTTGGACATGACTGAAAACAACAAAACACATACATATATTTATATAGTCTTACTTGATCCTCACAATAATACTAGAAGGTAGGTATACCCATTATACAAATAAGGATACTGTGCCCGAAAAAGGTTAATGACTTTACCCAGTAATACACAGCTAATAAGTATCTAAGGCAGGATTCAAACTCCTGACTCCAAGTCTAGGACTCTATCCACTGTGCCACCTAACTGCCTCATGACTCTTGATACCCATTAATGAATCAAATTAACTGAATCAAGTTCTTAGTTTGTTTTTTTAAAATGTTCATTGACAGGCAATGCTTCCTAATTTTAGGAAAACGGCATATTAGCAACTTGTCTACAATTTATAGTCTTAGAAAATTATCTAGGACCACTAAGTGATTGAGTGTCTTGCCCTGGGTCACATATCCCAGTATGAATCAAAGGTAAGACTTAAACCAGGTCTTAACTTGAAGGTTGGCCCTTTATCCACTGTGCCTCAATAGTTCATATAAGCTCTTAGGCATTCTCATTCCAATTCCTACTCTCAGAGATTGGTTGCATGCCCAGAGACTGACTAGTTGTAACTTTCCCTCAGAGTTTTAGAGGCACCTCTGAGGCTCAGGGTTTAAGTCTCTGAGGCCATCAACACATCCTCAACAGTTGTACTTAACCCCAATACTATCAGCTGAGAATCATTTAGTCAACCAATCTTAAATAGCTCTTACAATGATGTTTTTACTAAGACTGTACAGGGAAAGCAATTGGTATGAAACATCTCCCAAAAGTCTATTAACCACAAGTACATAGAGATTCTAAGGGAAAGTCCTAATGCACTGTGATTTATTGCCATCTAGTTATGAAACAATGTTTCTAAATGTAGGTTTAATTTATTTAATACCACTAATGAGGAATGAAAGGGAAGGGGAAGGAAATAAACATTATTAAGCACCAACTATGTGCTAGACACTTTACAAACATTATCGCATTTGATCTTCACAATAACTCTGTGTTAGTATCCCTATTTTTTACAATTGAGAAAACTGAGACAGTCAAAGATTAAGTGAGTTGTCTAGAGTCACACAGCTAGGAGGTATCTGAGATTGGATTTGAACTCAAATCTTGCTAACTCCAAGGCCAGCATTCTATCCATTGTTCCATCTAGCTGCTTATAATGAGACATGTTTTGACATTATCAATGGTTTGTTTCTAATATAACTGATTATGACTAAAAGCAGACACACTGTGTTCCTTTTTAAAATTCTCTCAAAAATAAAATAAAATATAGCTAGATGATCACGATAAAGTATCTTCTAGCTCTAAACTTTTACTGTGTCCGAAAGGCTGCTGGACTATTTCTTTTGACTTTTTTCTTGGCAGTGTTAAGGCTAACACAGAGACACTAATTTGGCAACTAAAGGTTTCCCTTAGGCTAGCATAGCTTCCCCAATTTATAATCTGAATCACTAAAAGTATGGTATTTTCCATGTTTCTTTCTCTCTCTCATTCTTTCTCTCTCTCATTCTCATTCTCATTCTTTCTTTCTCTCTCTCTCTCTCTCTCTCTCTCTCTCTCTCTCTCTGTCTCTGTCTCTCTCCGTCCCCTGGACCTTTGATTATGTGAGAGGTATAACGCGTAAAGGGTCAACCTTAAAATCAAGAAGAACTGGTTTCATGTCCTGCCTCTCACACACTACCTATATTGCCCTGGCCAAGTCACTTAACCTCTCAATGGCCCAGGTAACTTTTATGTCTATAAATTACAGAAGAGTTATTGATCTGCATTAGTAGAGGGAATTTTTTTCATCACAGATCAAGGAAATCACAGGTGGGGAAAGGGGGAGTGGGAAGAGCTAAAGTTTATACAGTATTTTATGCTTATAGATTGCTATGTCTTGATGAGGCAATTACACCAATGCATGAAATGGTCAGAGCCTCAGAACCTGTGACGTAGCAAAACCTTAGCTTGGACTTTATCAGAATAGCTTTATCATCCCACACTTGGCCCCACTCAGAAAAAAAAAAAAGATTCTTCTCCTCTCAGGAAAGTACATCAGAGGAGACACCTGGGGAAAGGAATCTATACATCAAGGAATCTTCCCTGGTTTAATGGAGAGGATGCTTTGCAGGCACTTGTCTGACCTTATTCAGCAATAAAAGCTCAACCCTTGTTGCCCAGGGGGGTCTTTGTTACGCCTAACATGGGGGGGGGGGGGGGGGGGGAGACTCTCAAGAAATTCGAAGCTCCCTAAGGTTCTCAGAAAGCTGGATTTTAATACTTTAATTCCACTCCCTTTAGCTGTAGCAATCCTCAAATTTTTAATCTAGGGCTATGGTCAGTGTGGATTGATTCCATTAGTTTCCTGGTCTAACCCAGACCTGCTGGGATATTCTGCTCTTTTCCTTTACATGCTTCATTTGCTGATTGTTGTTGTTTTTGTCACACTTCAAGACCCCATTTGGGAATTTCTTGGCAAAGATACTGAAGTGCTTTGTTTTTTCCTTCTCCAGCTCATTTTACAAATGAGGAAGCTGAGGCAAACAGGGTTAAATGACTTGCCCAGGGTCACACAGCTAATGAGTGACTGAGGCCACATCTGAACTCAGGTCTTCTTGACTCCAATCCTAGAACTCTATCCACTATGCCACCTAGCTGCCCTGGGCAGGGTAAAAGGAGTCAACCAAATCAAGCAAGGTATAACTGTAGAGATGATTTACTCGTTATCAATGAAGCAAAAGAATTAAAATCAAACATATCAAGACAATTACCAAGGAGGCTATATGCCCTTTTCTCTGTAAGGGATATAGTAACTTCCTAGGTCTGCTAAACAAAGAAAACCTAGAGAAGCTCAAAAAAGCCCTGACAGGGAAGTAGTCACTCTGTCAGAGTAGAACCAGCAGTAATGGCTTTATAAAGCCCCTTTGCTCCCTGGCAGGGAGTCAGAATATTGAGCCACCAATTCCTCCAGTTTCCTTTCCCATCCTATCCCAGCCCACCTCTAGACATAATCAGCTTCAGTCCCCAGGCCCAGACTCCTTGTTCTCTCTCTACAATCAGCATCAGTGCCCAGCTTCAAGATCCTTATTCCTTCTCCATACCCCATGCCCCCAAAGCTTGATCCTGTTATATACCTAGATAAGAACCCTATAAAAAGCCAGCAGGCTTTACTAGCTATTTACTACCTATTCCCTCTGGGGTCCCATTAGGGTGCACAATTTTCCTTGGGGGCCCAGCAGACCTGTTTTCATCAGACACCTAACTGCCCATTGGTTTGTGAGTATTGCCCCTATCAAAAAAGCTCACTTCGTTGTCTAGTGAGCTCCATGTTTCCTTGTACTGGCCTATTGGCATTCTGAAGCTCCACAGTCTATGTTGACACTTTCAATAAACCCAAGAAGCCCCAAACCAGTCTATAAACATGTCTCAAACTAGGACATTATGAAAAGACACATTTTTGATGCTTGGACTCAAACTTCTTCATTGTAGGATTGCAGGGATGAAGTCTTAATCTTTCACACTCTCCCACTTATCTTAGTTGCTCTAGAAAGTGCTACCTCAATGTAATAGAATACTATTGTTCTATAAGAAATGATGAGCAGGCAGATTTCAGAAAAACCTGGAAAGATTTACATGAACTGATACTGACTAAAATGAGCAGAACCAGGAGAAAATTGTACATAGTAACAGCAACATTGTGCCATGATCAACTATCAAGTATGGCTGCTATCAGTCAGTTACCAGGAGCAAGAGGTAAAGATTCTTCCTTTCTTTTAAACATTTTAGTTACCACTATGTCCAAATGGTGCCATGCTGACAATCAATTGATCAATTTTATTTAAAAACATATATAAATATGTATATATGTGTGTGTGTGGATATAGCTATATATAGACTGAATCCCCATAATTCCCCAAGATTTATATAATTATATATTAAGAGTAAAGAAGGAATAACCAGAATATGCTAGTTAAGTCTCCCTTAACAAATCTTAATCCTTTAACAAAGTTAATCTCTTGTTAAAAAGGTTAATTTGAAGATGCCTTTGTTCTGAAATTGGAGACATTTCCTTAATAAGAGATGGATTCTCCTTTCTTGGTCACTACCACTTAAGGTGGATTGATTGAAACTGAGTTAAACCAGGGGTGGGGAACCTGCAGCTTCCAGGCCATATATGGCCCTCTAGATCCTCAAGTGTGACCCTTTGACTGAATCCATGGGGATTTGTTCAGTGAAATTTGGATTCAATCTAAGGACCATACTTGGGAACCTAGGGGGCCTACATGTGGAGGCCACAGGTTCCTCACCTTAGTTAAACCTTTGGATCTTGCCTTCAAAGGGAGGGCCATAGAGCAGGTAACAGAGAGAGAAGAAAAGAGACAGGGCTTAGATAGTTACAGATAAACTGGTCAGGGAACCATATGGCACCAATAGAGAAGAAAGCCTTTTTTTTTTTTTTTTTGGTCCAGTAAAATAAAGGTTTTCCTATATGTGATGTATTGTCAACTTAAGTGCTTACATGGAAGCTAAGGTCTTTTCCAATTCTGTTGTGGAAACAGACTTACAAATAAGTTGTCAGGTAGAAAAACAAGGTTTATCCATGTATGCGCCACTATCTCTCAGAGAAAATCCCAGTCTCTATACTACAGTTGGGCAAGGGGGCAAGAGGGGACATTCTGGATTTTGGTGTTTGAAGAATTAACATTAGGTATCATTTAAAATGTAAAGACGTGCACGGAGGATATAAGCAGGCCACAACACCTTATAAAATGAAGCACTGCACAGGAGAATCATCAGAGAAACAATAGCAGGAAAAAATTAAACTGGTCACAAAGCCAGTGTTTGAGATATAGGATGGAGGCTTATCTGTCAAGGGACTTACAGGGAGGCCTCTAGAATGTGGTGTACATACCCTGTAGAGGATTTATGAGAGGACCTGAGAGTTATGCAAGATAAACAAACATGGATGGGCTGTGTCCTGCCTCAGAGGCTAAATTGCTATCTGAGAGTCAGAGGATCTTAGCTCTAAAACTAGAAGGAACTGCAGATACCATCCGCCCTCATCCAAGAAACACTCCACATTTCAACCACTACTAATTTCACAAGGTTGTTGAGAAAAGTGAGTTACAAGCCTTAAAACACTATAGCTAACACCATTATGGTTGTTTTTGTTACTGGATTGCTTAAGTATGGCAAATTTTTTTTTCAATCTGCCCACATATAAAAAAGTAACAGACATCTAATTATCTACCTATAACAGGCAATGTTTTCCTCCTCTACATTCTACATCTGGCTTAGCATAGCACCCAGCACTAAAAAATGGTTTTTGATTCAATTTGCTGCCTCTGCATCTCACAATATTTTGCCTGCTCCCCTCTCTCCACAGAGGTCCTGTAGTTAACATACAGTTTTACCTGCATTTTTTCTTTCATTTCATTAATCCCATCCATTCTAAAACCCCAACTCCTTTCCCAATTGGATCATATGAGCCTTTACTATAAAATTAATTTATTATTTATTAAATGAATGATTATTCATTTTTTCTGAAAATTTGACAATACTCTTATTCTCATTTTCCTGGTATCCAACATTATTTCTTAACCTTTGAAACAACCCTAAGTTGGAGTCTGTGGGAGTATTATTAGTCAGTCAACAAGTAGTTATTAAGTACTTACTATATGCTAGGCATGGTGCTAAGCACTGGGGATACAAAAAGAGTCAAAAGACAAATCAATCCCTGCCCTCAAGGAGCTCACAATCTAATGGGGACTACAACATGCAAACAACTATTTACAGGACAAAATAGGAAATAATTAACAGAGGGAGAAAGCTAAAATTAAAAGGGATTGGGAAAGGTTTCCTTGTAGAAGGTGGGATTTTAGTTAATTCATCAAGGAGGAAACTATAGCTCAAATAAATTAAACAACTCCTCTGGGATCACACAGCTAACCCAAAAGGTCTTCTCAAGGCATTGCTCTTTCCATTATACCACACTGTCACACAAAATATGAGTACATACTGGAGTAACAGCTTTTGTTTGTGCACATGTGTAATCATGTGTGAATGTAGAAGGGGACTTTCAAGAGTCCCTAAAAATCACACTATGTAAACAGCTGCATTCCTTCTAACCTGCTCAGCCCTGTGATCCTATACCCCATTGTCATCTGTAATAGCTGCAGCTTATCTTAAATTAATTTGGGGAAAGAAAGATCAACTATTTAACTTCACCTTCTGGAAAAGTGTTATGACTTGTCTCCAGGGTCTCCAGGTCTTGGCATCTGCTGGCACCAAGGCCAGAGACACTGAAGCTGGCAGTTGCTGACATGCTCCCCCCTAAAGAATATTAGTACAGGAGGCTGGCAGGTACTAGAGTTTGTGCAAAGCAGTTAAGACATCAAGTCCTTCTCACTCAGAAAGCACAGACTCCTTTGAGCATAGCAAAATGGATTCTGAAATAAAGGATATCTAGGTGGCTATATGCCTCAGCTATACTATGTTTCCTGGTATCCTTTTGAGGCAGTAGGGCAAGAAGGCAGTGACTCTGGCTAACGTAGGCCACAAAGTCAGGTTTCCTCTCTGCTTGACCACCTTTTGTATTTGTCTCAAATACTAAAATGTTGAAACACAATGGGCTGGTCCAGAGAATCATTGGACTCCTTTTTTTTAAGCCTGTTTTTTCAGAGCTACGTTTCAAGACGTAATAAATGAAAACTGTTAGAAAAAAAAACCTACCCCCAAACTACCACTTCAAGAACAAAAGACGAAAGAGAAGAATGTTGAAAATGATCATGTGTCCTATTAAATCATTTAAACTCCTTCCTTAGGAAGCTTCCCAAATTCTACTAGGATTCATGTTAAAATTCAAGGGCTTTTGGGGGACAGTTTGATTTAGTTTTGTTCTCCTTGAGGCTTCCCTCAAGTTGTCATGGTCGTACTGCCATCAGGAGGTTCAGCTCTCACGGTATATTTTCCCCTTCCTGGCTTCCTGTCAGCATATTATTAGCAGGCTCCTTACTTCTAATCTAATAGTGACTACTATAAGCAAGATAAAGGAGGAAAAAGAGCCATCTGAGGTAGCAGATAGGGTAGGTCACTTGGATGAGGTACCCATCTGGATCCTGCAGCTGTCAGGTGCAGTGGAGGACAGACAAGGTCAGGTATTGTGCTTAATACCAGCAGAGAAGAAGCTGAGCACGAAATTTGGCCAGTGCTGGCAATACAAGAGCCCTAAAACCCACTCTAAGTGACTCTATTGGGTTTAACATTTCACGGCTCCTAGTTTTCCACTCTCTGGACTCATATTGGATGACTCTTCCAGTTTCTTGATTTCCATCGGGATTATTTTTGCAGCTTCTAGATCCCCTAGCAACCAGTTTCTGATCCACACCTTTCAACCTTTCTCCTCATGACACTCAGGCTCCCCAAGTCTTCCTTCCTTGGGTTCCCTTGGTATTATGTCAATCTGTCAGAACTTTATTTTCACCAAATCATAGGATCAAATATTTAGAGACCTTTAAAAGGCATCTAGTCTAACCCTGTTATTTTACAGAGGAAGACACTCAAGTCTAGAGAAATTGTGACTTACCTACGGTCACACAGACTGTAAATGGCAGAGCCAGGATCTGAACCCTGGTTCTCCAAATCCAGTGCCCTTTGCACTATACTGTGCTTCTTTTCATATGAATCTTCCTGAGTCAGGTTAGCTAGGCTTCCACCTCAACAGAGAGTAGCAACATCAACCTCATCATTATTCAATTCAATCATTTTAAATAATGGCTAATGGTATAAGACTACTGGAATTCTGATGGTAACTTTCATTTTCCAGCATTTATTAAGGGCCTACTATGTGGCAAAGGCACCAAGCTTGCTAAGTGCTAGAGATATATCAACAACCCTTGACCCCCAAAGATCTTCTGTTCTACTGGGGGGATACAATATATACACAGATAAATAAATGCAAGGTGTGATCCTGGGCAAGTCACTTAACCTTGTTTGCCTCAGTTTCTCACTTGAAAAATGAACTAGAGAAGAAAATGGCAAAGAACTCCGGTATCTTTGCCAAGAAAACCCCCAAAATGGGGTCACAGAGAGTCAGACACAGGTGAAACAACTGAACAACAAAAATGTTCAAAATAGAGGATAGGGACTGGATACGTGATTTCATTGATATAGGAAATTCTCAGACAAGCATTTTCTCAGCAACATATAGTCTTAGAGAAAATGTGACTTAGAGGTTAAATGACCTGCCCAGGGTCACACATCTGGTATGTGTCAGAGCCAGGTCTTCCTGGCTCAGAGTACCACTCTATATCCACTAGGACACACACACACACACACACACACACACACTCATATACACTCACACACACTCACACACATACCTATATACACATATATACCAAAAACATATGGTTCTGTATATACATATTATACAGACAAAATTATGCAAAGTAATTTGAAGAGGGAGAGAACATTGGGAACTAAGGGGATCAGTTCAAGAAAAACCTCCCATAGACCATGTCCCCTGAGCTGTGTAAAAAAAGCTTAGATTGGGGAAGCTAGGTGGCACAATGGATAGAGCTTCAGCCTTGGAGTCAAGAGGACCTGGGTTCAAATCCGGCCTCAGACACTTGACACTTACTAACTGTGTGACCCTGGGCAAGTCACTTAACCCCAATTGCCTCACCAAAAAGCAAAAAAAAAGGGGGGGGGGCTAGATAGTCTTAGGCAATATGCAACATTCAATGAAACTCTAGTCTTCCAGGCTGTTTCTCTGACCCATTCTAGTGTTCCCAACTTCTGTCCCAATCGGATCATGTGCGCCTTGACTATTAAATTAATGATACTGATATCTACACAACCAGTCTGGAATCTATTCCATTATTTTTTGTCATATAATAAATGAAATTTGCAAACTACTTATGGGAATGGGTGGCTGAATGGATGCATATTGAGTCCTCCGGGCACTGAAGCACATATTAGAAATGGCTCCTGACTTACAGGTGCTTAAATGTTAAGAGAAAAGTTTGAAAGACATCGATCAACTACTGTCTTCTTACTTGATTTTTATTTCTCCTTCCTCACTCACTGAAATGCCAAGTCATTATAGCAACTAAGTCAATTGACAAGCATTCCTTCAGATTATTTTTTAAAATAATTTAGTGTGGAAAGTGTTTTTTTCCCCTGGTTTTCATTTTGTATAGTTTTCATGGTAATAAAGACTGTTTGGTTGTTCCAAGAAAATAACCATGCATTGCACATATTTAAAGAAAAAACTAACCTTTTCCCTGGAAAATATGATATACAATGGTTTAAAGGAGTTTAGAAGAAAGCCAGGAAGATTTAAGGATATAGTGAAAAGAGTATTGGATTTGGACTCACAGGACCCAAGCTACAATCCTGGCTCTACTTACTACCTATGTGAATTTCAGCAAGTAACATAATTTTTATAAGCATCAATTCTATGAACAAATATTTATTAAAATCCTACTCAGTTGCATGGCACTATACTAGAGATAGAGAAAGACAGGAGCAAAACAGCCTCTGTGGTCTCAAGGAATTTAGATTTTTCTGGAAGATATAACATTTTCTAAAGTGCTTTGATGGATTTCAAATCTCATCAAAATGGGCACTCCTTCCAATGGTGCAGATTGCAACCCAACTTCTTATCATACAAGTCAACTTGCCCAAAGTCAGTTGAGTGGTAGATATGGATTGAATGAATTTCAAAAGAGTAGAGGTTACTGAGTGATTATTTTAAACAAAAAGCTTAGAAGTGACAATGGGGTCAAGGAGCATTCCAACTGTTCTACCTTGACAGGTGAGTTGAGGAATGAGTGAAAGTGCAACCAGTGGAACCAGGAAAGTGAGGCCAGGGAGTCTATCATCAGGAGGGAGCAAGGTCTCAGTGAGAGCCAGAAGATGGAAGGAGTGGGAAAGGAAAAGATTTTAAGATGAAAGCAAGTTTGTTACCTAAGTATAAGTCATTCCTGAGAGCACAGTGGAAGTGGGTAGCCTCACTGTGGGACACTGGGGTGGAGGAGTTAAGGGTGGGTTTGAGTGCAATGATAATAAGGAATCAGGGACTGGAGGACAGAGCAGGCAGGAGATGAAACAGATAACTCAAAGAGATAGAATAGCATTTTCCCTCCTCAAGTTTTCTGAAGTTTTATGTAGCTATAGTATAAAGAAGATGGTTATTCTCTATTAAAAATAATAAGAAAAAATGTTATCAATAAAACATCACCAAATAAAACCTAAGCCAGATATAAAAGTACAATTTGCTTCTCTAAAAATTGAACCATACTTTACACTGTGCATAGTTCCAATTATAGTTACAGCTCTGGGCCTTTTCCTTCCCTGTTGTCCTAGAAAACTACAAAGCTCTGTTAGTTCCTCAAAGATTTCTTTTTTAGTATCTATTCTATTCTCTCAGATTGGTTCAGTCACAAAAGTCTTAAAAAAATAAAATTGCTGAATTCAACATCTTAAAGTATAAATATCAGATTGCCAACATCAGTAATGATAGGAAGAAACTAATGTCTCACCCACTTCAAAATGATGTCACTTTAAATAATTCATATATAGATGTTGATAATAAAGGCCAAGCATAGTTGCATCTATGTTGTCAACAGCATAAGGAAAGAAAATGTTTGAATTTTTAAAACAGCAATAGCAATTTTGGAAGGAATATTTTGAAAACCAGTAAGTGAAAAAACACTATAACAGCTTATACATAGTTTTTTGTTTTTTTTTTTTTTTTTTGCTGTTGTTGTTATTTTGTTCTGTTTTGTTTTTACTAATGGAAATTTCCTGTGGTTAGCAATCTAATTTGAAAGATTTCCATTTAAAATAACTGAGCATGTCTGATTGACAGTCAAAGGAGAAGACATGAAAATCTGAATTATTCACTACCAATATAATAAAAAATGTTTTTTTCTCTTAAAACTATAGCTAAGAAGAGCTTACCATTTATTGAGAGTATAAAATGCACAAGGCACCATACTAAAATGGACTTCATAATTTCAGATTTCTGATACTGCCTCTCCCTTTTACCTCTCCTGCTTTAGAAAAAGAGGCAAACTCTTATTTCTTCTCCTCAGGCATTTGATCCTGATCATCTTATACTTTCCTGAGATGGATTTTCAAGATGGAGAGGACCTTAAAGATCTTCAAGAAAAGCTCTTAGTGGGCAGCATGGAATGGGGGATGGAATACTAGCTTTGAAGCTAGAGGATCTAGGTTTAAATCCTGCATGTGATGTTTAATACCTATAAGACCTTGATAAATCATTTAGCCTCCCTTGGCCTCAGTTTCTTCATCTATAAAATGAGGGGGTTTTGGCAAGATGGCCACTAAAGACTCTTCCAATTGTAGGTCAGTGATCCCTCATTTTACACCTGGGGAAGCTGAGTGCCAGCAGTTAAGTAACTCAACTAAGTTCATATAAGAATTAGAGGTACAGGTGGGATTTGAACCCAAATCCTCTGATTATAAATACAGTGATATCTCCTCTAACACTATTATTACCCAATTCTTCTCTTCTTTTTTGGTGGGCCTCAGATAGAAATGTTCTAAAGACAAATTGCTATCCTGCTATTCTTTTGTATTTGATGTTCCACGGACAGGTAGACGAAATAGTAAGTTCCTGCCTGTAATTCTAGCCACCTGATTGTGACTCTCGAGCTAATCAGTAAATGCTCATTGTTTTAACCTGAGTAATATGTTGCAAATTTTCTACCACTTTGTTGCATAATCTCAAGTCCAGTTTCATTAAGGATAAACATTTATGTTATTTCTAGTGATAATTACCTGATCCTGAATCACTATTAAAAACTTTTTCATGGAGCCAAGATGGTGGAGTAAAGGCAGGGACTTTCCTGAGCTTTTCCAAATTCCCTCCAAACAACTTAAATATAGTGCCTCAAAACAAATTCTGGAGCAGCAGGACCAACAAAAGTTTAGGGTGAAACAATTTTTCAGCCCAAGGCAACTTAGAAGGTTGGCAGGAAAGGTCTCTCTCACTGGAGTAAGAGTGGAGCACAGTGCAGGCCACAACCCAGAAAGCCAACAGCAGGCCTTGGAGGTGACTGAATCAGTAGCAGCAGCTTCTGGAGCTCTTAGCCCACAGGAACAACTATTCAGAAGGAGATTACAGGGGACCTTTGCTGACACTGGTGCAGGACTCTGTCGCATTGCCCATATATGGTTCCAAGTCAAGGTCCCAGGATGAGCAAAAGCACTAGGACACTAAAGCATGTTGCTGCAGGGGGTCAGAGAACCTGGTCATAATTCCAGGGTATAAAAGAGTCTTTGTGGTTGCCAATAGACCAGATCACGGGACAGGAGAACAGTAAGCACACTTCTCCTTATATCAGACCACCTCGGAAGAACTGAAAACTTACACCTCCACCACCCAGAACTATCTCTGAAAACAGCAGCACAACAAACCTGAAACTTGGGACAATGTTTCCTCTACCCCAAAAGCAGAGACCTACTTTACCATAAAATTACAAGTCAAGAAATAGTCTCAAAAAACAAACAAACAGACAAAACCTGAACATAAAAAGTTACCATGATCACAAGGAAGCGCAAAACACAAATTCAGAAGAAGAAAACAAAGTTAAAACAGCCACATCCAAAGCCTCACAGAAAAATGTGAATTGGTCTCAGGCCCAAAAAGAACTCCTGGAAGAGCTCAAAAAGGATTTTAAAAATCAAATAAGAGAGGTAAAAGAAAAATTGAGGGAAAAACAAAAGTGATATAAGATGAAAATAACACCTTAAAAAAATAGAGTAGGCCAAATGGTAAAAGAGGCACAAAAATCTACTGAAGAGAAGAATTTTTCAAAGAGCAGAATTGACCAAATGGAAAAAGATATCCAAAAATTACAAAAATTCACTGAAGAAAGCAACTCCTTAAAAAAGAAGAATTGACCAAATGGAAAAGGAGGTTAAAATGATAAATGAAGAAAGTTGTTCTTAAAAATTAGAATTGGGGGGCAGCTAGGTGGTGCACCAGCCATGAAGTCAGGAGGACCTGAGTTCAAATCCGGCCTCAGACCAAACACTTGACATGTACTAGCTGTGTGACCTTGGGCAAGTCACTTAACCCTGATTGCCTCACTAAAAAAACACAAAAAAAAATTAGAATTGGGTAACTGGAAGCCATGAGACATCAAGAAACAACAAAACAAAATTTAAAAGAATGAAAAAAATAAGAGAAGAGAAAGGAATTGAAGGAAATAAAACAATCACTCTTCGCAAATGATATGATGGTATACTTGAAGGATTCTAGAGAATCAACTAAAAAACTAGTTGAAATAATTAATGACTTTAGCAAAGTTACAGGATTTAAAATAAACACACATAAATCATTAATATTTCTATATATCAGGCCCATTTGTGGGCCGCCCAAAATTCTTTGGCAGGCCGCAGGTTGTGCAGGCCTGATATATATTACCAACAAAGTCAGGCTTCATTTTTCAAATATATAAAGAAGTGAATCAAATTTATAAAAATATGAGTCATTCTCCAATTGATAAATGGTCAAAGGATATGAACAGCCAGTTTTCAAATGAAGATATCAAAGTTATCTATAGTCATATGAAAAAATGCTCTAACTCACTATTGATCAGAAAAATGTAAAGTAAAACAACTCTGAGGTATTACCTCACCCCTATCAGATTGGCTAATATGACAGAAAAGGAAAATGGTAAACATTGGAGAGGATGTGGAAAAAAATTGGGACAGTGATGTACTGTTGGTGGAATTGTGAATTGATCCAACCATGATGGAGAGCAATTTGAAACTATACCCAAAGGGTTATAAAACCACACATATCCTTTGACCCAGCAATACCACTACTAGGTCTGTATCCCAAATAGATTTTTTTAAAAAGGTGGGAGGAGAACCTATATGTACAAAAATATTTGTAGCAACTCTTTTTGTAGAGGCAAAGAATTAGAAGTTAAGGAGATACCCATCAATTTGGGAATTGTTGAATGAGTTGTGGTATGTGATTGTGATGAAATACTATTGTGCTATAAGAAAAGACAAGCAGGACACTTTCAGAAAAAGCTGGAAAGGCTTAGATGAACTGATGTAAAGTGAGGTGAGCAGAACCAGGAGAACAATGTACAGTGACCAACTGTGAATGACTTAGGCATTCTCAGCAATACAATGATCCAAGAAATTCTGAAGGACTTATGATGAAAAATGCTATGCACCTCCACAGACAGAATTGACAGAGTTTGAATGCAGATTGAAGCATACTTTTTTTTTAACTTTCTTTATTTTTCTTGGGATTTTTTTTTTGTCTTTTACAACATGATTAATATGGAAATGTTTTACATGACTGCACATATATAACCTACAGCAAATTGTCTTTTCAATGAGGGGGGAGTACAGGGAAGGAGGGAAAGAATTTGGAACTTGAATTTTTAAAAAAAAAATATTAAAAATTAGTTTTACATGTAATTGGAAAAAATAAACCATTAAAAGAGTTCAAAACTTCTTCATTATGGTAAACAAAGCTGCATGATTCTGCCACTTCTCTTTCAATTCAATAAAAATGAATTAAGCACCTATTATTTGCCAGGAACTGTGCTTAAGAGTTGACTATAAACTGAAACCAACTAGCTGGTATGCTAATGGAACAGTGGACTAAGAGTCACAGAGTCTTGAATTCTAATTCGACCATTTAGGATTATCTCCCACAATTCCCTTGTTTTAGGAGCCCAGAGAAGTCAAATGACTTGCTGAAAGTCAAACAGATAGAAATTGGCAGAATCAAGAGTAGAACTCAAATTTTCTGAGTCTCAGTAATAGAAACATGAAAATTTAGGGCTGGAACAAACATTGGATGATATTAAGTTCAACCTTCTCATTTTATAGAAGAGGATACTGAAACCTAATGACTTGTACCAGGTGATTCAGTTAATGAGTAGCAGGACTGGGACTACAATCCAGATTTTCCTAATTCTTGATTCATACCCTTTCCAATGTACTTGTTGCCCAATACTTTTTCCTACTACAGTATCCTGCATCCTATGAAAGTATCATGCTAAAATACATGTATTTTATTGGATGGTGTCATTCAACTACTTCTCTCATTCACCCAGTCACAACTTTAGTTCAGCATCCTCTTGAAATCACCTCTTGAAATGTCTCCTGCTTAGTGTTCCAGCCTCAAGGAGCTCCTCATTCCAGACTATCCTTCCCACAGCTGCCAAAGTGATTTTCCTTAAGCTCAGAACTGACCACATCATCCCCTTCTCAGTCAACTCCAATGGCTCCTTACTAAATATCAGTTCCTTTGCTTAGCTTTTAAAGACCTTCATAACTTGGCCCCAATCTCTCTTTTCAATTCCATTAAATGTTATTCCCATTCTTATCCTCAGTGGTACCACCAAATTGACTTTCTTTCCATTCATTCCTCACATGTATCCCTCTATCTCCCATCTCTGGGCCTCTGAACTAATTATTCCCCATGCCTTGCAGTGCATTCCTTAGTCCCCTCTGATTCCCAGAATACCCTCTGACTCCCAGAATCCCTCTCTTCCTTTAAGTTGGAGCCCAAGTATACCACTTTTGACATAAAATCTTTCCTATTATTTCCAACTGCTAGGGCCCTACCTCCCTAACCACCTTTTATGTAATAATCTTACATTTTTTCTCTTTCTATTTATACTGTATAACTTACATGCATCCTTGTTGTCTTGCTCATCAGAATGTAAGCTCCTTGATATAGAGATTCTGTCATTCTTTTTATTTGTATCCCCAGATAAGCCATAGTGCTTGGCATGCTGTAGTTGTTTAATAAATGCTTTAATAAGATTCAAAGTAGATAAGGTCAAGGAGGGTGTAAAACAAGTAAAAAACAAGGGGTGCCAGAGAAGTTAAAGTTGAGAAGCTGGGAACTGTGAAGCTATGAGGAATGACACATAGACAAATACCACCTGCTTTTTTGGAAAGAGAGTGGTGCCATTGGAAGGACAATGGAACTAGCTTCAGTAGACCTAAGTTCTACTTCTCCATTACAGTGTGAGTTCCTTGAGGGCAAGGTTCATGTTTTTGCTTTTATCTGTATCCTCAGTGCACAGCACAGTGCTTGGTACACAGTAAGTGCTTAATAATTGCTTGCTAAATTGACTGAATGATTCTGGTTCTTCTCATCCCTGTTACTTTATGTCTTTGAGCTTCCATTTTCTCGCCTGTAAAATTAAAATGTGATACCTATCTTAACTTAGTTATTGTGAAAATATTTTATAAATCTTAAGATGTTCTGTAAAAGTCTCTTTTTTGGTCTGGCTCTGTCAACTCCCTCCACCAATGTGAAACAGCAACTCTGTTATCATTTTAGTCTTAGTGAGGTGCCTAGACCAGTGAGAAGTAAAGTGACTTGCTCAGGGTTATTCAGCTACCATGGGTCAAAGCAAAATTCAAACCTGGTTCTTTCAGACTGTAAGGTTGGCAATCTAGATCCATTACTCCCTGCTATCTTTTTCCAGTGATGTAAGCTACTATTCTGTTAATGTTGCCTGGAGCCAGCCCTGCCTCCAGGCTCTCTTTAAATGAGCATTCACCTTGCAAATTAACTAAAATCTCAGTAGGAGTAGTTGGATGTACTCAATGCTTGAATTCACATAGCACTAAATTAAACAACTGTTGGCACTAAATATTTGGACTTTTCAATTGGCTAAAAGAGGAACAGTACTGACCCCAAGAGTGTCAAAGCAGATGAAACACAAATAAATCGTCTATGCCAGCTTCTTCTAATTAACTTACAAACCAGAAACATTTCATCTACATTTTTGATTTCATATTTCTGAGTGCCACAAATTTCTTGCACTATAATCCTCTTTTCAAAATAGCAGTACTCAGCAAAACATATGTTTTTGTTTTGCTTTCGGCAAGTTTCAAATACAGGTCACTGCACTGAAAGAAATGCTGGTTTAAATAATGCCTTTCTAAATGGACTACCTAGCATTATCATTCAGAGAGAAAGAAATCCAACAAGGAATAAATCTGATCTCCTCAATCTCCTCCTTCCCCTCCCTTTCCCATCCCAATTCCAATTCTTCTTAAGAAAAACTACCGGGGAAGCTTCTTCTATTCAAAGGATTAAACAAACCATGTCAACAAAAAGTCATTATCTAAAGGCCTTTAAAAAGAAATTACTTCACTTTGGCATCACCTTCTGTAGTTTCTTTATCAGATACAGGCACTCCCACTGAGGCATTGTGTGAAAAGTGGTCCTATGTACATTCAGGTGCTGACTCCTGGAGGCTGTCTGAATGTCAGCTGGGTTATCCATAGGCCAGCAGCAGGACTGAACCTAACCAGCAAAGGCAGCAGCAACTACCAAGGGTGATCTATTGGGGTAAGGGTATATAGGTAGAGTGGGGAGAGACCCCAAAATAGGATTCAACAACAAAGAGGAGAAAACTGTTTAAAACCTGACAGCAGGTGCTGGGAGTCCAGGAAGAAGCCAGTTTCCATGGAGTTAGATAACAAAAACCAACAAATAAAGGCAGCAGTGAATAAACCTTTTTGAAGCACAGGCCAGAAAGATAGAAAGAATGGAAATGCAATCTGAAAAAAGAAAGTCAAAATACCTCTCATCTCCAGTCCAAAGATTCTGTAAATCTGAAAATCCTATTTGCTTTCAAAGAGAAAGGTGAGATAGACCACATCTGTTGATCGACTTAACACATTCAATTTCCTGCTTCACATTTTCTAATCCCTTGAGGGAGTTGGTAACTTTGGAATTCCTTGTGTGTCTTAGGGAGTTGGGAGGAAATCAGAAAGTATTGTGGACATTAGGCTTTTCAAGACAAGACTAATTTGCTACACAGATGATCTTGTTAGTATGGCTGACTTAGAAGGTCAAAATAGCAGATGAGAGAGAAAGACCTCATAAAGCCACAGACTCAGCATTCCTGGTCACCTGTAGGCCAGGTGAGTACATAAGTAATTTTTGTCAGCATTTCAGGCAGCCTACTTTTCTATACTTGCAGCTCAATTTTGTGGAATACTTACTTTTACATGCAATATCAACCCTGACAGAGGTTTTTCAGAAGCTTGGTGTGAGACCATCTTTAGTTACATAAAAGGAAGCACTGACTATGGGGGTCACTGGATACAAAGAAGTGAGATGGGGCAGAGAAATGTTTTGAAAGTATGATCCCTGAACTGAAAGTAATAGCTATAAAATAATAAGTTCAAACTCCCTCTCTCTCTCTCTATCTCTCTCTCTCTCTCTCTCTCTCTCTTTATATATATATATATACATGCATGCATACATATTTCATTAAGTAAATTTCAATGTTGTAATGTAGAATTCAGAGCCACCATTTCCAGTACTTTATAAAATCTCTCTAAAATAAGAGGAATTAAAAGGAAAACAGTTCCTCAATCAATTATAAAGAAAAAGCAATAGTCTAGTTCAATCTGTTCCTGAAGCCATTTTAAGCATTTATGAACATGCTATTGGACTTTCTTGCCTGTCATTGATTTACTTTCCAATGATTACAAGAATGGCATTCACTGGGTAATTGTGACAGCTATATATCTCAAAAGCCTCTGCGTTCGCAGTATTAAAGATAGTTTCTTCTGACAAGCAGCTAAATAAATTGCTTTACCACCCCTATTGAGGGCAATATCTTGTTCACTTTGGGAAACCGCTGAACAAATAAAAATGAGATTGCTAAATAGCCACATGGTTTGCCCTTCAGGAGTCTAGCAACAGATAATTTCATGAGTGATCCTTTTTCTGATGTTACTAATATAGTGTGAAATGAAGAAAGCAATACTTTTCTATCTTGCTGACTTTCAATGCAAACATATTTTAGGTGGGAAGGTCTACCAAATATACAGGCAGTCAGTCCCTCAAATAGGATAAATTTTAGGTACTTCCCTGCCCCTACATATGATTTATACATTAACATGCTACATAGTCTATGCTCCAAAAAGGAAAAGTTCTTTGTAATTTTCCAATGTTTCAAATGAACTTGATCACGGGCAGCACATATTTTAAGTGGGCTAATCCCAGAAGTTGAGATTTCAATTTTATGTACCACCAATTGATATTTATTAAGCCTATGTGCTATATGGTAGAGATATGTATAAGAATAGTGAAATCCTTGCCCCAAAGGAGCTTAAAATCCAATTGGAGAAATAACATAGACACATGGAAAAGAAAACTGTGAAATCAAAGTTCCCATATCTTTACTGAAAATCACAAGTCCTGCTTTCATTAATGTGAACAATAATGATCTTACATTTGTATTGTGCTTTATATTTTGCAAAACTCTCTTATGCACATTCTTTTTTCATTCTTACAACAAACGTACAAGATAGTAGGAAAGGTACAGATGAGAAATTTAAAAACAAGAGTGATTAAGAAACTCACCCAAGGTCACACAGCCTGTTAGTAGCAGAACCAAGCTTCAAACCCAGGTCTTTCTTCTTACTTCTGGTCTAACATCAGGCTAACACATACAGATTATTCTATGAAAAGCACCCATAGATATAAATGGTAGAACAATAAGAAAAAAATAAGGTGTATAAACTGACCCATACTTATACAAAGTCTCCAACAAGTGGTTATTGTCAGAAGACTTCTACTGAAAGAGAGAACCTCCAAAGGTAGCCCATTTCACTGCTAGATAGCTATAATTGTTATAATTATTTACTTGTAGGAAGACTCTGGGTAAGGCCTGAGCACACCAGACCATGAAAAACATAATTTCATCAGTCTTTCCACTAATCATCTTTTTTGCCTTCAAGTCTTTCCATTTTACCATAAGGTCATAATAGAAAGTAGAAGCTTCTATTGCAGATAGTACATGGTAACTTCACATTAAAAATAATTCACATAACCAATCATATTTTCCCTTGTCCTTTCCCTCCATTGCCTCCAGTTCCAACTCTGCCCAAGGAAAACAGAGTCATCCCATAGTGACTCTTACAGGTCTAGACTGGCCACAGGTAACTTCTTGTTGCCTTGTTGGAAGATCCACGGCATATGGAGGTACCAGTTGGTATCTTCCAGGCCAGGGCTAAGTAAGAGCCTGTTCTAACCTAAATGAGCTGAATAAAGTCCCAGGACTTGCCCAAGATTAGGAAGAAACAGAACTGGTCCCTAACAATAGAGGAACAGACTCGGCTTTGAGCTGACTGAAGATTCTCAATTGTAGACATCAGAGATAAATCCAGGGGAGAAAAAGATAGCTTCCCTCATATCACCTTGTGGCCATTTAGCACTTCTATGACATTCACAAGAGCTGCAGAGTTACCACTGTGATAATTAATGGGACACCACATGAAGTTATTTCCTTCCTTTTTAAAATAAAAAAATTTTTGTTGTGGTTCAGATCTCTTATTCTCTATAAAGAGAAAGCTACAAACAAGTAATCCCCCTGATTGAGCAAGAACATGAAAACAAATACACAGAATGACTAAAATCAGGTATGTGGCACCCTATTCACCCTCAGTGTTTGATCACTTTGGATACCTGTGTTATTATTGTTTGGAATAAGAACTTTATTATTAGAATCACTCCCTACCTAGGAAAGATCAAAGAGAGTTTAAATTAGCCCAGGGTGTACTGTGTGATAGCCAGAGCTAAGGAATCATTTCAAACCCCATTAAAAGAAGATATCAATTAGTCAATCAAATTAAAGAATCATTTATATACATTAACAATAAACGCCTTCTTTTCTCCCTCCCTTTCTCTCTCCTTACCTGCCTTCCTCAAGTCTTTCCTTAAACAAATGTTTGCTGAGTACCTACAATGTTAGATCAAGCTAAACTGACTTTGTTGATCCTCACAAAAATCACTGTCTCCTCTCTCTCTGACTTTGTACACACCATATATTCCAAGGCCTGAACACACTCCTTCCCCTCTACTGCTTAGAGGCTTTCATTTCTTTCAAAGATCAGTACAGGCTTCACCTTCTGCATTAAGCCTCTCCTGATCCCTTCATCTGCTCATGCCTTGACCCCTCTAAAACTGCCTTGCATTTATTTGGTATGTATTTTGTTCATACTTATACAGTAGGTCCCCAAAGTCTCAGGGCAGCTTTATGCTATTAAGGCTTAAACAGCACTGAGACTGGGGTGGGTGGGGACCTCTGTGGATAAGCTTAAAGGAGATAAATCGAGTGATGTGTTTTGCAAACCTTAAAGCACCATTTAATGTGAGTTCTTCTGCTTGTTACTGGTACATTGTTACTCCACTCTGTACCTCCTGCCCTGCTTAATTTCAACTCCAAGGAACAAGATTCCCTACCCCCATGTCTCCACCCCACAAGGATAAGCTTATCACTTCTAAACTCACCACCAAGCTACTAACTCAATCCTTGATTGACCCCAGCTCCCTCAGTCTCTCTGTCCTCCGACTGGAGGGCTAAGGGGAGAATACAAAACTCGTCCCAATGCCTTCCTTCACAGAAGGCAGGAACTAGACTCTCAAGGTCACTCTACTTTGCAACTGCTACCTGCCTAATTTCAACTCACTGGGACACCACCTGGCATCCCATTCCCCACCCCACCCCACTTTCCTGGCTCCTTTTCTGGGCTGCCTCCCCCTTTAAATTGTAGGCTTCTCGAGGGCAGGGACTGTCTTTTTATTAATTGTATCCCCAGCACTTAGCATGTCCCTGGACTAGAGTAGACACTTAATAAATATTTATTGGGTTACATGTCTCTTCTGATAATTGAATGTAAGCTTCTTGAGGGCAAGGACTGTTTCATTTTTGTCTTTATATTTCCAGTGCCTAGTACAGTTCTTAGAATATACGAGATGCTTAAAAAATGTTTATTGATTATAGCACAGTAATGAATCTATGATATCATCAAAGTGGATACTTCCTCAAAAGAAGAAAAAAAAATTCAACCAACCCTCAATTGATCACAACCCATCCATACCTTTTTATCCTGCACTGTTCTTGACCATGTCTTTCCATAAATCCCCTGCAAAGGTCCAACCCAACACATTGGAGACCTCCTCTGGTTCTTTTAATCAGACAGATAGCAAGTACTGCAAACATCAAGTGCTTAGTATCTACCAGGTACCAAGAAACCCACTGGGGGCACAAAGTAAGACCAACCAGGTCAGGGGCCTGAATGTCTGGGAGGATGATGGGGACTTTAATAGTAATAGTGATCAAGGGGAGGGAGAATTTGGAAGGAAAGATAATTAGTTTCTTTTGATATGTTGAGTTTGAGATGAGACATCTGGTTCCATATTATCTAAAAGTCCATTGGAGATTTGTAACTATAGGTCAACAGAGAGAGTAGGGCTAGATATATAGATCTGGGAATCATCAGCATAGAGAATGAGAATAGAATCCTTGGAATCTGATAAGACCACCAAGATTGATGATGATGTTCAGTCATGTCTGACTCTTCGTGACCCCATTTGGGGTTTTGTTGGCAAAGATACTGGAGTGGTTTGCCATTTCCTTCTCCAGTTCATTTTACAGATGAGGAACTGGGACAGAGTTAAGTGACTTGTCCAGAGTCACACAGCTAATAAGGGTCTGAAGCCATATTTGAACTCAGGAAAATGAGTCTTTCTGATTCCAAGGTCAGTGCTCCATCCACTATGCCACCCAGCTGCCCCAATCACCAAGATAAATTAGAGTAAAAAAAAAGAGCGGGGGCACCTCTGGTGAGTGTGTCGAGTTGGATAAAGAACCAACAAAGGAGACCAAAAAGGAGTAGTTGATTAATGTTTCCTGTATATTGATACAAAGGTTAAGTTTTCTTAATCTTATCTCTATTAAGGATAAGAAACCACCCTCCTTTTCAGGTCATCTATGATGTGCTAGGTGTCTTGAGTGATGATGACATTAAAAAAGTCATTGTCCCTCCCAATTTTGATATTTGAATGTGAGGGACTGTCTGATGTTGGCAGCTACTAGGTTGGGCGCTGTAGCAAGAGTAGGGTAAGATCTGGGTATTTGGAAGTCGAGGCAGGGGCTGTGGTAGGCGGAGTCGTGGTGAATTGGGATGGGCTGGATATGGAGAAGTCCTGAGGCAATGGGCAGTGCTCTGTGAGATAAGCTGGGTACAAGGAAGTAGCGGAGCTTGTGCTCCTGAGGCAAGGGGCGGTGCCACGTGGGAGTGGGATGGCAGAGGACTGAGTTCCCTTTGCTTCCTCCCCTCCCTATATGCTACGTCATCCCCAGACGCCTCCATCTTGTGACCTTCCTGACTTCCTGGGTCCCTTTGTGTAGCACTGACCCTAGACCCCTCCTCCCAGTATCTGAGTCTGACTTCCTAGGTCACATACTCTGTCTATGCATTAATTCCAGATGCCTCCTCCCTGTATCCGGTCCTAGCCTCCTACGTCACTCCCTCCCCTTGGTGTGCTAAACTCAGACAGCCCCTTCCGGTATCTGACCCTACAATCATTGGCTAGTAAGCGGGCTGGGGAGGAGGGGCTAGGTAGGTATTTAGGAACAAGCGTGGTCAGATCACGCTCTCTCCTGGCTCCTGCTCTGTTGCTCTGGCCTTGCTGCTTGGGCTTGCTATGATGGCTTGCTGTGATGGCCTCTGAATAAAGCTCTGGTGTTGGTGCCTCCCGATGGCTCGTCTCTGTGTGTTTATCCGACTGAGGACCGAAGACTCAGAAGTGAGTATGACTCTGGTAGCCTGCTCCTTATAGGAGGAGAGGGTACAGCGCGGCCGGCAGAAGGTCGGCGCAGCCAGTACATTTGAATATTGAATATTTTTAATATTTCAAAAAAGGAATATGAAAAGAACCCCAAGCTTAACTGAATGCCAGATTATATTAGAAAATCTAATTCCTGCTTACTGATCTTAGACAAATGTCACTTCTGACTTGTTTTGTTTTTATTAGTCTATAAAGTAAGGATAAATTCCAAATGGATAATCTCTAGGGATGCGCCAGTTTCGGGGTTTTCTACTATCACTCTTCCCCCTCCCCACCTTATTTTCCTAGGCTTAATGTTACTATTCTAGCCCTGTTTCCTTACTCAGAGTCCATGACCTGCAAACACCAATATCACAGCAGGCCCGATAATAAACTTGTTTGTATCAGAAGTTCAGGTCATTTCACATCTGTACTGCCTCTTCCAAAGTGTGATTCTGTTTGTTTGTAAAAGCCTTTGTAGCTTGTAAGTGTGAAGGAGAGCTGATGGTATCCACTGCATCTGCAAAGAAAATATTCTACTGGGGCCAGTTTCTACATCTGCAGATGACACGTGCATGATTTTAGATTTTATGCTTAGTCCGTAAGTACCATCTGCCCACTTTGGTCTCTTGCCCTTTACATAAGGTCTTACCATGTGGTCTCACTTAAAACAAATAGAATTGAGTTGATTTTCTGTTATTTTGTTGTTGTTGTTGTTGTTGTTGCTTAGTCATTGTTCCTTGAACCAGATTTTGGATTTTTTAACATTAGAATTATAATTATCCTATGATTATAATATACATGGTTGTATAATTACATTATAATTATAATTTTTCAATTCAATTTTATTGGCGTGGCAAGGGATCCAGAACTGTGATTTTTTTTTTTCCAATATGAGATTCTTCTAGGGTGGAAAGTTTCTTCACTGATGTAGATAGGCAATTTGTCTAAAACTCACAGTCTTAGAGCCTCACTTGAACACAACTTTTTTTTTTAACTCCAAGGCCAGCCCTTGCTGCCAATCTGACTCTCTTTTTACACATAATAATAATGGTGATAATTCCTCTATAAATGACCATAGATTGATAGTGGAAAATATTCAGAGACCCTCTAATCCAATCCCTCATTTTGAAAATGTAGAAACTGAAACCCAAGGAAAGTTAAGTGACCTCTCCAAGGTCATACAGACAGTAAGTAGAAACAGCAAGATTTGAAGTCAGGTATTCTAACCAGAGAAAATGCCTTTTCCACTATATTGATAAGATTGGATCACTGTCTTTCAGATTTCCCCCTACCATGTGGATTAGGCTGTGTTTTGTTTTGTTTTTGTCTTTGTTTTTCCTTTAAATGCTACAAAGCTGTCCTTAGGATATCATTGACCCAAGCAGCCAAGGCTTAAGTCATATCCCACGATGCAGCTTGATGCCTGAGCCAGGCCTGACCCCAATCCCTATCCTGTCTTCCTAAGTACTCCATTATTGACAAAATGCTTTCTTTCCAAAATCTCAATTAGAAGGGTAGAACACGTATTAGTACACCAGTTTTAAAGAGAGGAAAACTGAGGCTCTGAAACGTTCTAGGCAGCTAAGTAATCACTGGGCCTAGAATCAGAAAGATATGAATTTAAATGAGGTATCAGACATTTACTAGCTGTGTAACTCTGGACAAATCATGTAATCTCTTTGCCTCAGTTTTTCAACTGTTAAACAAAGATAATAACTGTACCTACCTCCAGGGTTGTTGTGAGGATCAAATGAGATAATATGTGTAAAGTGCTTAGCACAGTGCCTGGAACATAGTAGGTACTTAATAAATGTTTATTCCCTGCTCCTCTCTCCCATCCCCCCAGGTCACACAGCTAGTAAGTAGAGTAAGAACTTCAACCCAGGTTTTTTAACTCCAAGTACATTTCTCTTTTCAATATATTGTACTGCTTCACATCAAATAAAATTATACTCTTACTCTCAAATGAACAGGTAGACAATTATTTCCATTTCTATCATTATATTGTACTTGTATTTGAAAAAATCCAATTTAATGGCTTCATTAAAATTTGAAAACTAAGAAGACTGAATGTGTATAAAATCTGATTTTAACAGTGCAAATGCATTGCAAGTAGGTGAGAATTTCATGTTAATAAGTGAGACTTCACTTAGTAGGGACAAACATTCCCTCCACACAGACTTTATGTTCTATCTTCTTTTTTTTCCTTCAGAATTAAACTACATGAATAGAAAGTGAGTAAATAAGCATTTAAATGCCAAATAATGAGAGAGACAAAGAAAAACAAAAACAATCCCTGACCTCAAGGAGCTCACATTCTAATGGGGGAAGCAATATGCAAACAACTATGTTCATACAAATATACACAGCAGAAAGAAGGGAATATTGGAAGGGAAGGTCCTAGAAATGGTTAGGTAAGGGGTGAGGGAAAACCCAAGAAAGGCTTTTTCTAAAAGGTGGGATTTGAGTTGAGCACTGAAAGGAGCTAGTGAAGCTAGGAACAAAAACCAAAAATAAGCATAGCTTCAACTATAACATCACCTTTAAAGAAATTGTTGGAGGGGAGATAAGCAAAAAGGAGAGGAGATGAGAGTGGAAGGAAAGAGAAGAGAAGGAGAAGAGGGGAAGGAAAAGAAAAAAGGTAAGGTTTCTAAATCTTCACAAAGGACTTTTTAAGGGAAAAAAACTCATAGGCTGGTAATAGGAAACTCAATTCTTCTTTCCAAGAAGGCAGACTGAAGAGAGGAAGCATCAAGGTACAGACCAGTGTTTTCTCCAGAGGGGGTCAGGAAACTGCCTCTTGAGCATGAGTTGAAGACATTCAACATTTAGCTCACAACACATCTGGAACCTGGTACAGAAACACTCCCACTCAGCTCCAGTTATTTCAGATGCAGTGTTAGCTCTTTAGTTCCTGACTGAGGGAATTGAGGTGATTAGGACAGCAAATGGTTAATCGTGGGAATTGAGTGAACCACAATGACCCCATCTTGAGACTTAATTCTGGAGCCAGCTCAGTTACCTTTCTATTCAATTATGGGTCTAGTCCAATTTCTGTCTTGTGAGAAAACGTTATTCAACTGCGGGAACTGGGAGAAAACCTTATTGTACTTTTTGAACCCACCCCTGCATGACTGGAAAGCTGGACTACCCTTATCTGCTGCCTATAGACCCTTAACTAAGGACCTAGATTATGCTCACCAGAAACTCAGATCCAAAGACTGATGCAAGGGGTTCTCACAGTTATATATCTCAAGCAACCCATATGCCTTTTCTAAAAACTGACCCTACACTGATCAATTGTTTCCATGTTCCTTTGATTGTTTACAGACACTTTGGGGAGTGGGACACCTCCTTTTCTGATTTTAAGGAATTGTACCTGTTCACTCTCCCCCTCCCAACTTGGAAAGTACCTAATCTTTCATCCAAGTAGAAATCAGATTACCTAATGTATTGTTTCCTATTAATTAATTGGTCCTTTCTTATTAATTGTTTTTAATGTATTAAAGTCTGCCTCCCCCCTGTATTCAGGGGTCATCCCAAAGCAGAGGAAGGAGTCTAGTCCCACTTTGTTAGGCAATTGGCATGCATTGCTTAATAAATCGATATACTCAGAAGATTAAACCTTTATTTCCTCAGTCATTGCTTCTTTCACCTGCTACGTAACAAAAGGAAGAAGGAAATTATCTTTATTTCCTGTAGAAACACATCTTTATTGTCTTTGTATAAGGTTTGACATGAGTGGTCATAGCATTTAAGACCTAGAAGAAATTTAGCAATGATGTAATCCAATTTCTCCCATTCTACAGATAAAAAAACCAGAGATGTGAAGCAAGTAGCCCAAGATCATAGTCCCTATGGGAAGCTAGATAGTGCAGTAGATAGAGTGCCAGGCCTGGAGTCAGGAAGATTCCTTTTCCTGAGTTCAAATCTGGTCTTAGACACTTACTAGCTGTGTGACCCTGGGCAAGTCATCAAAGTCTTTTTGCCTCAGTTTGCACATCTGTAAGATAAGCTAGGGAAGGAAATGGCAAACCACTCCAGCATCTTTGCCAAGGAAATCCCATAATGGGTCACAAAGAATAGGACATGACAAAAAATGACTAAACAACAACAAAACAACATAGCAGCTACCTTATAGGGTTGTGAGGATCACGTGAGATAACAAAGGTGAAGTGCTTTGCAAACCTTAAAATGCTGTGTATAAATGCTAGTAATTGTTATTGTTATTATTATTATTATTATTATTATTACACAGGTAGAATTTAGGTATACTGATAGCATTACACTAAGGTGCCTTGTTCTTTTGGCCATACATTTTAAAAATAATAACTTAAAAGAACTTATCCCACCAATGATGACTTTCACACAGAAAAATCATAGAGCCTTTAGCATTGGAAGAGACATTGGAAGTCATGTACTTAGCACTGTTACATGCTGGGCTTGTACTGCCTGAATGACACTGGGTAAATCATTCTACTTTTCAATGCTTCAGGCAACTCTATAAGACAAGAAGGTTCAAAGCAAGTACAGATATGCTCTAATGGAAGGAATTTTCTCACTGGAAGGAGTTCCTTATGTTTATGAGATTAAGTGTTCATTACCTGCCCCTCCCAAAAATAGTCATGTAGTCTAATTAAATGGGATACATTTAAAATTCATTTCCAGAGATACCAAATTTAGATAATTCATGGTCCCTACCCTCACAGAGGTTTGTTTGGTTTTTTTTTTAATTTTTATTTATTTATTCTGAACTTAAGAAATAAAACAAGGGCAGGGGGAAGAAGATGATTGTACATGAAACTACAAATCTAGTTTACAATCTAGATGGGGATATGATAGACAGAGAGATATACGTGTAAGTGATGGGGAAAGGCCAAGTATGAGTCCACAAATGCCATTTAGAAGGAGTCTACCTGCCAAGACTAACCCAAGAAATATATGAACACAACTATAAAACACTTTTCACTTTTCACACAAATAAAGTCAGATCTGAACAACTGGAAAAATATTTATTGCTTATGGGGAGACTGAGCCAATATAATAAAAATGTCAATTCTACCAAAATTAATCTATTTGTTTAATGCCACACCAATCAAATTATCAAAAAATTATACTATAGAGCTAGAAAAAAATATCAAGAAAATTTATCTGGAAGAACAAAAGCTCAAGGATATCAAGGGAATCAATGAAAAAAAATGCAAAAGAAGGTGGTCTAGCCATACCAGATCTCAAGCTAGATTATAAAGTATCAATTATCAAAATAATCTGATACTGGCTAAGAAATAGAGTGGTTGATCAGTGGAATAGATTAGGTACAAATTACATTATAATAAATGACCACAGTAATTTAGTATGTGATAAACTCAAAGATACAAGCTTTTGGAACAAAAACTCATTATTTGACAAAAATTGCTGGGAAAACTGGAAAACAGTATGGTGGAAACTATGTATAGATCAGTATCTCATACCATATATAAAAGTAAGGTCAAAATGGGTATGTGATTTAGACACAAAGGGTGATACCATAAGCAAATTAAAAGAGTAGTCATATTTATGGATAAGGGAAGAATTTAGAGCCAAAGAAGATAGAGAGCATTACAAGATATAAAAGATAATTTTGATTATATAAAACAAAAAGCTTTTGTACAAACAAAACCAATGCAACTAAAATTGTAATGAAAACAGAAAAATGGGGGTAAATTTTACAACAAATATCTCTGATAAAGGCCTCATTTCTCAAATATATAGAGAACTGAGTCTAATTTATAAAAATAAGTGCCATTCCCCAGTTGATAAACAGTCAAAGGATATGAACGGGCAGTTTTCAGACAAAGAAATCAAAGCTATCTATAGTTACATGAAAAAATGCTCTAAATCACCATTGATCAGAGAAACGCAAATTAAAACAACTCTGAGGTACCACCTCATACCTATTAGAGTGGCTAATATGACAAAAAAAGGAAATTGTTGGATGTTAGAAGGGATGTGGGAAAACTGGGACAGTAATGTTGGTGGAGTTGTAAACTGACCCAACCATTCTGGAGAGCAATGTGGAACTGTGCCCAAAGAGCCATAAAACTGTGCGCATGCTTTGATCCAGCAATTCCAATATTAGGTCTATATCCCAAAGACATCCCAAAAAAGGAAAAATGACCTATTTATACAGAAATATTTATAGCAGCTCTTTTTGTGGTGGCTAAGAATTGGAAATCAAAAAGGTGCCTACCAATTGGGAAACAGATAAACAAGCTGTGGCAAATGATTGTAATGGAATATTATTATACCGTAAGAAATGACAAGCAGGACGATTTAACAAAAACCTGGAAAGACTTACATGAACTGATGCATAGTAAAGTGAACAGAACCAAGAGAACATTGTACACAGTAACAGCAATATTGCTTGATAAAGAATTGTGAATGACTTAGCTATTCTCAGCCATACAATGATCCAAGACAATCCCAAAGGACTAATGATGAAGCATACTCTCTGCCTCCAGAGAAAGAACTGATATTGATTGAATAGAGACTGAAGCATGCTGTTTTTTACTTTCTTTCATTTTCTTCTTTTATTGAGTCTTCTTTTACAAAATGACTGATATGAAAATGTTTTACATAATTGCACATGTATAACCAATATCTGATTGCTTACCATCTCAGGAAGAGGGGAGTGGAGGGAGGGAGGGATAGAATTTGGAGCTCAAAACTTTAAATAAAAATGTTTAAAAAAAAATTTTTAAATAACTAGGAGATCATTGTACACAATAAGAGCAATATGATAATGAAAGACTTAGCTACTCTGATCAATAAGATGATCTAAGACAATTGCAAAGGACTCATGATGAAAATTGTTCTCCATCTCCAGAGCATGAACTGATGAACTCTGACTACAAAATAAAGTATGATTTTCTCAATTAAAAAAAAAGAAGTGTTATATTGGATTCATCTGATGAAAAGATTAGTCAAGATCTGGCTCTTTGAGCATTTTATTCAGTGGCATGAAAGTTAGCTTGTCCTAAGGAATATAGTGTTGCACTCCTAGTTAGATCCCATCTCTGATACTTATCTGGCAAGTCATTTAATCTCTCTGAGCCTCAGGCAACTCTCTGGTTTCACCTACTAAGCTATCCCCTCTAATACTGTCAGTCATGAGGGTTTATGGAAAATTAGGTCAAAATTTGGTTGCCCAGAGAAGTTCATCAGCATTGTACATCAATTTCACAATGGAATGCTTTGCCTGGGTTCTGGAATGCATGATTCTCATGCTCTCCCAGTCAACAATGGAGTGAAACAAGGCTATGTGCTTGCTCCTCTGCTTTTTAGCATGATGTTTTCAGCCATGTTGTCAAATGCCTTCAATGAAGACAAACTCAGCATCAGAATCAGCTATTGCATTGATGGTGAATTCTTCAATTTGAAAAGGCTACAAGCCAGGACCAAAGTGGAGGGAGTGTTGGGGCATGATTTTCTGTTTGCAGATGATTGTGCACTCAATGCAGCCTCTGAAGCTGAGACACAGCAAAATATGGTTCGATTCTCTGCTGCTTATGCTAATTTTGGCCTAACAATTAATATGAAGAAAACACAGGCACTCCATCAGCCAGCACCAATGGATAAAATTCCTAGGTTCCTAGGAAAGTTCCTAAAGTTCCTAGGAAATCATGGATCTTTCATTAATTCAGTGCCTTATTTTGAATACAGAAGTGGATATTATTAGTAGTTTGAGTATTTTATTGATATTTCAACACAAAGTTATATTTTCCTTAAGATTTGTTGTTGTTCAGTCATTTTTCAGTCATGTCTGACTCTTCCCCCATTTGGGGTTTTCTTGGCAGAGATATTGGAATGGTTTGCCATTTCCTTCTCCAGCTCATTTTACAGATGAAGAAACTGAGGCAAGCAGAGCTAAGTGACTTACTCAGGGTCACACAGCTACTAAGTGTCTGAGGGCAAATCTGAACTCAGGTCTTCCTGACTACAGGCCCTATGCCACCTAGCTGCCCTTCCTTTAGATACATAATTTCAAAGCATTTACTGAATTAACTGTGATTTTATGTTTTCCCAGTTCTTTTTTCCTATCAAAACATATCATTTGTTCTATAATGAAAATCAGCAGGAAAAAAATTGTATTAACTTAACAAAAATCTGTTTTACTGAAAACATTTTGAAAATGTATTTATTTTTTTAAAAAATCAATGTTGCCTGAATATCTAATACCCAAATATTAAAGAAATAAAATAGCAAAAAGATAAGACCACATATGCTGCTTATTGATTCTTACCTAATTTTTAGAAATTTTGCCCTAGTATTAACTTATATATAATATTTTGTAAATAAAGAGGGAGAAGGTGAGAGAGAGAGAGAGAGAGAGAGAAAGAGAAAGAGATAGAAAGAGAGAGAGAGAGAATGCTTTAGAAATCATTCTTTTGCCTTGGAAAAAATAGGCTTTGGTAGTTGCATGCATGAGGACAGTTTCTTATCACTATGCATAATTCTTACATAAATAGACCATTTTCAAGGTCATTCACAAGAATCTCCCCGATTCATTCATGTATTCTTTCAGAAAACCCAGATTTTGACCTCCTAAAAGCATATTTCTTTTCAGCAATAATCATCATTTTCAATTCCCTCAGCTGAGGCTTCCTCCCTTACAGTGCCCTGGCAGTATTTTGATGTCATTCATTCTGTAAAAAGAGGCCCTTTGAGCTAAAGGGAAAGAGGGGAGCATCTATGGCTGGTCTACTTGAACCAAAATATGATAAATTCTTATTTATTTTTCAGGTTCCAAATTCCTATGACTATTTCAAAGATTAAGTAATTTCTATTTCCTAAAACTCTACTCTGATGACTTTTTGTGGCATGGAGATGAATATTTGAGTGCTGAGGGTTGTGTGGGCAGCATAAGCTTTTTAAGTGTTTATCAAATTGAAAAGACCTTAAGTAGAGACCAGGAGATGGGGATAGTTTCAGCCCTACCTTTGTTGAGAAATCTTCATCACCTGACCACCAGTTAATACAAGGCATTTTCAGGCTACAGTACCTCATTCAACTGTCTACTAAGGCAAAGGCATTTGCAACCCACATCCAGAAAGGGTCTATGCAGCTAAAGGAGGTCATAGGTCCTTGAAACAAGAAGTGGAGTTAATCATTTTTAACCAATTATATCACTATTTTTCATTCATTTGTGATGACTTGTCATAATATTTCCTTGCTATCATACTGGTATGATATCCAAGTGGTTAGCTAGGTAGCACAGTGAATAGAGTGCAGGGCCTAGAGTCAGGAAGATCTGAGTTCAAGTCTGGCCTCAGACACTTACTAACTGTGTGACCCTGGGCAAATCACTTAGGCCTGTCTGCTTCAGTTTCCTCATCTGTAAAATGAGCTAGAGAAGGAAATGACAAACCACTCTAGTATCTTTGCCACAAAAACTCTAAATGAGGCCATGAAGAATCAGACATAACTGAACAACAACAAATGATATACAAAATAATTGCAATGGGAGATCAACGTCAAAGATAGTTTAATTGGAAAGTTATATATATTTTTTCCCCACTTAGAACAAGCTTTCTTAATCTTTTATCTGTCATGGATCCCTTTAGCAGTCTGACCTTAAGACCCTTCTCAAATACTGTTTTTAAATGCATTAAATTAAAATACATAGGGTTACAAAGGGAATCAACCATTTTAAAATAGAGCTCTCAAAATATTAAAAAAGAAAAAAAGTTAGACCCCAGGGTCAAAACCTGTTTTCTGTATGAGCTATTTTTTTCTTTATCTTTTGATTTTAGAGAAAAGTTTCCCTGCTCCTAAAATGGAGATAAGAGTTAAAGAGAACCATAACAGAATTTGTAATCCTAGAAGGTTAACAATGTAAGGGACATTTGAAATCATCTAATTGATTTTTCTTTATTTTCAAAATGAGGGAACTGAGGCCAAGAGAGCATAAGATAACAGAAAGTCATACAGCCTAGCTGGGACCATAACTCAGGATAGAAAGGTCACATGCTATAATGCAAAGACTAAAATCACAGTCCAACATCTCAGCGATTTCTAGGTAAGTTCCATCTATATCTTATAGTTACTTCACTTCCATTTGCTTCCCTATAAAATGAAAGGTTGGACCAGATTAAAACCCATTTCAGTTAGGTCTCTCACCTCTTTGTTTCCTACCTGGAGTTAAGACTACTGAAATATTCTGTGGGTCACACCTTAAAGATGACAAGCACTGCTAGCCTGGAAGAGGAAACATTTGCACTGTACTTCCCCCTTCCATGACCTTTCCCCAACCCTCCAAAAAACAAAACCGAACAAAACAACAACAAAAAAAAACCCTACCTCCTAGAGCAGGGTGGCTAACAAAGACATGCAAGGAATAAAAAGTGGATTTTCCTGGGATTTACCCCAAGAATTAGCGAATAGTTTCTAAATGGTTCATAAACAAACAAACCATTTAATTATTAAACAAATAAGCTTCAGGAATTAACCAATTAATCTTTGTCCTCTATGTTTTCCATTTAAAGGCTATCTAGGTATCTAAGAAACAAAGAAGACTAAGTAAAGGAGTACACTGAATCAGTCAGGAGTTCAGAAGGTTGACCCAATGAGTCTCTTCATTACCAGGAAGCGAGAGCAACACTGGTTTTCAGAGTCCAGAGCTCCAAACCTTTGCCATATGCTATTTCATTAGCTACCCAATTTCCAGCCAGGGTACATAACATAAAGTAATAGGAACTTTAAAATCCCAAATCTGGGGGTGGGACAAGATCAGGTAGTGGGGTGAGAGATGAAAATGATGTGAAGTTTCCTTCCTCCAACCCTACCTCCTGCTCCATCTGGTTTCATGCAGTTTCTGTTTTCCATTTTGTAGTTTCTAGAGCCCTAAATGTAGTGATGGAGAGATCAACTACTTGGTGAATGAGGAAAAAAAAGTGATTTCCTATCATGCTTACTGTCCTACATCCTCTCACATAGGTCTTACTTCTGACTGATGACTCAGAAATATACCTCCTGAGAAAATTGGACTCTATTTTAACTATTCCATATCCAGATACAAAAGGCTGGAGAAAATGGGTAGAAGGCAAAGGGCAGAATTTTGCTGACTAATCCTACTGCAAATGTCTGACCCCATCTCTCCCACTAGCCTGTATTTACTTTGTTTCTCAATATTGGCAAGATTAATTTCCCATGGAAAACTGAAACCTAGAACTGAAATGGTCCTTTTTAACCTCAAATGAGGTGTTCCTTTTTCAACAAATATATTTGCCTCTTATTTATGGAATCAAGGATCCCTTATAGGAAATGATAGCAAATCCTATATAATGTACAAATATGTAATCAGATAAATTGATATCGGTGTTACCTATGTCTAATAAACACTGTCCACACATAAAATTCTACTAATAAGCCATTAATACTTACAGGGTGTTCAAATTCTTGAGTTTTTTAAAGGAGCCAGATGGAATTTCTCGTATTCTGTTAAATCGCAAATCCCTGCAGACAAAGGGAGGGGGGATGGAGGAGAGGGAGAAAGAGGATCACATATTAATTCCAATTTCATCATTACTTTCAAGTGTTCTAAGTTTTTGAATCTTTTAAAACTAAAACTGTCACCCTTGGTCTTCTTTTACCCATTCACAAGCCTCACCCAAAGCTTCCATGTTTGTTCAGCAAAAATCTTCAGCCAGAAGCCCCATTTTTCTCTAATACCCAAGGCTAAGCCTTTGCAGTGCTACTATACAACTGTACCTTAGCTCTTGTTATGCTTCCAGTCTTATGGGCAGGTGAAAATCATATCCTTAACCCCATGTTTCTAATACTATACCTACAGTAATACCTAGATACTGTATCATTATGCAAATATAAATTAATGTGACAAAGACCTATTTCCATAATAACTACAACACAATAATAATTGGTGCAATTTATCACAAGGTTTTTCATCAGTTTATATAGTCTGCATAGGCCAGATAGCCACTGCTAAAGTGAATAATTAAGCCAATTATTGACATAATATATTTTGTTTGTAGTAGTTTTCTTAAAACCATGCTTGATCAGTGGTCCTCTAAGAAGGAACTAATTCAGGGCAAGTAATATGAGGAAAACTTAATTAACATAGATTCACTGCAAAAGTAGTATGGCTCCATCAAGAGTAGATAATATCACATTAATCTTACTTCCTTTTTTTAATATGTTACAAGACAAGTGGGTTAGAGACATGCTATAGACAGAGCTATACATAGAGTGGGGCAATTGGACTTTGTCTCAGGGTACAAAATTTAGAGAGTTCTGACAGTACATGCACTTTTCAGCACCATAGAAACAAAAGAACTTAGCAGCTAGTTTAAAAGGATAATTAGCTTAAATAGGAAGCTACCAAATGGTAGGCTGGAGTATGCTTCTCCTCTACCCTACCTTTCTTCTGTCATCTCTACCTCTCAAATCTGTCTTCCATGGACACATTTTTTATCATAGTTATTGCCACAGACATAGTATAGTTAGATTTCAGAAATTTTGGACAATATTTCTAATGCTAGCTTTGTGAATAAGATGTAGGGATGTGACCTAAATCATGGAACAGAGAAGTAGGTTCAGGACTGATTGAATGACTGGACCCATTGTGGCAGTCATTAAAGTCATTAACAATTCAATATTAAATTGGAGAAATTTCTTTAGAGGAGTATCCCAGAATCTGTGCTTGATCCTGTTCTGTTTAATATATTTGTCAATGACTTGGATGAAAGAATAAGTGGAATACTTATCAAATTTGAAGAGGAAACAATGCTAGGAGAAAAAATTTGGATGACAAGTCAGGATCTAAAAGGATCTCAAAAGTCTAGAATGTGGTACCAAATATCAAAATGTGTAATGTAATAGGGATAAATATAAATTCTTACACTTAGGTTCAAAAAGTCATGCTCAGAAATGCAATATGGGGGAGATGTGTCTAGAAGAGTATTCTTGTGAATGATATTTGTGCATTTTAATGCACATCAAGCTCAATCTGAATCAATAGGATAACATGGCAGCCCCCAAAAAGGTGAATGCAATCTTAAGTTACATTACTAGAGGCATAGCATCCAAAACATTTGTGGCAGTGTCAGCCTCTTGAGGCCAGGAACTGTTTTTGCTTTTTCTTTGTATCTCTAGCACTTAGCACAGCCAGTCCTTGTCACATGTTGCTTAATAAATGTGTGTTTACTGTAGAGAGTCCCACTTCATTAAGTCCCATTTAGTTAAAGTGGAGAATCCCACTTTACTACCCCACTGACCCCAGTTCAGGAGACATTTGGAGGATGATATTCAGTTTGAAGGATCACATTTCAGAAATGACTTCAAAAGCTCAAGAACATAAAAAATGCAGGATGTTCAGGGAGCTGCCACTTGAGGATCAGCTGAAGGAGACTTAAGCTTGCTACAAGGAAAAATGTCCCAGTCACTGAAGCTGTCCAAAAGTACCAAATGTGATAATGGAGGTAAAACACTTTGAAACTTTAAGATCTATATAAATGTCAGTTATTAATATTTAGATTCCTTGAGAGGTATTTGGTTGCCCCTCACTGATGATACACAAGCAGAGACTGTGTGGCAATTTGTTAAGGATGGTGCAGAAGATATTCCTGTGGAGGTAGAGGTTGGTCTCTCAGGTCCCTTCCCACTCTGAAATTCTGTGATTCTATAAAAATAACCCCCCTCTTGTCCTGTTCCATCAATTATGCTTATTCTGTCTTTCATTATCAATCTCTTGTGCTCCACTGGCTTCTTCCCTTATTCCTCGGAGCCCATTTAATTATCTCTAACTTCCCTCACCTGGAAGAGAGGAAGTCTCTTACTCCCTCAAATGACTATACTATCTGATTTCTTTACTTCAACCCATAGATTATTACATTCACTGCTTTCATTTCCTCCCCTCCCACTCCCTTCTAATCTCTCACAGTCTGATTTTTGCCTGTGAAAGCCCCAGAGTAGCTTTCTTCAAGGTCAATCATTTCAACACACATTTGTTAAGCTTCTACTGTGTACTAAGTATTATGTTAGATGTTGAAAATATGAAAACAAAATCCCAATTGTCAAATCCAATGACCTTTTCTCAATTGTCATATTCCTTGCAACATTGTAGCATTCGTTCATTCTTGACATTATACTCTTCTGGCACTACCCATATGCTAGCAATTCTGCCTATATTACATTCAATGGCTTTGCTTTTTCCTCTTATTCCCTAAACACTGGCATAACTCAAAGTACTCTCCTCATCTTTCCTTCCTCTCTATACAAATCTCCCATTTTACAATCTTATATACCACCACCCTACAATTTAAAAAATCATTTCTATCTGGACAATTCTCCCAAATACACTTCTGATCATGACCCTTATTCTAAACTTTAATCTTGAATTTCCAATTACCTGTTGACCTTCTCTATCTACATATCTTACCAGCACTTTACACTCCAAAAGTCCACAAACTAATACATTATATCAGCTGTCACTACTCCCACCCCACTGCCTCCCCAAACCTACTATTTCTGATTTCCCAGTTTCTATAAATGGTACTATCCTTCTTCTAATCACCCTGGTTCAAAACTTCAAGGTCATCTCTCCAAACTTATTGATCTGTTAGGTGCCAAATTGGATAGGCTTTTCTCAATTCTCATTCTTTGTTACATTTACATCCTTTACCTTCATCTTCTTTATATTATGAACATTTATAGATTACTCCTCCTCTTATGAGGGATCTCTTATAACAAAGTGAAACAGTTAAATAAAGCTAGTAATAAATACACTAACCTCATCTGAAAGTTCATGCAACATTGTAGCATTCACAACTCTTTGGGTTTTTGTGATACAGCTCTCTTTTAGTTATCCTTCTACCTAGCTGACTACTCCTGCTTAGTCTCCTCTGTGAGATTATTATTCATATGATGGATAAGTGCCCCAAGGCACTGTCTTATGCCCACTACCATTTTCTTTCCATATTCTTTCACTTGGTGCACTCAGCAGTTTCATTATGAAACTCATAAATTTCATTATCATCTTCATGCAGATGACTTGCTGATTTTATATCCAGCCTTGGCCTTCTCTTGAGCACTATTCACTAATTGCTAATCGTTTAATGGGCATTTTGAACTGGATATGCTATAGGGAATTAAAATTCAACATGTTCAAACGAGAATTCTATTATCTTTTCCCCATAATCCATCCCTTACAGAGTTTCCTATTTTTGTTGAGGATACTGCTACTTTTCCAGTCACCCACATATGAAATATTAGAATCACCCTCCTCACCCTACATATCAAGGACAGTTACTAAATCTTTATGATTCTACCTCTACAACATTTGTCATATACATCCTCTTCTCTCACATGGTTACCATCCTAGTCCAGGCTCTCATCACTTCTCATCCAGACTCACCCAGGGTGGGGAACCTGCAGCCTTGAGGCTATAGGTGGCCCTCTAGGTCCTCAAGTGTGGCCCTTTGACTGAATCCAAACCTCACAGAATAAATCCCTTTAATAAAAGGATTTGTTCTGTGAAGCTTAGACTCAGTCAAAAGGCTACTCCCAAGGACCTAGAAGGACACATGTTGTCTCAGGGTCACAGGTTCCTCATCCTTGCTTCTAAATATTCCTAAAGCACAAGTCTGCCCTTCTCACTGCCTTACTCAAACTCTGGTGGTACACTATTAGCTCTAAAGTCAAATACAAAGTCCTCTGTTTGGTTTTCAAAGCTTTTAAACAACCTGGATTCAAGTTACCCTTCCAGATTTATTATATATAACAACATCTTACACACTCTACAGATCAGACAAATTGGCCTTCTTGTTATTCCTAACATACTGCACTTTCTCTCTCACATCTGCATCTTTGCTTGGTTTTCTTCAATGCCTGGAATACCCTCCAGCCTCAACTCTGCCTCCCAGAATCCCTAATCTCCTTCAGACTTCAGTTCCTGTGCTATCTTTTTCATGAAGCATTTCCTGAGCCCAGCTGCTAGTACCATCTCCTCCAAAATTACCTGTTTTTACTTCTTGACACATACACTATCTCCTTCAACAGACTCTAAGTCTGCTTAGGACAGGGATTTTCATTTCATTTCATTTTTTTGTCTTTGTATCTGCCCAATACTTGGAAGATGGAGGGCATTTCACAAATGCTTGTTGATTGATTTTTGATATCCCCTTCTCCATTATCCTTCAGCCCCAATCAGTGACCACAAATCCTAAAGATTCCACCTCTATGTCCACTCTCATTGACCTCTGTGTCATTTCTACTAGAAGTATTTAGGTTCATATACATGCTGAAGTTGCATACATCTTTCTAAATCACAACTGTTATCATGTTACTCACTTGAGCAAAAACCTTCACTGATTCCCCATTGTCTACACAGACTTAAGTGGAAATTCTTTACTCAACTAGGTGGTACAATAGATAGAGCACTGGGCCTGGAATCAAGAAGATCCAGCTTCAGACACTTACTAGCTATGTGACCCTGAGCAAATCATTTAGCCTCTGTCTGGCTCTGTTTTCCGAACTGTTAAACAGGGATAATAAAAGCACCTACTTGCCAAGGTTGTTTTTAGGGGCAAATGAGATATTTATAAAGTGCTTGGCATACTGCCTGACACATAGTAGGCACTTAATAAATAGCTTATTCTTTCCTTCCTTTAGTCTAGCATTTAAGATTCAACATACTTTATATCTAACTGACTTTTCTAGTCTTATTAGACACTGTCTGCTACACACATACACACACAGACACACACACACACACACACACAGTCAAACTGAATTATTCTCTTTCCCAAATACAATCCTCACTTTTCCACCTCTGCCCCTTTTTGCTCATGTTATTCATTCCACCTGGAACACCACACCCAGTTCACTTCTCCAATCTTTACTTGTTGAAATCTTACCCTGTGCTTTTAGACTCAGCTTCCAGACAACTTTATTCTTTTGGTCCTCTAAATACCCATAACAATATTATATTTACATTTCCCTTGGGGTACTGAGTACATTTGACTTTATACTTCAGCGATTTTGAATGTATCATACCCCTTTCTCTTTTTGAGGATGAGGACATGTAACTGTGTGATAGCTGTTTAAAAATCAGGTTTCATTATTGTACCCTCTGTAGTTCCTATCACAATACCCTGTCTAGAAAGCAAATACTCAATAAATGATTTTTGGGATGAGTTGAATAGGAAAATTCATTTCAACACACATTTGTTAAGCTCCTACTGTGTACTAAGTATTATGTTAGATGTTGAAAATATGAAAACAAAATTAGTCCCTGCTCCCAAAAAGCTTACATTCAAATGAAAAATTTGTAGATATGTTATCATTATTTTTCACGTATTTTCCAACTTGCAATTACAGCTTTAAAAAAGAAAAATTGTACTTAGAGAAATGCAAAAGATATTCAATAAGAGTAGGGAATTTTGCCACACTCTAGAAACTCAGTCCAGTTTCCTTTAAACCCAGTGAATCTCATTATATTTTCCCTAGAGTCCAGTTTTCCAGAAGAGCCACAATTTCATAGTAGCTAATTTTCAATTAAAATGGGTAAATGATTTGCTGTGACTGTGCTTCATGGTTAAGCAGAAGCCCTGAGGTCTGCCTAAATGCCATGTGTCATCATTTGGTTTACTAAACTGGATTTTAAAATGAAAATATCCAAATTATGTGGGTACCCCCCACAACCTCTTTTAAATGATAAGCTTCTAATGGCTAGTTGTGAAAGAAACGTTTTTCCTGTTTTATTTGTTCACTGAACAAGCATTTATTAAGAACCTACTATGTGCTACTATGAACCTACTATGAGCAGGAAACTGTTCAGTACTGGGGGGTGGGGGTGAGAAGGCATACAGAAATTAAAAAGATCACTTAGATACTTGAACTTGTCTCAAAAAAAAAAACCTACAAGAATTTGTATGCTCAGCAACCCATCAACAAGATGTTTCCATAATTTACTTCTTCAACAATTGACTATCAACTTAACACATCACTAAATTTGCAATATGAAATACCTATTTAACCACCAGGTGGAGTTGCTAACAATTGCACTGATCTAATTAACTGAAAGGGGCTTTCGGAAGTGCTATATTCGCCTTAGTGATTATATATTCTGCCCTGCTCTAGAGGAAACTTCTCGGTGGTGCTAAGGTCTCTGTGGTTCTGGGAGAATAGATGACCTTCCATCCTTCTGATTCTCTCTGGGGATTTGGCGAGTGCATATTTACCCAATCAATATCAACTCTTGGACACTCACCTACTGGAAAACTCCAACCCCTTCCTAAATCTGCTCAATTTGACTTAACCCTATTTCATGTGACCATAAAATAATAAAATTAGTGAAAGAGAGAAATACCTGCTTAACTAAAGCATCTTTATTCTTTGTGTGTGTGTGTATGTGTGTGTGTGTATAGATTTTTTTTAAGGTAATTGGGGTTAAGTGACTTGCCCAGGGTCACACAGCTAGTTGAATGTCAAGTGTTTGGTCTGAGGCCAGATTTGAACTCAGGTCCTCCTGACTTCAGGGCCGGTGTTCTACCCACTGCTCCACCTAGCTACCCCTTTGTATAAAATTGAAAAAGAAAATAAAATAGTACATTATAGAACATGTCTTGCAGCTGTACACTCAACATCTTTTAGACCTCAATCGCCCCCAGTTGAGGGTGCACACTCCAAACCCGAGTTGCAGGACAAAGAGTTCTGTTTTAGTCCCACCATGGCTGCTCATCTTAGAAGTAATAAGAAAAGTATAAGAAATACAACCCAATTCCCAGATGCTATTCAACTCAGGGCTTAAGGGTCGGGTAGGGGTATGTAGATGGAGGGAGTAACCAAGAGCTAGAGCCAAATCTCAATGTCACTGCTCTTCTTTCATAGTTAAGGTGCCAATAGCAACCTCCAATCCTTTTTATAATTGTTTCCTGAATTTGTGTACCACTAGTTCAAGAGAAGGGCATAGGCAAAGGCCGGTCAGATGGAGTGTAAGGGTCACTTCCTGTCAATTGCCATTTTGCCTTGTGTGTGTTTATTCTTCAACTTCCTCCCTCTCATCTTGTGCTCAAGTTCTGCTTGTCTGAAAAGTACATCGTATCCCTCTCTGTCTCTATGGCTTCTTTGGATTTTTAGCTTTGTGGATACTGATCACCAAGCATCAATTAAGCACTAACTATGTGCCAGGCCCTGTGCTTGACTCTGAAAATAGAAGCACAAAGAAGCGTACAAAGATCTGTTCACAAAGAGCTTATATTCTAATGGGGAAGACAACGTGTGTGGGGGAGGGAGGTTTGGCAGCTGTGGATAGAGAGTCAGGCCTGGAGTCAGGAAGACCTGAATTCAAGTCTGGTCTCTGACATTTACTAGGTGTGTGACGTTGGGCAAGTCACTTGGCCCTGTTTACCTCAGTTTCCTCATCTGTAAAATGAGCTGGAGAAGGAAATTGCAAAGTTACTCTAGTATCTTTGCCAAGAAAATCCCTAATGGGGTCATGAAGAGCCAAACATGATTAAAACAGCAGATATGTATATACATAGATATATACATATATATATATATATACACACACATATACATATATACATATACACATATACACATATATATAATATAGACATATATACACACGAATATACTTATGTGTATTTAAGTATATAAAGGATAAATATGAAGGCAATATAGCTAATAGCTAACATTTATATAGTATCTTCTATGTGCTAACCTCTATATACTAAACACTTTATAAATAATATCTCATTTGATAAATACAATTAATTAATAAATACAAAGTAGTTAAATACAAGGAAGTTTGAAAGAGAGGCATTAGCAGTTGGGGGGGTAAGGAAAGACTTCATTTATAGGGTCAAATGGAGCCCTTTACACCTGAAAACAAGCTTGAACTTAACACCATGAAAAAGAGACTTATCACTAGACTGCCTCCCCAGAGTCCTCTCTGATGCCTCATTGTGGCATGGAGGAGACCCTGGGTTTTCTAAGACTATGCCAAGAAGCACAAGCTCTGATATATCCTACCCTGTTATAAAGGCTTACCCTGTTATGAAAGTATAGGTCTGGTGAGAATTTGTATGTCTACTTCTAAGAACCAGCTAAGTTCAAGGTAGCTCATTACCAAGTGGGATATAGGAAGATGCATCTTTTTTTTTCCCCTAAGCAATTCCCTTAGACCTATTGCTGAGTTTAAAGAAAATGTTCAATCTGCAACAGTGAAGAAAATATTCCCAATCATTAAATCAAAGATACCTAGAATATAATATAATAATTTCAAAAATTGGAGTTATATAGATTCTTTATCAGAGTCTCTCCCTTGTCTCTTTTCATTGCCAAGTACCAATCATTTTATCAAATCCCAAGGATACTTTCAACACAAGGGATTAACAAGTTAATCAAAAGGCAGTGTGGTATAGTGGAGAGATAGATGGTCTCAATAACAAGACAGCCTGGGTTCTGACACATATCAGCCTTACTTCTGACACATATTGGCTTTGTGATCCTGGGCAAGTCACTTAACCATTGTTTGGACAGAGACTGTGCTCTAAGACTGTAAGTTGAAGACAAATTGCCAATCTGCATTGGTAGAGGGAGTTTTCTCACCCAAGACTTCTCTGTACCAATGAAATCACAGATGTAGTAGTAATAAGTAATAATCTAGTAAGTAATAAGAAACCAACAGGGGAAAATAGGCATATCTGGGGTCCATTCAGGAGAAGCCAAGAATCAAACAGCAGTGTTTTTAGCTCATGATGAAAGATTGAGCTTTCTCCCTAGAACCTACTGTTCAACAATGGACTAATTACCACATGCAGATATAGGGCAGAGATTAGATTAGATTGTGAGCTACTCAAAGGCAAGGACTATCTTTTGCCTTTTTTCTTGTATCCCCAGTGCTTAGCACAGTTCTTGGCACCTGGAAAGCACTTACTAAGTGGACAGAGCTTATCAGATGACCTATCTTGGGGAAAGGGAGAGCTGAGGCATTTCAAATCATAAAGAGGGGAAGAGATTGGTTCAAAGTCCACAAAGCTAAAACATTAGTCCAAAGTCCAAAAATGAGCACATCAGAATGGTTTGCAAGGTAAACGTAGACTCAAAAACGTGAAGTGGTGAAGGGTCATCGAGACTGATGATGCCTTTGTAGTTGAAGTAAACTTGGAAAGCCTTAGGTTTCTCCTGCACCCCTACTCCCTCCTTGGACTTAAAGGAGTTAAATCAGAGTAAGATGTCCCATGAAATATACTTTCAGAAGGACAAACTCCTTTATTCTTATTTGATTGCAAGGTGATTGACATGCAAATTGAGTATCTGTTCTCACTCGGTAGCCCTCCCAAGGAGCTACAAAGATAAGTAGAGTTGCAGAAGCGTTTTTCAAAGGTCAGGGGGAAAAAACTAAGAATATCTATTCAAATAAACCAAATCAGAATAATTTCACTTGTTAATGTAGTCATCCTTGATTGCTGCCTGACCAGTGTTCTCACACATAATCTATTATCCATTAAATGAATATAAGAAGCAGAAAAATACCCTCATCTCTTTATCATTGACCTGAAATGAGGGAATTGTTCAATTCTACACTTAAGGGGGGAAAATTATTCCCACTGAACACACACATACTTCATTTTTCCAGGAACGCTAAATTTGTATCTTGCTGTTTTCTAAATAATCTTACCCCTAAAAGCAATTTCTCTTTCCAAGCTGCTTCTAATCTATTCAAAGAACTCCAAATAGCTATTTAGGTTGGCTAGAGTGTTATTGATTTTGATGTCTGGGCTGTCTAATATGCCCTTGAAGGGATGGGGTGGAGTCAGGAGATAAATACAATGGTATGAAATGTAACTGGGGCTATCTCTAAAGGACCATAGATGTGGTCTCTGCTGGAAAACTGAACCCCTGTCATCCTGAGGATGGTACCAAGTATTAAGGACATTCCATACTCAAGGATGGGTCACAGAGACTTACTTTTCCCCTGGCTGTCTCTTTTCACTGGGGAAGGGACAAAGATTCACGTCCACAACAACAAAATTTCTTCACAGAAAATCCTTAAACTTCCTGGCCAATGGCACATTCACAAGCTGCTGCAGAAACCTGTTCTGCTGCTACCTCCAGCTTTAGCAGGGTCCAGGCTGACTGTTGCCCTGAGCCATGGTTCTGACTATTTCTTTAATAACAACACCAACAACAACCTGTCTTAGAAGTCCTCTCTTTTTCCCTTGTCTTTGTGAAGTGGGATGTGATTTGACCTTCTTAAAAGAACCTAGGGGAAGTGAGTTCCCAAAGCAAGGTCATAGACATCCATCCTCTGCTCTCTGGAGTATCTGACAGTTGCCAATATCTTTACAATCACCTGTTTTTGACACTGATTTTCTCTAGTGGCAATTATTCCATGCCATTAAGTCTCTTCTTCCTGTCTTGGTACTCCCATTGGTCATTTTCATCTCAGGGAACTTACTTCAGCTGTTACCACCTACTGTAAGATGGTCTTCTTCTGGAGTATAGAACCTTCTTCATGACTAAGCCATATACCAGTAGTATCAAACTTAAATAAAAATGGCGCCCCCTCAACTATACATAAGGATCCCTGTGGACTGCGTATTGACTTAGAAAACAATATATGTTTATATATTCCTCTATTTGTCAATATGTCAACACATAAAAATCAGATAGGAGCTACATTTTAATCTGGTTCAGGACACACTTGGAAGTGTTACAGGCTTCATGCAGCCTGCTGGTTACATATTCATCAGGTCTGCTACATAATGTATAATCTCCCAAAGACACAGAATGCATCAGGGCTTATGCCTATGAAATGCCCCCTGGGTCCTGGTCACAGACAAACATTCCCAGGAGCATAAGCACAGGTGAAAATTTCCCATACCCAACAACTTCTCTCTCTGTGAAAGGATGGCTTCTTCTCCTAGACAGATTATTACCTGTACCACTGGGCAAGGTGACAAGATCTATTAAGCAGAGTATAGCCCTTTTCTAAGGAATAGGCTAATCTCTGATTGGCCTTTCCTTGACCACTTTTTGGGATCCCTTGTCTTCCTGAGGGTCCTCTGAATATCCTGGATATATTGGCATTGCTGGGCTAGACAAATGGGGGTGACATCTTAGGAGAGCATACTCTGTGCTTCCATGTTAGGTAATGGCAATCTCTGACCCCACAGCTTTAATCATTCAGAATTCTCTAGACATCTTAATGGTCACAAACTTAGGACATTAAGTGACATCTTCCTATTTTATAAGTGGTTATTTAATCAAACAGTCTTATCAGCCAAGACTACCAAATTTTCTACAGGATTCCTGATAGGTGGATTCTACTTTGCCCCTTATGAAATACTTCCAGCAATTTCCCATCTCCTGGTCCAAGAAAGATCTCATTTGGCAAAATATGTGGATAGAAGATAACAATAAGCATCCCTCCTACATCATAATCCCTTCATGATCTCAAGTTTATGAGGTGGATTCCACCAAATTGCCAGAAACTTCCCTGGAACTGCTAATAAATCCCTAGAAGAGAAATCGCTTTTCTTTATCAGCCCATTCTAGAGTGATCTCTACTAATTTCCTCATCACAAATGCCACCTGCAGCTGATCTGTCACAAAACTAAAAGGCTGCATTTTAAATGCTAGTTCACACTGACCAAGAAGAGTTAGCATCTGACAAAGGCATTTAGAGACAGGTGGTGATGTTATCGTGTCCTCAGGTGGTGATGGAGTAAGCAGACATCAATAACATGTACAGGCTTTGCTGAAATACAGGCCTGTCAGGGTGAGCCTGCAAATTCTGTACTTGTTTGCTCCACCTGTGAACCACCTGTTCTGGGCTCTCTAAAATGACAGAGGAAAGAGGGTAGGTGTCCATCTTGTGCCAGTAATAACCTTCTGTTTAGTCCGTCAAACATACCTTGAGGTGAAAGGATAGAACAGGCAGAATATAAGAAAAGCAGCCAGAGCAGGCAATGAAAGGCATCTTCATTACTGACTAGGCCTTACTGGAAAACCAATTGCTTGCCACCCAGGGATAGCTTCAAGTGAAGTCACAGAACACCTGACACCCAGGGAAAGAACACATAGAGACGTGTCTGGCTGCCCCCTTACCGATCAGTAGCTCACCAGGGAAGAGCAGAGATGGATCCACTTTAAGGCAATTTCTCCACAGGAAATTCAGACATTGCAGCTGTAATCTTCTTAAACCCTTCCTAGGCCCACCTGAGTCCAACTCTGCCAATGACCCAAATTGCCTAAAGGCCCAAAAAGGAGCCAATTCAGTTAATCTGCTGGGAAGTGGCAATAACCTTACTCTTCCATAAATATGTTGGCTAATGTTGCCCTTAACCACAACGTCTGGACACAATGCAACACAGCTGTGGCCACTCTTCTGCTTTCCCCAGCCTTAGTGTTGACCGAGTCAGCTGTTATCTCTTAAAAAAACAGTGCAGGCTGTCTCTCTACTTGTAATTGATATACATCATTCATTAGCATGAAAATGTGACATTCCATTTTTCCACTTTTACAGCTAGTAAAAATACATATACACACATATATATGAATAAAATATGCAAAGCAATATATGTGGATGTGTATAAAAATATTGATATCAACATAGATACAGACACCATAATAAGATCTGAGAACATAAAAAGGATTTAAGGAAATCATTTTTGTAAAGTTCTGTATAGGATGTGTTGCTCATGCTGTCCTAACAACCTCTTTCCTTCCCCAAAAATGTGTTTCTCCATTACCTAATATATATCCTATCCCAACCTTCAAGGTCTACCTCAAGGACTCCAGCTGTTTAATCATCTTCCCCTTCTCTGAAATCCTACAGGACCTACTGCATCTTCTACCTACTCACTACCTAGTCACATATCAACATATTTTCTTAACTGTTTGGTTTGTGCGTTTGCCTTGTCTCTTCATCTAGAGTCTATTGTCTTGGGGCCAAGGGACTATAACCCTAGTTATGGCTTTCTTAGTGCTTAGCAGCTTAAAGCTATGTACAAAGTTCAATCAATGTTTATTAAGCAAGCCTGTTTTTTTTTAAGTTCCAGATCAGATAAGACTTTTTGAAGTGAGCTAAATCTCTATACCAGAATTTTAATTCCTTTACTGATGGAGGGAGGATACAGATGCAGAAAAACCAGAAACCATTTATCTGAGTCTATAAAAAATGCACTTATGTTTATATTGAAGTATGGAACATAGATTTTAGAATTTATAATAGTTTAAAGAAAAAATGTAATCACACTCTAAAAGTTGTCCTGCCCAATTATTTCTTTTTTTGGATACTCTATTTAAATCACTTAAGCCCTCCCTCTATGTTCTGTGCACAGAATAGAAAGAATCAGCTCTAAAACTAATGCAAAGAATCAGTGGAGAGCAGGCCAGAGGCTTTTCCCACAAATTCCACGGTTATTAATATGTATTAAATAATCAGTTCCTCAGGGTGCCAGGGCATCAATGAATTTAACCAAAAAGTATTTCTTAAGTATCTACATTTCACTAGGTACCGAGGACACAGAGACAAAGTGAAAAACTGTCCAAGCCCTCAGGGAGTTCCACTTATCTAGAGAGGATATAGTGTAAAAGCATGTAAGTACGTATATGATAATTTGAGGAGGGAAAGAGCAATAATAAACAGGGAGATCTGGAAAGGTTTCCTGCAGGAGGTGGCAAAGGTGCTACACCTTGAAAGTAGTTAAGTAGTACTAAGAAGAAAGGGCATTCTTAGGAAGGCAGAGAAGCAGGGGATGCCTTAGGGAAAAACAAGTAGGGTAACTGAAACTGTTACGTGTTGAAAGTATGATTTTTCAAATTGAAGAATGATAGAACTTCGAAGCAGAAAGGGACTTCAGCAACTATCTAACCCTAACTCAACACCATCATGTACAGGTGAGGAAACTGAGGCCCAGAGAAACAAAATGATTTGTTTATACAGCTAGTTAGTGAAACAGGCAAGACCAGAATCCCTGGACTCCCAATGTGACAGCCAGACCAAAAACAACAGAAGAGCAGTCTCCATCCTGCTTAGGGCTTGGATCACAGGGATACAGACAGAAGAAAACAAATCCAAGCATGAAAAAGGTTCCTATTTCTTTGCACAAACTGATGTTAGTTTTCAAGACCAGAAATTCCCCTCGCTCCTGTTTTCCTCAGTTTCTGCACTCAGCACTTCCAGCAGATGTCACTGAAGAGTTAGCTTCTCTTCAAAGTCAAGGAATTGCCATCTCAAGAAAAGAACAAAAAGTGGTTTAATTTGATATAATTGCAGTGCAGCCAGGAAACACCTGCAAGTCATATGGATTATAGAGAATAACTCTAGTTACTCTCACATGCCACTAATATAACTTTTTAACAGGATCAAAGCCACTCATAGATAATGATACTTAATAAAGCCTGATTTATTAAGGAGGGAAGAATGAGGTATGGTTGGGGGGGTGGGGTTGTTTTGTTTTTACAATAACTGAAGTTTACTATTCAAGTGTATAAACATTACTGGCTTTAATTATTCTTGAATCTGCATAGTGTCCTGGCAAGAAGACAGGGCATGAAGTCAGAAGACCTCGGTTTAAATTCCAGCCCTGCCACTTACCTTCTGTGTGAGCTTGGACGAGCTCTTCTGAGCTCTTGGATGACTCTTCTGAGTCTTAATGTCCTGATTGCAAAAAAAAAAAAAATTGTAAAATTGTGGCCTTTTGACTGAGTCCAAGTTTCACAGAACAAATACTTTTATTAAGGGGATTTGGTCTGTGAAATTTGGATTCAGTCAAAGGGTGGCACTTGAGGACCTAGAGGGCCACATGTTGCCTCGAGGCCTCAGGTTCCCCACCCCTGATCTAAATGATCTCCCTTGTCCCTTTCAACTTTAAACAGGTGAGCCTATGGAAAGCTTTCTAAATTGCATCATATTTTTGTTTCCTTTGTAAACAGACTTATTAAATAGAATCAAACTTTATTTGGGGACAAATAAGCATCTATTAAGTGTTTATGTGCCAGACATTGTGTTTAACACTTTATAAATATTGTTTCGTTTGATTCTCACAGTTGGTGTTCAGTCATTTTCAGTCATGTCAGACTCTTCGTGATCTCATTTGGGGCTTTTTTGGCAAAGATAATGGAATGGTTTGCCGTTCCCTTCTCCAGCTCATTTTACAGATGAGGAAACTGAGGCAAAAAAGAGTTAAGTGACTTGCCCAGGGTCACACAGCAAGAAAGTGTCTGAGACCAGATTTGAACTCAGGAAGAGGATGAGTCTTCCTGACTTCAGGCCCAGCACTTTATCCACTGGACCACCTAGCTACCCTTAATCCTCACAACAACCCTGTAAAATAGATATCATTATTATCCCCATTTTACTGCTCAGAAAACTAAGTGATTTGCCCATTTGTCATACAGCCAAAATATGAGGCCAAATTGAAACTTGGGTTTTCTTGACTCCAAGATCAGCACTCTGTGCATCATGGCCACCTAGAGGCCTAGGTTACCTTTCATTTCAAGGTACCAGTTGAGAACTCTTCCTGTTCTTTTTGCCTGTAGGTAAGTCAACAAGCATTTGTCAAGCTCTTGTGTGTTCCAGGCACTGTACTAAATGCTGGGGAAACAAAGAAAGGCAAATGACAGGCCTGCCTTCAATAACACCTCTCATCTTTTGGGACCTAAAAAACCAGAGGACCAAACCTCTTACAGAATCAAAGAATCTCAGTAGTAATACTGCACCTTAGTATGGTTACACGGCTAGTAAGTGTCAGCACTCTTACTTACAGCTTGCCTCCATTTAAGCTCCATGATCTGTATCAGGAAATTACGACATACCACAGCTTACATGTTCCTGGCTAACTGGATTTATTTATTCATCATATTTCATACTGTCTACCTTTAACTAAATTAATCTTCACAAAAGAACAAGGAGTTTAAAAAGATTCTTACAAAGGGAGCTCAAGTGTTAATATCTTCATTTTACTGATGAGGAAACTGAGGATCTGAAAGTTTAAGCACTTCACTAATTAGAACATGGAGAAAATCTATATGTTCTTTTTCAAGGTTGTTGATATAAGGTGATGAACACTAATACTACTTTCAAAAGTTATCCTGTATAAGCTAACAACTGGAACCATTAGTCATTATTGCAATTAAAGTTCATTATTAAGAAAATATGGTAAAAAAATTTTCATTAAAGGCTGAAGAGTAAGAATCAATTCTCACACTTTATGAAGAAAGAAATAAGGAGCTGGAGAGGTTAAATATTTTTCCTAAGTCACACAGCAAGGCAGAGATAGAGCCCCAAAATAGAACTTCTAACTTCTGACCATCCTCCCCATCCCCAAAACCAGTGCTCTTTCTGCTAGAGCACTGCTTTAATCAGATTCCAATAGATAGGTTGGATTAATATCGAAGGAACTATTCTCCTGACAGGATACTCAGTCCCTGGAATTTAAAATTTCCCTCAGGTCTCTTTCTGTTTTGTAAAACAGATGCATCACTTTAAATATCCTTTGTTTTGTTGTTCAGTCATGTCTGATTCTTTGTGACTTCATTTGAGGTTTTCTTGGCAAAGATACTGGAATGGTTTGCCATTTTCTTCTCCAGCTCATTTTACAGATGAGGAGACTGAGGCAAACAGGGTTAAGTGACTTGCCCTAAACCACATAGCTAGTGTCTGATGCCAGATTTGAATTCATGGAGATATCATCCTGATCCCAAGCTCAATGCTCTATCTACTGCACCACCTAGTTGCTCCCTTTGAACTTCCTAGCAGGAGCTTAAACATCCTTATTTTGTTGTGTGTGTGTGTGTGTGTGTGTGTGTGTGTGTGTGTGTGTGTGTGTGAGAGAGAGAGAGAGAGAGAGAGAGAGAGAGAGAGTGAACTTCCAACCAGACTGAAAGGTACTGTAGTGCAGGAATGGCATTTTATTCATCTCATATCTCCCTTAGCATGTAACTCAATGGAAATGACACATGGAAACATGACTATGGACTTGACTTATGATTTCACTGGTATAGGGAACACACCAAATAAAGAAACTCCTTCTGTCAATGCTGGGTGGCACCTTCTCTTCAACATATAATTTCAGAGACTTGCCTAGGCCACTGAGACGTTGAATGATTTGCCCTGTGCAGCACAGTCAGTATATAACAGCAGCTACACTTGAATCCAGGCTGCCTTCGATGTGAGGCCTACTCTCTGACCACTAAGAGTAATGGGATTGGCATCAAACACATATTTAGTAAGAAAGATGACTATTTGCTGAATTAAATGGAATTAAATTTAACTGAATGGAACTCAACTAAACTGAAGAAACTGTTAGGAAGTGACTGTGCTACAGCACAGTAGCTAAACTAGCTGTATGAAGAATGGTCTGAAACAGGGGTGGGGAACCTGCAACCTCAAGGCCACATGTGGCCCTCTAGGTCCTCAAGTGTGGCCCTTTGACTGAATTGAAACTTCGCAGAACAAATTCTTTTTACTAAGGATTTATTTATTAATTTATTATTTAGTAATAACTTTTATTTAATTTTTACAATTATTACTTAATAATATTTATTTATTAATCCTTAATAAAAGGATTTGTTCTGTGAAGTTTGGATTCAGTCAAAGGGCTGCACTTGAGGACCAAGAAGGCCACAGATTCCCCACATCTGGTCTGGGATGTTTCAACATCAGAGCCAAACCTCTATCCCAGTCTCTCTGTTTATAATGGTTCTGCTATCTTAACACAGGAATACCTTTTTCCATATGTTTGAGGGATATAAAGGGAACTCAGTTAGTGACTCTGAACCCTATACATCAGCTTGCTAAGAAACCATACAACAAGGGGCTATTTTACACCTATTATGGAGAGGAGGACAGTTGTTGGGTTATTTTCTTTTTTTCTAACTACTTCCATCTTCAGTGCTTCTGCAAAGCCATTACATTGTATACACTCCACTGCCAAGAAATCACATTGCAACTTCATAAATCTGCTCAATGACGCATGAAACTCAGTCTGACCACTGCTGAGATGGATTCAGTGACTAAAGCTAAACAGCAATGGGACTTGAATTCCCTTAGCATTCATTAACTGAAATGTAAAGGAAGTAATGGTGAATTGGTTGACTCCAACTGAATATCAAGAAGAATCCCTGAAATAATTGTATGTCAAGAGTTCTGAAAGGGAAAGTTATTCGCTGATATTTCCTAATTAATTGTACACTCAAATATTTCAACATTTCACAAAATTACTAAAATTGCTAAATATCTCAACTACTTACAAACAACCTCTCTTATACCCACTCTTTATTTCTGGTCATTCTTTACACTTTCCTGGTCTGATAATTTGTCAATTAAACTATTCTGAAATCCCTTTAGTATCTTTCTTTGTCCAAAATATATACTTATGCTAGTCTATATATACAACTTCCACAAAAACCATCCTTCCTATTGTCAATTCATTACTTCCTTCAACACTGGATACAGTGGGATACAGTAAAAATATACTGGAATTGGAGGCAGAAAGCCTCACTTCAAATGCTGACTGTGTTCCATGCTACATGTATCTTGGGCAAGTCATTCAATGTTTGTTGGCTTCAATTTACTCGTCTGTAAAATAAGGGAATTGGACTCAATAATCATTCAAGTACTTTCCAGTTCTAAATCCTATGCTCCTCTTTTCTATATTACTTTTTGCATTAGGTTCAAACTTCCCATGAATCTCAATCTGTTCCAACTTACCTTGTTGTACCCTCCAATGTTCAACTCTTCTCCTTGACCTATATCTGATAGTTCTCCATATTCATGCCAGGAACATCCCTCTGCTATTATCCTGGACCATTCTCATTCTCAAAATACATACAATTCAAACTCCTGTTCTTCCAGGTGATGACAAAGCTCACATCCAACCCCAATTCTACTTCTCTACTCCAACCCTGAAAAAAATGTATTTTTCATAAATTTTGCATTTACTTACTTCCTTTATTTTGTTCAAATTCCATACTTACTTACGGATAGTCAATCAATCAGAGGTGGAAACTAAGTATAATCTAGTTTCAGCTACCTCTATAAAATCAACAAACAAAGGTTTTAGACTAGATACAAAACAGTATTTGATCATTTGTCAATTAGACTATTCTGAAATCTCCTTAATATCTTTCTTTGTCCAAAATATATACTCATGCTAGTCTATATATACAACCTCCACAAAAATCATCCTTCCTATTGTCAATTCATTACTTCCCTCAACACCAGATACAGTGGGACATAGTTAAAATATACTGGAATTGGAGTCAGAAAGCTTAGCTTCATTGAAAGGTCCTTGAAAGCCATTGAGCAAAATATTAGTAACATTTCACAGGAAACATATTTAGATTAGTTGAGGAAACTTGGTCATGCCTTGTGGGTCCTGTAGAAAAGAGCAAGCCAACTCAGACACAAGAATAAGAATGGCAGCAGAGAAGAGAGCAAAAAAAGAGCCATTCCATCTAAATCCCTGAAATGCTTGGTGGGAGAGAAGAGTCCTGGCCCCAACCATGGTCTTGGTTTCCTTCTCCTATCCCCACCTCACCTTGGCTAAAAGAATTCCTTGGTTTAGGAATTTCTGAGGATCAAAGGATTTGCACTTTTACATCAGCATCCTATTAGCACCCCTGGAACAGCTGACAACAGTATTTACATTGGGAACAAAAGGACAAATATAACACTGTCCAAAGGTGGATTCAGGACTCTACAAGGAGACCAGCAGAAAAGCTACAGCATGCCTAAGGGAAACTGCTTGAGCATCCCACAAAGAGGGACAATGATTGCCAGGAACCAGAAGCTATGAGTTCTTACTTTGCCACTTGTGTACTCTAAGCACAAGCCTATTTCCCCCTGTGCTCTGTCTGGACTTATGGGACAATGTATCACAGACTTTTGGGAAATGTTTTCTATCTACTATTCTTATTATACTACCTTAATGCATTTTTATCAAGGCTAATTAAGGATAGGTAGGTAATTGATATGAATGGATAATCATTGGGGGATGCACATGGGTTGTGGCTTAGGAGCTCTAGCACTAGAGAAACCCCCTCCAATCCCTGAGGGCTGCCCCTGGAATCCTAAAGTAATTTTAGAATAATAATTTTAATAGTAATAATAGTAAATTTTAGAATCCTAAAATATAGCAGCCCCCCTCTGAAACCCTTACCTACAAGTATTTTTTAAATTCCTAAAATGCATAGCGGGACTACAAAAAAAGCCAATTATTTGAATACACATAGTTATCTAAATTTTTTTTTAAACCAAGTTCACAGTCCCCATTTAAAAACTCCTGACTTCAACTATTGGCTAATTTCCTCAGCTAGGACAATTACTGTTTCTTTCCATGGAAAAATTGAAATTTAATTGTCTTAGGGATTTAAAAGAAATTTTTGTTGTTACCAACATGTTTGCTTTGTTTCTAATGTTTTTCTCTTATTTGTTTTGCTGATGAATTGAAATAAAATGTTTGGTAAGCATTTCTAGTGCCAAGGATCTTAGTTATTTGTCATTATTTATGGCTATGCATCAGACTTCTTTAGCATTATTGCAAAATTTCCAGATTATGTTCATTTGAAATAGTTCCTCTATCATACATACTATTGTTTTCTTAGATGCTTCCAATGGCCATATGTATGTATGTATGTGTGTGTGTATTTATTGTATGTCATATCATGTTGCCCAATCATGATGTTCCAATGTTTAAATTTTTATGTTTTATTCTCTTTCATTATTACTCAATCAGTGCAGTCATGAGAAAAGTCAAACTGCTCAATCTGGGAGATATCCTGGATAGGACCCCAAGACCACCACTGTCATAGAACATCCCCTGGATCCATGAGGCTGTTTTGATCTACTAAGCCATAAATTCATTCATGTATCCCTCAAATAATATTCTTGTATAGCTTCATGCATAAAAATACTGCCCAGTAATTACTGCCAGTATATTTCTCTCCATTGCCCTTTGGGTGATTACCTGCAACTATAATTCTTAGCATTCTATTCACAGCATTCCATACTTCACAGACACATAGAAATGCCAGAAGAAAATTGTTATAAAGATGGGTCTTTAGAGTGCTGGACAATTTCCCAAAAGCAACAGAACACACTTGCTCATGTTCAGTTCTAGGCCCAGATCATTGTGTCTGCAGCATCTGTCCCAGATAAATGAATCAAAGAACCAATTCAAAGGGCTGGCCGTCCAATTGAATGTCATAGGCTGGATTTTTTAAAAATAGGCATTCTTTAGTCACTTCCTATGTAGACAGTCAAACCAAGTTATTCTGAGAGCTTTTGGCTCTCATTTCAGAAATGCTTTAATGTATTTGGGGTTAATCTAATCTAATCAGCACAATTTTAACCACAAATAGGAGCATGTGGAGAACTTTTAGTATATCCCTCTTCAATCAGTACTCTGCATTGGACATTCTTCATGACAATCGGAGGATTGTTCAACAAAGTTTTCTCTTGTTGCATCTATCAAGAAATCCTGATAACAATCATATTTCAACATATCAACCATGCTGACTTCAATTTTGAAGGGGATGTCCTGAAAATATGTCAAATTCAATATGTCTAAGACAAAGTTTATTGTCTTTCCCAAATTCACTCTCCTTCTGAACTTCTTTATCTCTGCTGAGGACACCATCTTTCCAGTCATTCAGGTTCAACCTAGGCATCATCAACTTTTTACTCTCCCCAGACACATATCTACTCAATTACCAAATCTTGTCAATTATACTCCCACAACAACTCTCACATCCTTTCCCTTCTCTCCACTTACATTACCACCTGCCTAATTCAACTCTTTGTCACCTCTTGACTAAATTACTGCAATAGGCACAGCTTGCCTCAGCTTCTCTGACCTCTCTCATCCATCTTCCATGTATCTGTCAAAGTGATATTCCTCAAGCAGAGGTCTGATGATGTCATGACCCGCTCACTAAACTTCAGGTGCTCTATACAAACTCCTCTCCTTGGCTTTTAAAACTGTTCACAACCTGGCTTTAGCCTTACTTTCTTTTCATCCCCTCCAGTCCAGCCAAACTGGCCATATGGCTATTTCTCAAATAAACATTCCATCTCCCCTGTCCATGCTGTTGTGTAGTGTCCTCCATTCCTAGAATGCACACCCTCCTCATTTTCACCTTTAGAATCCAAGAATTCTTTCCAAATTCAGTTCTAATGCCCCCTTCCTGTTTGTGGCTTTTTCTGATCCCTCAGCCACTGGTGCCTCTCCTTTGAAAAATTACCTTACCTTCATTTTGTACATACTTCAATGTGTATATGGTGTCTCTCCTGATAAAATATAAATTCTTTGGAGACACAGACAAATTCTTTTTTGTCTCTAAATCCTTAGCATCTAGCATAGCACCTGATAAAATAGAGGAATTTAATAAATGCTTATAAATTAATTGGTTAAAATATTCATGAGAGGAACCTTGTTAGCAGAAAGCCTATAAAACTGCATTTTGAAATCAAGTGCATATATATAGAGTTAAATAATAAATAAATTAAGTTCATTTATTTGAGTGCCTATAAAGATGTGATCCATTTTAGAATAATGTAAACTATCAGTTGTGAAAATCTACCTATTCTCTTTTCATATTTTATCAAATACCATTTTCAGAAACATTTTAGAGGGGTAAGAATATAGACAGGTCAGTAATGACTGATAACTTCTTAATTACCTTTTTCCCCTTCCACTCTAAGATTACTTTTCATCTACTCTGTACCATCTTGTATGTGCCTATTTACATGCATGTTGTCTTGCCTATCAGAATGTAAACTTTTGCCCCTTGAGGACAAGGACTATTTGTACCTTTCCTTTAATCCTCAGGGCTTAGCGCAGTGCCTGAAACATAATGAGTACTTAAAAAATGTATGACTTTGTTCTCCAACTGTAAGGTCCATATGGGAAATCTTTCATCTCTTTCCTGCTTTTCCCAAAGAAGATTTGATACCTGGATTCTTGAGTTTGCCAACTATCTAACTTGGGTTCACCCACAAGGCAAACCTCAAGGGTGGAGATACTCAGGAAATTTCCCTAAAGATAGAAAGGCCTGTGCCCACTCATGTTTCACTTCTTAAGAACTGGTCATGACTGTCTTTAGGCAGAAACAAATATGTGTTGCAAGTACATAGCTACTTGGCCCAAGAAACCCTAAGAATAAGCTTTTGCAGCCCAAGAAATAATATGAAGAACATTGACAGAATACTTGCAAGAAGCAGATGTGGCCTATGAATGTATGTAATGAACAGTGTTCCTGAATCCCAACCTCTTCATTGAGAAGAGGAGAATTTTTTTTTTTAATTTCCTAGGCAGTATGATCCCAGCCCTTACAACTATAGACAGGAAATCTCTTGGGCATCTCCAGCCTTGGGGTTTGCTTGTGGGTGAATCTAAATTAAATAATTGCCAAAGTCAAGAATTCAGGCATCATTCTTGGAATTGTGAACTGATCCAACAATTTTGGAGAGCAATCTGGAATTATGCCCCAAGAGCCATTAAATTGCCTATATACCCTTTGACCCAGCAATACTACTACTATGTGTTTAGAACCTACATGTTCTCAAATGTTTATAGCAGCTCTCTTTATGGTGGCAAAGAACTGGAACTTGTAGGGATTCCCATCAATTGGGGAATGGCTGAATAAGTTATGGTATATGAATGTAATAGAATACTACTGTGCTATAAGAAATGAACTCAGTGATTTTGGAAAAACATGAAAAGAATTACATGAAATAATGAAAAGCAAAATGAGCGGAACCAAGAGAACATGGTATACAGAAACAGCAATATTATTTTAAGAACAACATTGAGTGAATAAGTCATTTTGACTATTATAAATATCCAAATTAACTATGAAGGATATATGAAGAAAGACACTATCTGCGTACAGAGAAAGAACTGATGAATAAAAGTTTGTATAGAATAATTTTACATATATATGTATATATATATATATCTATTTGTGTCTAATGGTACCTATTTGGAGGGAAGAAAAAAATTTACATGATAACTTTATAATATATGTAAAAGGAATAGCAAGTTGTACATAATAGATTTGCAGTTTCATGTGCAATCATTTTTTATTATATTGTGTTATGGAAATGATTGTTTTATTCCACAAATTAAAAATAAAATAAATATTTTTTAAAAGTAACTGGAAAATCTTAAGGAAAAAAAAAGAATTCAGAGATCTCTGGGGAAAGAGCTAGAGGGGATGATAGAAGATTTCCCATGTGTACCCTACAGCTAAAGAACAAAGCCATATGGATTCATCAGGGATGTGAGGTAAGGGGTTTATTTCCTGTTGACCTGCTTGCTTAATTACATTATGGGAGCCCTGCTATCTTGGGGGCTCATCTAGGAAACTTATGGTGTCAAGGTTTATAGGAAAAGGGTTAACAGTTTAGAATCCTTGAGTGCTTTTCCTTTTTTGAAGGGAAACTTGAAGTTGAATTTTTTCCTAGTCAAAGAATAAGCAGCTGCTTTCTCATTAAACCCAAATTATTTGGATCTCCATTTTGGATTTCATTGCCCTATGTACCACAAGAATCCAATGGAGAGATGTTCATCCGAGTCTGCCTGATTTCTGAGCAGGTCTGTACTTCTTATACTACTGAGCCACAGCAGCTCAGAAGAAAACCCTCAAGTCCTATACAAATAGGCCACTGAGGTGAGACAATAGTAATTTTGGGGGAGGGTAGTGGTGACGGGAGGGGTTCTGAATTGTTTATTTTTGTTTTTGTTTGCAGTGAGATAGGACCTCATGAGCATCAATGCAGGTATGAATTTTTGGTAAATATGTATAATTTTGTCTTTTGAATTGTACAATTATGCATTTGGAAGTGAGCACAATCTCCAGGCTTGCACCATGACGAATTTTCACAAAAGATCATTAATTTGATTTAGAGAATGCAGTGCAAGGTACCAGAAGATGAAATAGAGAAGAACAATGCTTTTAAACTCCCCAGGTGCCAGGATCAGGAATAAACAAAAATGAGTTCAAAGTCAAATATTAAGCAGAATAGAGAGGATAAAAAGAATTGAGAAAAGATCCTCTTCTTCTCCTGTTCAATTTGATAAGCTCTCCCAAATGATCTGATGAGATTACAGTGCATAAATGTTTGTTTGGAGGCATCTGAGAGTGGGGGCAAGAGAACCAGATCCTTGTTGAGAATATAGAGAATTCCTAACTGAATTGACACAGTCTGCCTGCAGGATCACTGGTTATCTAGGACTTCAGACTCTTGTGAGAGAAGGTGCCTCTCTCTGTGGTCTCTAAAAGCAAGATGACAAACCAGCTCAGCCTTTTTTCTTTTAAACTCCACGTTTCTAGTTCAGAAGACAGACTAGAGCACTGGTAATTGCTATTTGGCAAGACATAAAAATAAGAACTAGAAGAAACTGCAAAAGACTATTTGATCCATTCCCCTACCTTCAGATATATAGATACATATATAAAGACATATATCTATATATAAAGTAGTATTCAGATATATAAAGTAGTATTATTCCTATACAGAATAGGAAACTGAGGATCAAATTCATCAAATGTAACACAGTTCATGAATGAGAAAGGGGGAGATTAGAATCCAGGTCACCTACCTCTCAAGTATATTTCTACTCCATACCACCATACTGCCTCTTCCTATCACTGAATGCCTACTTTGTAATCTTTTAACTTGTATTTTAAACAGTATTAAGACTCTATAAAACATGAAGAAAAAGATAAAATGTCTTCAAGACTCTATCTCATTTGACCCAACAAAAGTTAAGACGATTCAAGAGAAATTCCACAAGTGATCTAATCTGTTACAGTTCTATTTTTTTTTCTTTTTTGGTGAGGCAATCGGGGCTAAGTGACTTGCCCAGGGTCACACAGCTAGTAAATGTCATGTGTCTGAGATCAGATTTGAACTCAGGTCCTCCTGACTCTCTGTTACATTTCTAAAAGAACGGATAAGAATGACCTCCCTACAAATTTTTAAATGATTAATTAAATCATAGTATATGACATTTTTCCCACTAAAAGCAATATCCCCAAGAGGGTTACAACAGAGACCAACCTCATTCCTCTCTAGTAAAACTGACTCTCCATCCCTTCTCTCCTGAGCTTCTCCCTTCTTCCAAGATCTATGACTTTGTTGAATTCATAAGAAAAATAACAAAATTCTATTTGGAGAGCTATGTGGGGAAGATGGAGAGGATGGGTCATAAGAGTCCTCAAAGAAAGGACATGGAATGAAAGTGGTTGAGTAGAATACTAACACAATGTAAGAGTTTCTTTTCAAGACTTTTTCAAGGGGTGTCAGTTTGACATTAACCATTTCACCAAGTGTTCATATTGTAATGTTATCATTCTTTCCACCTTCCATGCCTTCCTATCTCCTCTGGAAAATGAGGGGCTACAAGACCATCTGGCCTCATTTCATCTCCCTTACATTCACTCTGTACAACACTTTATAGCCATTTCAAATTTCAGTTAGGCACTCAACCAAAAAAGAGCTCACCAAAGGGCAAAGGAGAACATTTGTTAAAGATGCTCCTGAGGCCAGTTGCCTTTGGGCAGACAGGGTAAATTGGATTGGGGACTTGGCTCTTGAAAAGAGGTCAGCTGGAAAAAACCTAAGTGAGAGGCAAAATATACTGCTACAACAAATATGCCAGGAAGCTGCTCCTCTGGTCACAGTAAACAAGCCACTGCGTTCATCAACTTCCCACTAATGACCTGTGAAATCCCAGCAGTAAGAACTTTTCCTAGTCTTTGGAAAAAGAAAGTAAGTCTGCTCTAAGAAACATAATAAACAATTCCATGTTATGTTTTAGATTGATTTTGTCCTTTATAAATCAATCACATTACTATATTAAAATATTTAAATATTTAAAGAGTAGCAATAGGGACCAGATCTATGATTCCATTGGAAGAGGGAATTTCCATGTGAGAAACCGACTCTACCTACCAGTCCAAGTTGGCATTTTCTTTGCAATGTATCACATTACAGATTTACCACGGGCACTAAGAATTTAAGTGACTTGACCAAGGTCATATATCCTTGCATCAAAGGCAGGACTTGAATTCAAGTCTTCCTGGCTCCTAGGCTAGCTTTCTATCTCCTCACTATATCACACTGCCTCTCAAAAGAGTAAATGAGGAACTGAAAAAGTAGACAGCAAAGCATACAGAAGCAATGTAAGATGTTCATTTGCTTAACGATGTCCAATGTCAGTTTAAAATCCTTGTTAGATTCAACATGTCAGCCTGTGTCAGTTTTATCCATTTTAAGTAGTCAGCCCCTAGAGGGCAAGGATCATGGCTTTCTGCTTTGGATAGCACCTCACCCAGAGTTCATGTGGTGACAGCCATTTAGCAAGGCTTTTGATGGTGATATTAATGATATATGGAGCCTCCATGATGTCTGAGCTTTGAGAGGGCTTCAAAAGCTCAGGGTTGAATTCCCTTTCATTGAACAGACTGAATATCCCAATAACTGCCAGTTTCATGAATATACATTATATCTTTCTAAGTGTAACAAAACCAGCAGCAAAGGCATCCTGTCAGATGAGCTTAGGAAAAGTAGGAAGGATTGATGAAAGAGGGGAAGATATGCCTTTGGACTGAGATAAAACTTTCTCTTGGGAAGCCTGATCTGAAGAAACAATGATTCATTTTAATTTTCTTACCATCCCCTGAAATTCAGAGATAAATAATACACTATGTAATTCAAAGGATACTTGGCATTCTGTTATTTGCTTCGAATCATACTTGAAAACATTCACCTTCTCTTCACTTAGAATAAGCTGGGTGATTCCTGATCCTAGGTGGCTGGGTAGTGTTTCAAAGTCACTAGGGTGTATTACTTGAGAATAACACTATAGTTTATGATTATTATTTTCAACCAGAGGATGGAATTTAATACTTAATGGAAAAGGCTTCATCTAAGTCCAGATGTCTATGTGACACATTGGCTTGAATCCTGGGGGTATGGAGCAGGATAAGAGATATTTTGTTTGTTTGTTTGTTTAATGGATTTAGCCAGGGATTTCATGACTAACTTGGATAATAAGAGTGAAACTTTTGGCCCACAGAAATCCTTCACTTATAACAGCAATATCAGTAGGAGGTTAGTTCCAGGGATTGCCATTTACTGTCTTTAATGCAGCAAAGCTGAAGTATTTAGAGGACTACATACTGAAAATAGCCTCATATGTAAATGTATGCTCTCCCTCTCCTCCCCCTACAAAAACAAAACAAAACAAAACAAAAAAGCTCAGAAATGACACAACTTAACATCAATTTCATTTTTAAATCTTTTAAAAATTCTGGAAATCTATGTAACCAAAAGAAAGAAATGAATATCAACAAAACATCTATAAAATACAAAGAAGGAAACAGAATGAAGTTCAGAAAGAAACAGTCAAACTAGATAACACTAGAATTACCATAATTATTATACACTTTTAAAAAAAGCTATGCACAATTAAAAGTTTCACAAGAGTTTCTGCTCTTTTTACGTGAAAATGATCAATTTAATTATCAAGTTCATAAAAAATAATTTCAAAATTTATATAACCATTATGTTGTTATCAAAAATGACTAGTAGTTTTTGAGAACTATTCAGAGTAATCTGAAACAAATCACCTAAAATACACAGAATTTTAGGTAATGACAATGAAATTTATTAGCCTATTATATGAAGTAACTAAAATACAACTTTCAATACTATTTTGGTTTTGTTGAGGACCAGAGAACCTCATTAGCATAGACAATGACTATCAATTCAATTTATTGCACCAGACTGTCATTATTTCAAGGCACTGTATTATTGTGTGCTTTGCCTCACTATGTATTCCTGGGATTGCTTACACAAGGAGGATGAAATAGTGCCCAGTATCTGCAGAGCAGCTTGTCACGCCTCTATGATGTTCACCTCTGCTCTATGTAATGCTTGATTCTTACTGGGTCATTCCTCAGTGCTATGATTTATTGATTTGTATGACTTGGCTAATCATGCTTACTCTATAAAAAGTTCACAGCAGGAATAATTCTATTGATTGCCAAACCCTAGAGTTGTGGGTCTGGCATAGTATCTAGTATTCCCAAGTAGTTATGGTGGGATGGAAGTTTCCTTGTTAGATAACAATAGCTAATTTTTATAGTGCCTACGATGTGCCAAGCATTGTGCTAAGTACTTCACAATTAATAATTCAACCCTCAGAACAACTCTTGAGAGACAGATACTATTATTATCCTGATTTTATAGATGAGGAAACTGAAGCAAACAGAGGTTCAGTGACTTGCTCAGAGTTACACAGGTAGGAAGTGTCTCAGGCTGGATTTGAATTCAGTTTTTCTCTATCCACTGTTCCACCCAGCTGCCATAAGCTGGAAGTTATAGTAGGAAATTAGTAAAAGGACTGTATGATAACATTTGCACTGCTGTGTAGCCCAGATTGAGAAATTCAAGAGTAAAAATGGTGCATTGTTCTCATATGTAGCCTTAGCTCAGTAAATAATCAGTTTTATCCATTAGCAAAGGTTCCCTGTTGGCATGTTTCTTTGTTTATCACAATAACTGAAAGGGGCTTATTGGATCAATTGGTATTGCTAATACATTTGGTATCCTGCTGACACCATCAGATTACAATAGCCTTAGATATCCATTGAGCAACTGCAGACTGTCTTCAGGAGGCCACCTAATGAATCCAGTGAACTATAAGAGAAGAAAATGGATGTGAACCTCAATGAAGGAAGTCAGGAAGTAAGAAAGAATTTCTTTCTTGTTAGGGGTAAAAGCACAAAGGAGGTTGTTGAATCTTTGTACCCAGAAATCTTTGGGAATAAAAATGCTGAGGCATTTGTCTGAAGTCTGCCTGATTTTCAAAAGCCTTTAAAACTGATAATTTGGACTTTGCAACACTGTAAAGGCAATGTACAGACATTCATATTTGTGAAAACTCTTGATCATTGTGCCTTCAGCACTAAAAGATGAATAAGACTTCAGGTTTTTCATCACTACAAGAAAGGGGGGTTTGCTTTAATAATTAAACCAATTGTGATAATAATGGTGGCAATAAAAGCTGTAGCACAAGAAAAAAAATTTAGACTTCAAGCTTAGAAAACATTTATTATTGGCTGGCAGACTTCTCATAGGAAACATTCATAAGAAAACCTTCATATTTAAAAGAAAATAAATTCTAAGGTCATCTTTTAAATATAGTTTTAACAATTAACAGATATTATTAAATTTAATATGTTTTAAGAGTATAAAGTCTAATAACTTTTAAATGGGGGCTATGTTTAATATAATGGAATTTTCTCAAATCACAGAACTTCAGAGGTGGAAGAGGCTTTCAAGGTCATTTAGTCTAATCTCTTCCAAGTATAGGAATCTCTTAAACAATAACTTTTTACCAGTTCCAGTCTCTGGTTGAATACTTTTAGTTCACTAATTTGTGAAGTAACTCATTCCATTTTTGAACAGCTTTAATTGTCAGACATGTCTTCATTATATTGAGCACAAAGCCTGTTTTCCTTTGCACAAATCCTTTCATTCATTGAACCTCTTTGTTCAGAGCCTAGGCAATATGGGAATTAACTGAGATGAACAAGACAGAGTTCTTACCCTCAAGGAGTTTACAATCTAAAATAGAAAGTAAGAGATAAGATACATACACAAATACACTAATATTATAATTGCAATGGAGATGCAGAAGAAGGAGAGATTACTGCTAAGTGAGAGGAATCCAAGGGACTTAATCTGAATTGTCAGAGTGTATTCAATGAGATCATAGATTTAATGCTGGAAGGGATTTTTGAGATGATTTAGTCCAACCCCCTCATTTTGTAATTACGAAACTATGACTCAGAGAAGTTAAATTATATGTACAAAGACACAGAGGAAGTAAATGGTAGAGCTGAAATTTGGACCAAGGTGCTTGAATACCAAATCCAAAAGTCTTTCCATTATAGCTCAATGCCAAAAGAGATCAGTAAGAGTATTTTAAGCAAGAGAGGATATGGTTTGGACAAAAACAAGAGATCAGAGAATGCAGTGCTTGCTCTCAGAACGGCAAGTGTGTGCACAAGTTTTCTGATGATAAAAGAGAATGAGTCTCAAAGACAAGGCACAAGAGAATGAGTCTCAAAGACAAAGCTAATGAGTTCACATTTTATTTTGTATTAAAGTATTTTCCAAAGTTTTGAGCAGAGAAGTAACAAAGTTAGAGTGTGCTTTATTTTTTAACATTCCTTTTTTTAAAGTTTTGAGTTCCAAATTCTATCCCTCTCTCCCTCCTGACCCCCTTCCCCAAGACAATGATATAGGTTATACATGTGCAATCATGTAAGACATTTGCATATTAGTCATTTTGTGCAAGAAAATTCAAACTAAAAAAAGGGAAAGAAAGAGAAAAATAGTATGCTTCAGTCTGTATTAAGACAACATCAATTCTTTCTCTGAAGGTGGATAGCATTTTTCATCATGAGTCCTTTGGGACTATCTTGGATCATTGTATTGCTGGGAATAGCTAAGTCATTCACAGTTATTAATCATACAATATTGCTGTCATTGTGTATAATGTTCTCCTGGTTCTGCTCATTTCACTTTGTATCAGTTCATCTAAGTCTTCCCAGTTTTTTTTTCTGAAATCATCCTGCTTGTCATTTCTTATAGCACAATAATAATCCACTACAGTCATATGCCACAACTTGTTCAGCCATTCCCCAATTACCCACTCTTAGCTACCACAAAAAGAGCTACAAATTTTTTTGTACAAATAGGTTCTTTTCCCATTTTTTAAACCTCTTTGGGATATAGACCTAGTAGTGGTATTGCTAGATAAAAGGGTGTGCACAGCTTTATAGCCCTTTGGACATAGTTTCAAATTACAGAGTTTACTTTAGAGAGATCATTTTTGTAGTAGTGTGTAGGATAAGTAAATCACCCAGCATTTATTAGGCACCTACTGTGTGCCAAGCACTGTTCTCAGTACTAGCCTTGCAAATACAAAGTATGAAACAACCCCTAGGATGAACTGAAGAAGGAACCAATGGGGCAGGTCACAACAATGGGCCAGAACTAATAAGAAGAAATTTAATAGAGAGGGATATGAAGGTATTTGCACTTGTGTTCAAAGCACTAACTGAAAATATGTAAGGTAACTAAACAAAGGTAGGCATAACTAAACAATTCATGTTCATGCAAAAAGATCTGAAGGTTTTAGTGGAATTTGAGCTCAACACAAATAAATAGCAAGATGTGCCAGCCAAGAATTTCAATGAGATCTTAGGCTGCATTGAGTGACTTCATGTCTAGAATGATGGAGTTGGTAGCTTCCACTGTACTCTACCGGGTAAGACCACATTTCTAACATTGTGTTTCGTTTTGGCCACCCCATTTTGTGGAGTAATTGGTAAACTAAAGCATATCCAGAAGAAAGTGATCAGAATGGTGGGAGGCCTACAGGCCAGGCTGCATGAGGAATGGTTGAAGAAAATGAGAATGAGAAGAAAATGAGAACCTGGAGAAAAGAAGTGTTTTGTTTGTTTTCTCTGGACAGAGGGCAAGTAGTAGGGAAAGATGACTCTATTCAAGGATTTGAAGAGCTGTCATATGTAAAGAGGTTATATTTATTCTGCTCTGTCAGACAGAGCAGAACTAGGAATAATAAGTACAAATTTAAGGGAGATAGATTTAGTCAGTCAATAAGCATTTATTATATACCTACTCTGTGTCAGGAACTGTGTTAAGTACTGAGGATACAAAGAAAGGCAAAAAACAAAAAAAAACAAAACCAATTCCTTCCCTCAAAGAGCTCACAGTATAACAGAGAAGAGAATATGCAAACAATTATGTACAAACAAGATATTTAGATATAGATTATACACACACATACACACACACACGTATACACACAAACACACACACACAGAGCTAATGTAGATAATCCACAAAGGGAAAGCACTAGTAGTATTAAGAGAGAATTGACAAAGGCTTCTTGAAGAAGGTTGGATTTAGGCTCAATACAAGGAAAAACTTTCTAACAATTATAACTCCCCAAGAAACAAAGTAGATAACCTCAGAAGGTAGTAGATTCTTCATGTAGAACATAGATGATCACTTGGTGAAGATAAGAAAACACTGGGCTTGGAGCCAGGAAGAGGCAGATATAAATCCCACCATAGACACTTACTAGCTGTGTGACCATAGGTAAATCATGTAAATTCTCTAAGGCTCAATTTTCTCATCTGGAAAATAGTGATAGCACTTAGCGTTGTTGTGAAGAATAAATGAGATAATGTATGTAATGGACTTTACAAAGCATGAAGTATTACATAATTGTGAATTATTATTGTCATCATTATTATTTTATTATAGAAGATGATCCAGGCCCAAGTTGGAATACATGATATCTAGGTCCCCTTCCAACTTAGAGAATTTATGTTTCTATAAGATCAGTTAGGATGTTTTTCTAGCTGATTAGATGAGAGACTGAAAGGACTAAGTCTCCACCATGACAACATGAACATCAAAGCAATGAATAGATTGAAGAAACGCTGCAAAGACGGGATCAAAAGGATTCTAACCTTAACTAAGGAAGTAGGGGCAAAAAAAGGAGCAAAAGACAATGACAACTTTAAACCTTGACTGGGATTGGTGGTGACATTGAGATAAATAAATCAGAAAGAGATCCAGGATTTTGGAGAGGAGATAGAGAAGAGGAGTTTGCCTTCAGACATTGAATTTGAGGTACCATGGTACAGATAGCTAAAGGTAGAAAATAGTTCATCTCATTACAATTAGATATTATAAGACATTCTTTATGAATTAGAATGTCACCTAAATCGTTATTACTAAGACTGACAATTCTGGAATATTCTATTGGTTTTATAATAAAATTATAACTGAAGTTCATGTGCTCAGTGCAGTGCCAAGTAACAAAATTACCAATGATCTTATGATTTATTTGAAACCCAAATAAGACAACTTAATTCAATAAAAAATGCTGCACAACAGCTTTATTCCTCTGATGCCTAGATCTTCATTTTCTTTTCAAGACTCACAAAAAAATGCAGCATTTTTAAATACCATAAATTACCATAAATTTACCTGCAATGTGCTTTCTATTCTTAATGGATAGCTTCACATATAATGAAGAAAAAGTTATTTTGATTAATTAAATTTCAAGTGATTTCTAATAATACTTAATAATTTATTCAAAATTATTGTTTTTCAAGGAAGGATTCAGGTACCCTTGACAGCAGAAAGTTCAAGAGAAATGAATTTTGGTCAAAGATAACTTCTGCTTTGAACGCATTGAGTTTTATATGCATAAGGCATACACAGTCATAAATATCCAATAGATAGTTGATGAGATATATGAGACTGGTACTCAGAAGAAAAACTGGATCTGGAAATCACGTACATAGAGATGATAACTGGACCTATGGGAGCTAATGAGACTACCAAGTGAAAATGTGGAAAGAAAACAGAGAAGACGACCTAGGACAGAATCTTGGGGGAAACTCACAGTTAACAGGGAAGACATGCATGAGATCCAGCAAAAGAGACTGAGGAGCAGCAGTGACACAGGAGGAGAGCCAAGAGAGAACAGAGTGATGAAATCCCAGGGAGGGGCTGGAGATGTTGCAGAGAAGTCTAGATGGAGGATAGGATCAAGATAAGATCATTAGATTTGGCAACTAAGATATCATGATGGTGGTGGCAGCAATCTTCTAGAGAAAATCAGAGGGGATAGGATCAAAGGCATAAGTAAAGGGATTTTTTTTTTACAAGGAAAAGGGTTACTTCTTCATCAGAAACAAGACAAGGAAGAGATAGCTGGGCATGATGTCAGAGGGGTAGAAAATGAGGAGGAAAGAAGGCAGCTCTTGACAAATGGTCTCATTTTTTTTTCAATAAAATATGAGGGAAGATCCTCAACTGAGAGGTTGAGGAGAGCAGGGATATGGGAGGCTTGAGGAGCGAAGATTTGGGATAGCCACCATGGTGAATAGGATATTAAATACCAACCATTTCCTCTAGTAGAAGTAGTAGTTTCTGGATAAGGATCTCACATGAGGCAGCTAGGTGATGTAGCAGATAGAATGCTGGTCCTGGAGTCAAGAATACCTGAGTTCAAATCCAGCCTCAGACACTTACTTACATGACAAGACACTTAAGTAACTAGGCAAGTCATTTAACACTTGCCTGCTTCAGTTTCCTTATCTATAAAATAGGGATGATAATAACACCTACCTCCCCGAGTTGTTGTGAGGATAAAATTATAATTTTTAAAGCACTTTGCAAACCACAGAGCACTACATAAATGCTAGCTAGTATTTAGTACTAACTATTTAGAGTACCAATAATGATTTCTATGTGATTATAAACAACTTAAGATTAAGTGATATCTCATCGGTCAAAGCAGCCACTGGGTTATGGTACCATTGGCAAAAGAAAAGAAATGGAAGACGGAAGGTATCCAGAGTAGTTTGGAAAAGAATGGGCTCTTCCAATTCACCAAAATCTAATCCCACCATGAAGGTATTTCAAAATACTATAGAGTCACCCAGGGATGTGTCCTGATACCCCATAGCTCAATAATGTGAAACACAAAAATGGTATTTACTTAGTTCTCTTCTGGCCCACAGCTTCCCCTGTATGTAGTAGTTGTCAGTTCTTAAGCAAATGAGATATACACATACAAAACAAATAGTACTGGTTTCACAATGTTATGACATTGAAAAGGCATAAAGTATAGTCAACCCAACTATTCATCAGATATTCATTGTATGTGAAATACCTCCTTGAAGGACTTTTCTCACAGCTGTTGAATGTTAAATGAAATATTTTTCCAAAATAGCCAGCCAACTGAAACACTAATTATATCAGTAACTTGTTTCTATTGGACAGGAGAATGGCATCTGTTGCTTTGAAAAACTGATGGAAGTTTTCTATGACGGAATATATTTCAAAGTGTTTTTTTAAAAAACCCTAAAAAGATATTAGACATTTCCACAAATAGGATTGTATGACAGAATTTAGGTTTTGATGCTATCACCGGACCACACTATTGAGAAGAGGACACCTCAGAGATGATCTACTTCAATTCCCTCATTTTATAGATGAAGAAATTGAGAACTAGAGAAGTTATTACATGTGGTTAATACATTTCTTCAGAAAGCACTGTGGATAAAACATACCTTTGAGGCATCTCGGTCTTGTACCTGGAATGCTATATAGGCTATAAAAATTGTTCATATCAAATTTTAAAACAAAGCAATAGAATTATAATTACATTTTGGGAAATAGCCTCTTCTGAGACAAACATCCCAGCTGATCAAGATATACAAAAAGTTCACAAAGAAAGAAGAACTGCAAAAACTTTCTGAATTTGCCTTATTTTCCAACATAGTACCTTACACTTCATTTTCAGTACCACAACGTTTTAAGATCAGAAATAGGCCTACAGCAAAAGAACAGTTCAAGATCAGAGCCAAGTCTAAAAGGACTAGGCAAGACAGGCATGCCAGTGGAATGCAAAAATGCAATTTTTTCAGTTCAAATTAGATTAGATTATAAACTCTTTGAGGGTAGGGATTGTCTTTATAATCCCAGGCACATGGCAGGCAACTAATAAATGTTTATTGACTATTGAATATAGTTTCATAAATGCATCTTTTTTTAATCCTGTAAAACTCTACTCTGTGTACAAAGGTAATTGTAAAAAGCCAGATAACACAAGTTACAGGAAAGCTCTGGGACAGTAAACTACAGGAAGATCAATTTTTAAATGCAGAGTAATGAGGGTAGAGAGGGATGGAGTAGAGAGGAAATGTTGAGAGGTGATTTTAAACTTTTCCTAGGATCCAAAGAGAGAAGAATTTTTTCCAATTTTTAAGGTTAACCCTCAATGGGTATGAAAATGAGAAGAAAAATCTTATAACTGGGGAGAATCACATGATAAATTACTTTTATTGACATCTTTGGGACTTTCTAATTATTTATGCAATGTACATTACAAATAAATCTATCTGCAACTGGCATACATTATAGATTTATAGGTGCTCTATTCATACTGAAATTTTTTGTTGATTAAACATTTTAATATCTAATGATAGTTTTATGACAACTAGAGTTCATCAATCCATCTCTGCCAGTGAACTTCCATGTCTTTACCACCATATTCCCATTTAGAACTTAAATTGTTTGGAGGGCACATTTATATAATTTCCCTGAGCCAATTTCCTCATCCATAAAATGGGATTGCTACAACTTATCTCACAAGGCTGTTGTGAAGATTAAATGAGATAATGTCTGTGATACTTCTCTCTAAGCAATAAAGTACTATTGAGCAGAAAGCTATCATTAAAATTATAAGGCCATGTGGATTTGAGGTCAAAGAATAGGCAAATGCCATGATTAATAGTCATTCTATATGGAAAATTCATAAGTGATATAAAAAGCTTCCAGACAATCAAGCAACAGATACTTACCATGCATCTCCAATGGACAGGAGATACGCATCTAATAAATTAGTGAAATCCAAACTAAATCAACATATGGTAAAAGGACAATTGTCTTGGACCAAACAATCAATCAATCAATAATATTTATTAAGGGCCCATTTTGTGCCAAGCACAAAACACTGGGGATACAAAAAGAAACAAAAGATAGTCCCTTCCCTTAAGGAGTTTACAATCTAATGGGGGACCAATCAATCAACAATTATTTATTAGGCAAAGCAAGACAATAAGAATTTATTAAGTGCTTACTAAATGCCAGCACAATGCAAAGCACTGAGGATACAAATACAAGCAAAAAGAAAGACAATCCTTGCCCTCAAGAAGCTTACATTCTAGGGCAGCTAGGTGGCGCAGTGGATAGAGCACCGGCCCTGAAGTCAGAAGGACCTGAATTCAAATCCGACCTCAGACCAAACACTTGACAGGTACTAACTATGTGACCCTGGGCAAGTCACTTAACCCCAATTGCCTACAAAAAAAAAAAAGAAGAAGAAGAAGAAGAAGCTTACATTCTAATGGAGGAAAGTAACACACAAAAGCAGGCTAAAAAGCAGAGGAGTGGGAAGGATAACCATCTGGAGGGATGGTGTTGAAGTCCAGAAAGTCAGAAGTACAATGGGGAGGGGAATTAAGTGTGACCTCCCCAGTTCTTTTGGATAAATCTCAGCTAAGCAGCACCACTTGATTACTCTAAATGAGTTCCAAGTAGTGTATCATATTCCTTGATGACTTGGAGAAGTAAAGAAACAGTAAGTGGCTAATATCCATAGACACTAGACATTCTAAATCTATGACAACAACCAGTCCTTCCAGAATGGAAACAAATCTCTATAGATAATCAAGGGTATAATAGTTTCTTCCAAAGAATGTGCCAGATTGGGTAAAACAGCTGAATCTCCTATATTGTTAGTACATGACAATATATTAGACAAACTACCTAAAGATGATCCAATCTATCTATAGATCTCAGGTACAGAGTACAAATAACTTAACATATTGTAGTTTTTATGCTAGCTACCTAAACCATAGAAGCTCTACCCTCAGGGTACATTTTAAGCACCAATGCTTTAATTTTTTCTTAGCCACTCAAATTTAATTTACTATTCTTTTTTTTTTTTGAGGCAATTGGGGTTAAGTAACTTGCCCAAGACCACAAAGCTAATAAGTGTCTGAGTCCACATTTGAACTCAGGTCCTCCTGACTCCAGGGCCAGTGTCTATCTACTATGCCACCTGGCTGCCCTTTAATTTAGTATTCTTAGCAAGTACATGAACACCGCTAATCCTACAATTTTCCATTCTCCTTTATATTTTTTTTTTCTGAGACAGGAATACTTTTGTAATCTCTATCTCCTATTACTCTATCTCATTCGAAAATACAACAATGAAGAGTTGGAGCCTTGAGGGGCAGCTAGGTGGCGCAGTGGATAGATTACCGGCCCTGAAGTCAGGAGGACCTGAGTTCAAATCCAACCTCAGACCAAATACTTGACACTTACTAGCTGTGCGACCCTGGGCAAGTCACTTAACCCCAATTGCCTAAAAAAAAAATACAAAAAAAAAGAGTTGGAGCTTTGAGAATTCTGATGATGAGAATTTCCTAAGACACTCCTTAACAAGTTGCTAGTGGTATTCCCTACCCTAATACTCCTGGGTAGATAAGATATTGTCCATGACTAAGAGTCTGCTGTAGTTATCATCTTTTGGAGAAAAATGTGACCATGACTCAATATATATTGCTCCCTGCCCAGAATGATTCATGGTGGTGGGTGGAATATATAAAATGCTGAAAATAAAATCAGAAATATGAGTTTGATTTCTACCTCAGATATTGAAAGTTATGTAACCATAAGCATGACCCTTAACCTCTCTCTGCCTCAGTTTCCAAATCTATGAAGTAGGGTTAATTATACCTATTAGACTTACTTCAGGGGGTAACATAATCATAGGACCATATATTAAGATGATCTTAGAAGTCATTTAGTCCAACCTCTTAATTTAATAGACTATGAAGCTAAGATTCAGAGAGCTTAAGTAGCTCACCTAGGGTCAGAGAGGTAGTAAAGAGTAGAACTAGGTTTAGAATCCAGGTCCTCTGATTCTATATCTATTATATCACATTGTAATAATGTATTAAAATATTTTTAAAGCTTTAAAATGTTGTCAGTCATTATTATTTAAAATAAGAGTACTACTAAAGGAAATAAATAAAAATTTCATCATCTCCATTAGCCAATAATTTCACATCACTTCCAGAAATATTTAATGATCTGCCCAAGTTTTGTCATTCTATAAAAAAGAAAAAAAAGAGACATGCTCATAACATGATGTTTTCCCTTCTCTGATCTGCTCAGATCACATCAATCAACAAACATTCATTACATACTAATATCTATCAAACACTGTGCTGGCCCTGAGAAAACAGACAAAATAGCCCCTGACCTTGATAAGCTCACAGTCCATTGGGGAAAACAGCACTCATACTTATAAATAAATACAAAGAATTAGAGGGTGTGTTATAGTAACTGAGGGAAACAGGAAAGGCCTTATTATAGGAAGTTGAGCTTGACCTGAGTACTAAAGGGAAGGAAAGATTCTAAGTGGTACAAGTAAGGAAAGAGTCAAACCCGAGCATGGGGGGCAACTTTTGAACAATGGCATATAGAGAGCAGATGGAATGTTATGTATGTTGTTATTTTTCAGTCATATCCAACTCTTCATGACCCCATTTGGGCTTTTCTTGGCAAAGACTCAACCGTGGTTTGCCATTTCCTTCTCCAGCTCATTTTACAGATGAGGAAACTGAGGCAAACAGAGTTAAGTGACTTGCTCAAGATCACACAGCTAAGTGTCTGAGACCAGATTTGAATTTAGGAAGATGAGTCTTCTTTACTCCAGGCCCCCTCTCCACTGGGCCACCTACCTGCCTTAATGTTATATATAAAGAATAACAAACTGATCAGTTTGGCTAGATCATCAAGTGCATAAAAAGGAGTAATGTCTAATAATGCTGGGAAGGCAGGCTAGAACCAGTCTGTCAAGGACTTTAAATGCCACATATGAAGTTATATTTGACTCAATAATGGATAAGGAGAGACTGGAGCTTTTGGAGTAAGAGACAGTATCACAGTCATATCAATGCTTTAATATTACTTGGGCAACCACATGGAGAAAAAACTAAAGAGGGGAATCACAAGACCATAGATAGAAAGTTGGAAGGGACTTCAGAGATCATTTATTCCAACCCCCCCCCATCTTTTTAAAACAAGAAAACTCAAAAAAAGTGTGCCTACACAATGATCCCACCGCTAGGTCTATACCTCAAAGAGATCAAATGAAGAGAGAAAAGACTCATATATACAAAAATATTTACAGCAGCTCTTTTGTGTGATGGCAAAGATTGGAAGCTGAGGGGTATCCGTCAGTTGGGGAATGGCTGAACAAGTTATGATATAGGTAGGTGATAGAATATTACTATTCTCTTGGAAATGATGGAGGAAACGGTTTCAGAAAAACCTGGGAAGACTTGTTTGAACTAATGCAAAGTGAAATGAACAGAACTAGCAGAACAATTTATTTATACAATAATAATATTACATGGGATAAACAACTCTGAAAAACTTAGGAACTCTGATCAAAGCAATGACCAATTACTATAACAAAGGACTATTGATGAAGCATACTACTTACCTCCAGCTAGAACAAGAATGCATATTGAACCACTTTCATTTCTTTCTTTTTCTTTCTTTCCCTCTTCCTTCCTTCTTTTCTTTTTTTTTTAACATGGCTAGTGCAAGAGAACCTGTTTTGCTTTACTATACAAATTTTATTTTTCTTGCATTCTCAATGGCTGAGGAAGGAGGAAGGGGTAGGAGAAAATTCAGAACTGTACATAAAATTTAATTTAAAAAATAAATTGGGAAAACTGAGAACCTTAACAGATTGCTCAGGATCATACAGAAAGCAAGTGGCAGGACTGGGATTTGACCCAAGATCCTAAGACTCCAAATCCTATGTTCTTTTCACTATACCAAGCTGCCTCTCTTAGGTGGGGAGTCCAATCAGGAGTCTAACTGCGATAGTCCGGGCAAGAGGTGATGAGGGCCTGAATAAGGCTGATGGCCAAGTGATTTAGGGGAGGGATACAAATGGGTGAAATAGTTTACAGGTAAAAACTTAGATGATCTCCCTAACAACTATAGACAAAAGAGAAGAAAGGAAAAGTGAGGAGTCAAGGATGACTCTTAAATCAATCTGAGTAACTGAAAGAATAGCAATATTCATGACAGAAATAGAGAAGAGGTATGGGTTTGAGGGGAAAAGTAGTATTTGCAATGTCATGAGAAAGTAAGGAAGGCTTCCATCATGTTGAGTGGATTTCTGTGTTAACCTTTTGAAAGAAATCTGGACAAATGTTGAATAGGATGGGCAGGCATGGCTGGGTTGTAATCTGCTTTGTTAGAGGAAATTTCTGAAATGATGAAATCACATATCCATTTGAGTATTTGAGCATACATTGTAAGAGGCAAGGAGGTTAATATTAGTACCTTTCTGCATATCTCTTTCCCTTCTCCACCGTTAAAACCACATTATATTTTTCTTCTTTCTTCACCATTATAAATCTCTGAATGTCACTAGTATCCTCTCACTCATATCTCTTAATCCCATCTTTCATCTGCTCTTCTTCCATTTTATCAAAGCCTATTGTCTCCTTGTCAGGGGAAAACAAATGAGAATGATCTCCGGTAGTTGCTTAGAAAGTCTTTGAAATTAGTCTCATTTTCCCATTCTGCTCCACTTTCAGTTTGTTTAGCATCCAACATCAAAGAGAAAACACAGGCCAATTGCTCTAACCTGGACCCTGATGATCTTACTGCCCAAAGAGGTAAAAGTTTCATTCCAAGCCGAGACTTTTGCTATCAGAGTACAAGGTAGAGCCTATTTACAATTAGTATTTTCATGTTGAATTATAAATGGTTTTGAATTTTTTTTAGGCGAAGGAAGTACTTTACTTCTGTACTTTAAGGCTGAAACTCTACACAATTTCCATCACATTAGAAAGTTTCAACTTCAAAGCACTGAAAAGTCACCCTGCCACCCCTCTTTGAGAATGAAAACCACATGTTCACATTTCAACATAGCTCCAGTCTCCCCAAGTGGCTGAGTGGTGAAGGAAGAAGGAATTCTTTCCCAAATGCTCTGCTCTCTGCTCCCTTCTTCCGTATGTCAGGCACAAGGGCAGAATTAGGGGGGGACCACAGGACTTCTCAGCTATCTATAGGATATATTGAGATAGACAGATAGACAAACACATAGATATAGATATAGATGCATGTATGTACATATTGACATGTATTCATTTTCCGAGAGAGACACAGGCAAAAGTAAAACTTGCTTTTTTTCCAAAATATATAGAAAAGAAATATGCCATTGTGGAAAGGATGCTTGGAGTTTAGTTGAGGGATGGGGAACCTCTGACCTTGAGACCACATGTGGCCTTCTAGGTCCTTGGGTGTTGGCCTTTTGACTGAGTCCAAGTTTTACAAAACAAATCCTTTTATTGAAGGTATTTGTTCTGTGAAGTTTAGATTCAGTCAAAGGGCTGTACTTAAGGACCTAGAAGGCTGGATATGGCCTGAGGCCGCAGGTTCTCCACCCCTCAGCTTCTAGTCCTTCTTCTACCTGGAATATACTGGCTGTGTGAGCAGATCAAGTGTTTTATCCTCTGAACTGATGTTGTAGGGGATGAGGGAGGGGAGGAGTGAGAGCCCTTGATTCATAGTCAGGGAATGCAGGTTCAAATCCCAGTTCTGCTATTCGGTAATGCTTGTGGGACTCTGGGAATATCATTTTTCCTTTCTAGCCCTAAATTTTCCCATCTGCAAAATGAGAAGCTTGGATTAGCAGACCTCTAAAGTTCTAAATCCTATGACCTACCTGTAACACAGAGACCATGACACTTACAATGGCTACAGCACAAGTTTGAGGTGAGGATTAAATGAGATAAGGCACTTGAGTCTCTGTAAATATGACAAACTACATAAATGTAAGCTCTTACTATCATAAACTTGGTGAGTTGTCAGTCTTTGCCGTTTAGCATGAGGGTAGTGATGCCTGAAGTATTATCTTTATATTGGATCAGCCCCTTGTTGACTGCTTATTTGGAGGAAAGATGGACAGTAGCCACATATACAACACACAGCAAAGCCCCTGCACAGGGGGACTGCTTCTGAGGCAGAGGCAAAGGCACAATTGTATACAATGACTCATTAATTAGCTCTTTAAAAAGCAGCTGCAGTCACTTACCAAGGAATGAAATGCGCACATGATGTGGAAAACCCTATGAGTTCCACATTGGTCTTTAAAAAAATTTACAAATATTCTTCTGAGGAGTCTATAGGCTTCACTACGTCCCCTTGGGGACCATCATATGCCAAAAAAAAAAAAAAAAAGACTGTTTTGGATCAAAGACAGATTAAGTGATTTGCCCAGAGTTACATAGTCAGTACATTTCAGTATCAAGACTTAAATCCAGAATTTTCTAACTCTAAGGGAAAACACCATACTACCTCTCATGATATGTCTCATGATATGTCTGTCTCATGTCTATTTTAAATTCAACTCAGCAAATACGTCTCAGTATGTACAAGGTTTTGTGCTAAGAGCTTGGAATTAAAAAAAAAAAAAAGGCTCTGCCTTTAAGGAGCTCTTATCCTAATCAATAGCTATATCTGTTTCTTTACACATCCAAGTATCTGCTGCTTCTGCTTCATCTATATTTAAGTTTCTTGATAGAATACACATAAAGCCATGAAAATAGCAGTTTCATGAAAATATTTGTGTCAGCTGCCATTACTAGTACCCAATGAATACCAGAGAAATCCCTCAGCACAAATTACCCCTACGTGAAAGTGACTAAGATAAACACTTTGCAAACCTTGAAACACCTTATAAATATGAACCATTCTCATTATTGCTCTTGGTGACACTGATCTGCTAAATGCAGGTGTTACCAATGTCAGAAAGGAAGTTACTAGGTGCAAACAACGTATTCCAGATAAACCACAAGAGTCTATTTTATTCCAGTTGATAGAAATCAAGGAGGAATTAGCACAATACTCTTCTGTATCCTTGGCTAGCTTACCACATAATTAAAAATGCTTCCAAATATTTCCTTAAAAAGCAATAGACAATTTTAAAAAATTAGGAAGTTAAAACAGCTCACAGCTGGATCTGCTGCAACATATCTCCCTAACCACAAGATTAGGAAAGACAACCTTTTAGACACCCCTGCCTGGGAATAATACCAACAAAGAAGCTTAATGTACAGTCCCAATCTCTTGACTGCCTACACTTCAGCCCATCTGTTCAAACAGCAGGCTGCCAACCAGCTCACAAGTTGGTTGGACCCCAGCCCTGGGTCAAGCATGGCAGGCAACAATGAGTTTATATTGGCATCAAATAAAAGACTGGAACTGCTATCTCCCCAGCAAGAGGTCTCTGCTCTGTGGCAACAACAAGACATTAGCATGACATGCCCCTTTGTGCCTCATCAAAACTGTTTGCTCTCAGCTATGTTAGCAGCTCATCTCATGGAATCTTCAGAGCTTTAGGTTACTTCCTCCATTCTATCAGCATTGTCAAGATGGGGTGATGGCAGGAGAGAAGGTAGCATATACACATTACTCATTTTGAATTATATAATCCTGACTATCCTCAAAAGGACTCTGGAAATTGCCCTTACATACATGACAGTGGGGAAAAAGCACTAGATTTGGGATGAGATCTGGATCTGAAGTCCAGCTCTGCTACTCAAAACCTGTGTGATCTCAGGTAAATCACTTAATCTCAGAACTTGAGGGTCCTGATTTTTAAAATGAATAGGTAAGATGAAGTCCTATGACCTCTATTGTCATTAAATGTAAGGAAAAATCATGTTTTCTCAGAAAACATTCTGGCAGTCTAAAAATTCTTCCTAAAATTAAAAAGATGCTCTAATCTTCCTTCATCTACAAAGAGAATTTACTAAGCAGCTAAATACAAACAATACAAAGGCACTATTCTGCCTGCTAAAATCCTTCCCTTCTTTCAGCCTTAGTTCAGTTATCACCTCTTCCAAGAAGCTTTCCATGATTTCTCTAATAGCTACTTGCATAATAATAGCTAGCATTTATACAGTGCTTTAGGGTTTGCAAAGCTCTATACATAGATTAATTCATTTGATTCTTACAACCCTGTCAGATAGATGCTACTGTTTTCCCTATTTTATAGATGAAGAAACTGAGGCATAGAGAAGTTAACAACTTGCCCAGAGTCATGAAGTTAATGTTAGAGACAGGATTTGAACTCTGGTCTTCCTGACTATACAGGTCCTGCACTCTATCCATTGTGCTACCTAACTGCCTAATACAGGAATGAGATGTTGTCTGTGTAGAAAGGACAAGATTTGGCAAATGATTGTAAGTATGACATGACTATAGTGAAGAGTCAAGGATAACACTGAGATTAAAGCATTTGAAAATCTGAGAAGCAATAGGCAAGTTTGGAAGAGGAGTGGGATGGGTAAAAGATAATGAGGGCTGTTTGGGGATATATTGAATTTGAGAGGCTGCCAGCACACTCAGTTGGAAATATCCAAAAGGTAGCTGGTGATGCGGAACTGGAAATGAAGAAAGAAACTAGGTTTAGATAACAAGATATGGGAATCATCTTCATAAAGATAAAAATCAAACCCATGGCAGCTGTTAAGATCACCAAGTGAAAGTATATAAATAAAGAAAAGAAGCCTTGAGGCACACCTATTGTTAGTGAATGTGACATGGATATAAATGAAAATATATGTAAAGCACTATACACAACTTAAAGTACAATATAATTGTTAACTACTATTATTGTTATTGTTGTAGCTATTTTCCAGCAAAGAATACTATGGAGTAGCCAGATAGGGAAAAGACAATCCAAGAGAGACCTGAATCGTGAAAACCCAGAGAGGAGAAAAAGAAGAAAGAAAACCCAGAAATAAGTGGTTAACAGTAAAATGGTACTTCAGTGTCAAAGATAAGGACTGAGAAAAGGACATTACATTTGGCAAATATGAGATTATCTGGAACCTTGGAGATGTCAGTGTCAGTTGAGTAGGAAGGTTTGAAGGCAGACTACAGAGGGCTGAGAAGAGAGTAAGAGGTAAGGAAGCAGAGGCAGCTTTTTTGTGGATTTCAGCACAGGGAAGAAGAGAGAAAAAGTTACAGCTGGGAGTCAGGGTAGGATCTACTGAGGCTTTTTGGTTTGTTTTTGCTTGTTTGTTTTTCAGGATGGCGTGAGATGATTTTATTGAGGTTATCTTTGTAGATAAGCTGGGAAGGATTCAATAAGTTAGAGAGAGGTGAAAGATTGAATAAATGAATGGTTTTTATTAAGTACTATTTATTATGCGCCAAGTGTTGAAGATAGAAATTCAAAATCAAGACAGTCTCTGCACTCAAAGAATTTAATGAGTGGTGGTCAGGGAAAGGAGTGATGCTCTGGAAAGTCTCAAAGATGGCAAGTGAGACAATAGGGCAGTCCACTGACACACCCTCTCTAGAGACAATGGTAACGTTTATTTTATTACATTCTCAGAGCAAGACGGAGAAAGTGAGAGACAGATCAGGAAATAGCCACCTTGAAGGTAAGGCTACATGGTCCCAAGGAGAACAAGGGTCCAGTGTCTTCGCTCCTTCCGGTATTTTTTTTTTAAAAACAAATATATAACAAGGTTGATGCTGTTTTTTACAAATAATTGAAGTCATTTTTCAAAGCCAATTCTCACACTGACTTCTCTAGTCAAAAATAAACATTCCTTCTGGAGGCAAAGGGCCCTTGTTATTCATTAAAAGAATGTCTCTGGATCTTTCACACATGCCAAAACCTAAGAGCTCATTTATGGCCAGTCTAACAAGAAAATAAATGCCAGGTTAATTGCAGACAATAAAGAACAATAAAACTAGAAATTCTTCCTGGCAATGACAATGCCACAGAGAGAGGTAAATTATTCCAATTAGTTAAAACTCTTTGTATTGACCGGTTAAGAAAGGATATGCCATGGCTATATGTATTCTAGAGCCAGAAAGCCAATCTGCTGATGTTGAAAACCAGCTTCTCCTCAGCCAACAAAACTTATTATTGCGTGAAGTTTTCTTTGACAAAGAGGTAGATCCTTTCACCATTAGGTCAGCACAATGTGGCCATTATTTTGGGGCAGCTGCTCCAATGATTAGTGCTTTTGTCAGAATGGGTGCTCCTTTCATCAACATGGACTACCATTCTTTTTAGGATTCAGTAGCCTATCTTCCAAGAATTGCTGAAAAATTCAGCCAGTCTAGTGAAGTAAATTAGAAACACTTCAAAACCTGTGCTTGTCCAGCAGAGCTTCCAAGTACCCAGTCCATGTTCACATCACAGAGTGGGATTCTTGTGAAAATGTGGATGCTAAAGGACCCTCTTCTGACTACACTCCTTAAATGATCAGAATTCTCAAATGACAGTACTGATTTTCCTTGTAGAATTGTCCAAAACACCTTTCTGACTGACAAAGATGGGGAAAAAGGTAACCATGTCACTTTAATTTTTGATAAATTAGTCAACTAGCATTTACTAAATATCTATAATGTCACAAGCACTGTGCTAAGTTCTGGAAAACTCAGGACACAGTTGGACATGTACTCAGATATTGGAGAAGTAGATTTTAGTAGCTCAGAGAAAAGATAATTATGATTCCCTTGGCTTGAGATGATAAAAAAGATAAAAGCTCAAAATGAATGGGAGGCTTATGACATAATTCGATGATGATGTAATCATGAAGGATACCATTGAGAGAGAAAAGGAGGGGCAGCTAAGTGGGGCAGTGGATAGAGCATCTGCCCTGAAGTCAGGAGGACCTGAGTTCAAATGTGGCCTCAGACCAAATACTTGACACTTACTAGCTGTGTGACCCTGGGCAAGTCACTTTAACCCCAATTGCCTAAAAAAAAAAAAGGAGAGGGGGGTGGTAATCTAAAGAGACTGATGTAGATAAGTACCGAATGCACTGATTAGCTGATGTTTTAAAGGAAAATGGACAAAAGTAAAAAAGGTAAGAGCGGTAACCTGGAACAAAATTACTCTGCCATCAATTTGCTTAGCACACTTTCACCTCTCTTCCTATGTCTATCTCTACCAAGCTGGTTCCTGAAATTGGTAGTCTGAGGAAAGGAGAGCTTTCTTGAAAGAATGTTAAAAAATTTTAGAAAAAAGTTCAGAAAAGGCTGATACCAAATAACTAAACACAAGGACTTTGAGTACCTTGGGACTCTGATAATTGGGAAACTGATTTCTGCCTTGTTCTTCTGACTCTTTTAGTATATATTCTTCATGATCTAGTAGCTTGGATAGAAATTTTTCTCTATTTTCCCAATAAACAGTGATTACACACTTACAGGTGAATCAAACTTTTGTCTCAGCTTTCTTAAATTTTTTGTCTCAGCTTTCTTTGATTTTTTAAAAATCAAATTGACTGGAAAAAGACATTAAAAGAAAACGGGTTATTTCCATTTTGATAGATCACTTTCTCCTGTTACTTTTTTCTGTTTTCCAATTACTAAAACAAGTAAAATAGTCTTATTTTTCCCTTAAGTGAAAAGACACCAATTTAAAGGCTGCATCTGGATAAGAGAGAATAAACTCTAAGAAATGGCAGCTGTCATTTAACCCTGTGCCTACCCACATAGCATTTAATCACCACACAGAGAGTCAGCAGAAGATTGAAACCTAAGTTTCTCCTGACTCCAAGTCTGGGGCCCTTTCTCCCAGGCTGAATAAAGTAACCACCGCTGGTAAGCACCACTGCTCTTTCAAAATGGACAAGGAAGGGGAATTTGTGTGTCTTTGTGTATGTGTGGGTGCATATAGACCCTACCAAAACCCTCAAATTATCACCTATATCTCTCCTACCTTTCTTAGCCACACTCGTTAATAAATCTGTCTATACTCAGTACCCCCCTTTTCTTTAACTCTCTTTTAAACTCTCTATAATATGGCTTCCTACCTTATCATCAAATGAAAGTTACCAATTATCTTTTAATTACCAAATTTGATGACTTAATCTCAATCCTCATCCTTCTTGATCTCCTTAAAAGATTTTGACCCTTAACCTCTCTGTAGCAATTACATGTTTTCCTGCTCTTTCCTCCCAGATACACTCCTCTCTAGGTTTTCATAACACTTTTCTCTTCCTACCTATGTGACAGGTCTTTCTTAGTCTCCTTTGCTGAATCATCTACAATCAGTCCCTAAGTATAGGCATACCCATAAGGCTCTGTCCCAGCCCTTTTCTTTCTCTATCCTCACACTTGGTGATTTCTTCAGCATAAATATCATCTCTATGCAAATAATTTCCAGAATAATATAACCAGTCCTTGTCTCTCTCCCAAGCTTCAGATCTCATCATCAACTGTCTTGTACATTTCAATCTGGTTGTCCTGTAGACATCTTAAACTCAACCTGTCCAAAACAAGACTTATTATCTTTCCCTCCCTAAACTTACCACTTTTCTATATTTCCCTAATTCTGTCTAAGGTACCAACATCCTTCCATTTATCCAAGTTCAAAACCTTGGAGTCTTCTGCTTCTCCCTCTCACTAACCCCACATATCCAATCAGTTGCCAAATCTTGCTAATTCCGGACTGTAACATCTTTTGTATATGCCATCTTCTCTCTACTCACACAGCTACCATCTTGATTCAGAGCCTCATCACCTTTTCCTATTGCAACAGGCTCCTAATTATTTTCCCTACCTCCTCTCTCCTCATTTCAATCTATCCTCCATACAGCCACCGAAGTGATTTTCCTAAAAGGCAGATCTGACCATGTCCTACGTTTTATGTACTCAATAAATTCCAATATCTCCTTTTGTTCCTAGGATCAAATATGAACTCCTCTGTTTGGTATTTGACACCATTCACATGCCAGTCTCATTTTACTTTCACAATCTTACTACACATTGCTTCCCTCCACACGCTCTATAGTCTAGCAAAATTGGTCTTCTTGCTCTCCCTTACATGTGACCCTCTATCTCCTCTATGCTTTGCATTCTTTCCAATGGCTATCCCTCATACCTGGAATGCACTTCCTCCTGGTCCCTGCCTCTTGAGATTTCTGGTTTCCTTCCAGATTCAGCTCAAACATCATCATCTGCATGAGGTCTTTCGTGTTCCTGCACCATACCCTATATAGCAATTAGTGCTTTCCTCCTAGGGTTACCTTGTATCTATATATGTATTTTTGTGTTAATTAGAATGTAAGATTTTAGGAGCAGAAAGTGATCTACTTTTTCCTTGAGTCTTGAACTGATAGCACAGTGCCCAGCATAAAAGTAAATGCTCAATGATTTAGAGAAAAGCATTTTGTATGGATTTCAATCATAAAATATGAAAAGAAGCAAAAAAGGTAAAACAAAATGTGATTGGTCTCATTACAAAAGTATTTACTGAAGTACTCATTCTTTCAAAAGATATTTATTGGTGGGCAGCTAGGTGGCATAGTGGATAGAGCCCTGGCCCTAGAGCCAGGAGGACCTGAGTTCAAATGTGGACCCAGACACATGATACTTACTAGCTGTGTGACCCTAGGCAAGTCACTTAACCCTGATTGCCTTTTTCAAAAAAAAAAATATATATGTATATAAACATATATATATATTGGCAAGGACTGTATGCAGTCATGGGGTCTCTAACTGTGGACAGATAACAAAGATAAACAACAAGTCCCTGCCTTTCAGGGCATTACATTTAGTAGAGTTTTCTATCTTTACTGAATTTAAATAGAATTTTTATCAAAATTTGATTTACTCAAAACTTCTGAAAATATATGATGCGTAAAGGGATTTGCTCACGTCCCAATTACACGTAAAAATTCACATGAGGCTAAAATCATGTTAGATTTGGAGGCAAAGGAACTAGGATCTAGAGTGTGGCTTTTTGACTGAGTCCACGTTTTACGGAACAAATCTTTTTATTAAGGAGATTTGTTCTGTGAAGTTTAGATTCAGTCAAAGGGCCACACTTGAGGACCTATATGGCCACATGTAGCCTCAAGGCCACAGGTTCCCCACTCTTGATCTAGGTTCAAAACTATATCAGCAACTTACTACCTGTGAAACCTTAGACAAGTCATGTTACCTCTCTGAGATTCAATTTCTTCAACTATAAAATAATAGGATTGCATAGATGACCCTCAAGTTCCCTTTTAGCTCTAAATCTATGATCTCGAATTAAAAACGATATATTAAAAGAAGTAAAGATTGAAAAAAAAACTCAGTTAAGCAGACAAATCTCAAATATTCAAAGTTCTAACATTTTGCATTACGAACTCCACTTGCAAATCAGTAAAGCCTTAGACATCGTTTTAAATAATATGAGAGGACTATCATTCTAGATGTAGTATAATGCAAAATTTAATTGTATTGGAATCAATTTATTTTCTAATTTCAAATAAAGAAATTAAATCAAAATGATTTGAACATGGCTTTCATACTGGAACATGGCATGAAAGATTTCCTTTTTCACTATGGCTTTTCCCACAGAGAATTACTTTAATAATTAACTAAAGCAATTAAATATTATCACCTCCCCTTCATTCACTCCATGCTACACTCACTTTTATTATAATTAAATAAGTTACTAAGATCCTCAGTTTATATTAATGAAGATCCTTGCTCAGTCATGCAGTTCTTTACTTCTAACAATACTATGCTTCCAAATCTGCATAAGTGTCTGTTTGGAGAAGATCTGATTATGTCATTGTCAAAGAACAATTAAGGGTACAGTTAATTGTATCTTGATCCAAACTGAGGATAAGACTTGCCAAAAGGTAGGAGAAAGAAAAAGCAGCCCCTTTAAAGAAAGAGTACATCTGAATCATATGGCTCCCACATGGGAAAATTCCAGGGAAAGGCTTTGTCCTTGAAATAATGCTGATGGCCAACTCCTAGCTTGCATTTTCCTGTTAAGGATGAACTAATCGCAAGAGAACTAAAACTGGATTGCATGTCATTCCAGTTCATATAGAGATAGAGGGAGAAGGGGAGAGACAGAGAGAAAGGAGGAGAGAGGATGAAAGAGGGGGAGAGAGAGAGATGAAAAAATTTTATATGCATAATTTTTTAAGCCTATTCCTGACTCAGTCTTGTCATCTCAGTAGGATTATATTAGGATACCCTCTTTTCCTCTGAATTTTTTAAAACTATGGTGATCATCTCTCTACCCCTTTAAGTCTATCTTTGGGTTTCCTCTTGTCATGAGATGAATGACTGCTTTTTTAAAGACTTTAAAATTTCTCATTTACTAATTGGCAGTTGATCCCATGGCTCATATATCCTCTTTATTCAAGGCAGAAATCTGAGTCTTTTGTGCTAAAGAAGTACATGAAATGTACTGTGGCAATTCAAATGGGGATAGCAGCAAAGGGAAGAAAGTATTCCCACAGTGAGGCGAGGGGTAAAAAGAAAGAAAGGAGAAGCAAAGTCATTCTGTGCTCTAATACACCAGGTTACCCAGACAACATTCATCAGCCAAGTTCCCAGCTTCCAGTAGAATCTGAAGGTCAAATTGGACATCACTACATGTTACAAAAATAGCATCCCTTTGGTTGTGTAATTGTCCAGTTCACCCAAGGAAATCCCCTCACACACACAATCTAAAAATACATTAAGCTTGATTATTCCTAATATTCTTAAAACAAAAGGACAGGGAGGAAAAGAAGGAGGGGAGGAGATAGAGATACAGAGACAGAGACACAGAGACATATAGAGACACAGAGAGATACAGACAGAGGAAGGGAATTGTAGAATTCTGAAATCTTGGGCAGGTTATAAAATCTTCTACTTCTATATTCCCAACATCACATATTTTACCAAGATTCAGAATAATTTAAGTTCTTCAAGCTTTATAAAGGTATTAACTCAAGATGAAATTTCAGAACTGAAATTCTTCATCTGGTTTTATATATGTGTGTGTGTGTGTGTGTGTGTGCGTGCATACATATACATACACACGTATACATATATACACACATATACTTCCAGATTCAATATTAAAATGTCATTGATTTTTCTAATTAGGCAATTCTTTGGCAAAAGATTATATTTATAAAGATGTTTAACTGTTATACATAAATGTTACAGATAGCAATGGCTACAGTTTAAAGCAGTAATTGGCAAACTATGGCAATAACTTTATTTTAAAATGTAAAAATCATTCTTAGCTGTTTAAAAAAAAAAGGTGGTGGGCCTAATTTGACTCTGTGATCTCAGTTTGCTGAACTTTGTTTTAGAACACAAGTCAGGAATATCCAATTTAATGGACCAACCTTTACATGAATAATGAATGTCAACATGGGGTCAACTCTAAACATTAAGGAAATTCTCAACCAATGCAGGTGACAAGCTGTCTCTGACTTAGTTCCTTCACTCCTAGAGAATTTTCTTAAGGCATTCTCAAAGGTAAAGTAGTTTGGCCAGGATCACACAGATAGTAAGTTTCAGTGGTGGAATTTGAACCCAGGATTGCCTGATTCAAAATTCAGCACCTTAGCCATTACCTCATGTTGCTTTCAACCACTGTTACTCTCTTATGTACTGTTTTCTCAGATTTGACATTTGAAAAAAAATTACAAATTGTTTTAAAGGGGGGCTCTGAAATATACTGCCATCAGAGCAGCTAAGCAGCACAGTAGATAGAGAGTCAGGAAGACCTGAGTTCAAATCCAGACTCTTACTAGCTGTGTGACCCTAGGCAAGTCACTTAACCCCAATTACCTCCCCAAAAAAATCTTGCTATCACTAAGTAATACATTCCATGACATCAGCCAAGTCGGGTTCAAGCCCTACCTTAGGGTTTTTACTACTATATGACCCTGGGCAAATCACTTAACCCTTTGTACCTCAGTTTCCTCCTGTGGAAAATGAGAAGGTAGGACATGATGACCTCTGAGGTCCCCCTAGCACTAAATCTATGAACTATAACCTCTCACTTATGACCTATGTGACCTTAGGCAAGGTAATTAACCTCTGCAGGTCTCATTTTCCTCCTCTTTAAAATAAAGGAGTTGGTTGAGATGGCTTCTGACCCTTCCAGCTCTACATACACAGTTTTAAAAATATGTTTGACTTGATGATTTTTAATTTCAAATAGCTTTATAAAGCTGAGAAAATTTCTCTTATATCTTGTAAACAATGGCGTCATTTTAACCCTAATTAATCAATTAATGTGGCAATTAAACCTACACATGGAACCAGATGTAATGTATTAAAAACTTGCTGTCCTTTAGCATCGTGCCATTAAACACCTTAGTTTTCAGGAAACTATTTATTTTAACTACATATTCAGGATTATCAAGTTGAATGAAATTAACTTATTGGTAACTTTTTTCCATCCAGGTGTAATTTGATAATAGGATTTAAGTTACTGAATTGTTTTTTGGTTTTTTTTTCTTGAAAAAGGAAAAAGAAAATGTTCCCCACTCTATACTTTCCACAGAACACAATTCATAAGTGTTTCCTCTGCAATTATGAGTCTGTTTTTAATCTTGGTAAAATTAAGAACTTTATTTGGGAAGAATAGTAGATGTCAAAAGACTAGATTTCTAATATCATTTCCATTCCAATCAACAGTGTGACCTTGGGCAAGTGACTTAAACTCTCCCTCCTATGTGCAACCTATATCCACTTTAGATCTTGTTTCTCAGTGATGTTATTAGCAGTTTTTTGTGCATAGGGAATGGATGGGGTCTAGAGGAGGTGACTCATTAAGCTCTGAGCAGAAGGAGTTGGAAGCTGAAAGCTTAGGATGGTGTGGTTGGCCCTTTCTACATTGTTTACCTTGGGCAAAATACACATCTTACATAAAGGTCTCACTGTTTGTTGTTGTTGTTATTGTTGGTTTATTTTGTTTTGTTTTTAAATCTATAAGATAAGGGGGTTGGAATAAATTATCTTGAAAGTCCCTTCAGGTTTTAAAATGTTAAAATTCCTGAGAACCTTACAAGATTTAGTTAATAAGTTTAAACAGAATCCTCTACAAAATCTCAGCATTAAAAATTAAAGGTTTTCTGTTTTGTTGTAGAGTTTTTGTTGTTTTTTTGTTTGTTTTTTGTGGTTTTTTTGTTTTTGTTTTTGTTTCTTTTTTTGCTATTCTTGCATACCAACATTTAAACATCATCAAACCAAATCAGCAGTTAAAGGGAAAAGAAAAAAATTCCATTTCTCCTATTTCCATTCCCATCAGAGGGCAGAATATTTCATAGTTTGCCACACAAGGTTCTCTTTAGACAAAAAACATTCCAAGGAACTCAAGCTCAGCCTGAATGCATCCCTGATTTAAAGGATTATCAAGAGGTCAAATTGGATTCAGAGACACTCTGAAAACTCTCAGAATCTGATACAATTTTTCTAGGTTCCTTTACATTAGGGATGATTGGGACAACTGCTTCCAGAAAAATAATGCCCTTTTCCAATTGATAAATGGTCAAAGGATATGAACAGGCAGTTTTCAGATGAAGAAATTAAAGCTATCTATAATCATATAAAAATGCTCTAAATCACTATTGATTAGAGAAAAGTAAATTAAAAACAACTCTGAGGTACCACCTCACACCTATCAGATTGGCTTAATATGACAAAAAAGGAAAATGCTAAATGTTGGAGAATATGGGGCGGGATTGGAATACTAGTGCATTGTTGGTGGAGTTGTGAACTGATCTAACCATTAAGGAGAGCAACTTGGAACTATGCCCAAAGGGCTATAAAAATGTGCATACCTTTTGATCCAGCAATACTTCTACTAGGTCTATATATCAAAGAGATCATAAAAAAAGGAACAGGACTCATATGTGCAAAAATAGTCATAGCAGCTCTTTTTGTGGTGGCCAAGAATTGAAAATTGAGAGGATGCCCATCAATTGGGGAACGGCTGAACAAGTTGTGGTATATAAATGTAATGGAATACTATTGTGCTATGAGAAAGTATAAGCAAGCAGATTTCAGAAAAACCTAGAAAGACTTACATGAACTGATGCTGGGTGAAATAAGCAGAACCAAGACAATGCATAGCAACAGCAACATTATATGATGATTAACTGTGATAGACTTAGATCTTCTCAGCAATACAATGATAGAAGACAATTCCAAAAGACTCACGGTGGAAAATGCTAACCACATCCAGAGAAAGAACTATGGAATCTGAATGCAGATTGAAGCACACTATTTTCACCTTTTTTGTTTGTTTTTTCTTTCTTATGGTTTTTCCCTTTTGTTCCATTTCTTCTTTCACAGCTGGAAGGGACCTTGGAGGTCACCTTGTCCAATTTCCTCATTTTACAGATAAGAAACTGAGGTCCAGAGAGGTTAAGCATTTTGCCCAAGGTCACACAAATGGTAATCATCAGAAGTGTGATTTGAACAGGTCCTCTGATTCTAATGTGGAAATGTGGACTAATGTGGAAATACATTAAATATGATTGTACACATACAACCCATATCAGATTATTTGCAGTCTCATGGAGGGGAGAATGGAGGGAGGGAAAAAAATTTGAAACTCAAAATTTTACAAAAATGAATGTTGAAAACTATCTTTACATGTAATTGGGAAAAAATAAGATACTATTAAGGAAAAAAAAACAATTAAATTTAAAAAAAAAGAAAGATAATGACCTGTTCAAATGAGTAGCCCTAGCTTACTTCCAATTCCAGTTTTGATTAGTGGCAAAGCAGAGGTTGGTGACAATATTAATATGTGTTGGAACAGCCCTTACAGCAAGGGCAAGTTATCTCAAAGTGGAACTTCCAGTCACCTTTGTAGAACAGCCTAAATCAACTAGTCTATGGGATTCTTAAAGGAATTTATAGTCAGTAACCTAGTCAGTACAGTGTTTTTTTTTTTTTAATTATTGTTATTAACTGACCTTGTGATTTTAATCAGTGTAAGTTGCTTCTGGTAAGAATTTTTTTTTCTGCCAATGTGGATCAGCATCTACTCTGCAATTACAGTCTGATGCATTGAGAGGTTAAATTACTTTCTCAGTGTTCACATGGCAAGCATATGATCTTGGCACAGCTCCTGGCACCTAACAGGTGCTTTAATAAAGTTTTGTTGATTGACTGATTCCTGACTTCAAGGTCAACTCTCTATCTACTTCACAATGGTGGTGTGCCTTGCAAGAGATGTGGCAGAAAGAGCTTTCGGTTCCTAGAGCCAGAAGACCTGTTCAACGCTTCTGATGGTTACCATTTGTGTGACCTTGGGCAAATCTCTTAACCTCTCTGGGCTTAAGTTTCTCATCTGTAAAATGAGGAAATTGGACAAGGTGACCTCCAAAATCCCTTCCAGCCGTATGTCTTTGATGATAAGTTTAATAAGTTCAACTACATGTGTAGTTGAAGGTATAGATATCCACTTTGAGGTGTTATTACTTCAGTAAAAACATTTTGTATATATTTAACATAGTCATTGTATTTCAACCACATAATTTTTTTCCATACCAAAACATTTTTTAATAGGCTTAATAGGTTTAAGTCATCTCACCACTTCAAGCCTTAGTTTCCTCATCTGTAAAATGATGGAATTGGATTAACTGGTACCCCTTCTAGCTCTTACATGCTATGATTTTATGATAACTATTTCCTGCCCTAATTTGTATTCTAGAGGAGTCTGGGATAGAATTGTATTAGCACATTCCTTTTTTCTGAGAAAGACAAATAAATCTGTCAACTGAAAATTTCCCAATTGTAGAAAGAAATAACACCTCCTTCCCCCCACCCCAACATGCACATAAGTTCTCTTTTTTTCTTGATTACTAAAAATCTCAAGCAATGAAATACATTCCTAATAGCATGATGGAAGCAATGTGACTCATAATAACAATGTGCCTCACTAATAAAGGGTGGAAAAGGTCCTGTCTGAGAAACAATTTTAAAGGCTACTTAATTGTCTTGGACCTACTACCAAAAAGGGAAAAAAATACTACAAGGTCTAAATTCAAGTCCTTTAAATCCTAGGGCAGTTGTTGGCACAGTGGATAGAGTGTCAGGTCTGGAGTCAGAAAGACTCATCTTTGTGAGTTCAAATCTGGCTTCAGATACTTCCTAGCTGTGTGACCCTGGGAAAGTCACTTAACCCTGTTTACCTCAGTTTCCTCATTTGTAAAATGAGCTGGAGAAGGAAACAGAAAACCACTCCACTCTCTTTGTCCAAAAAAAAAATTAAATGATGTCCAAACGAGTAGGAAACTGGAAACAAATTAACAATAACAGCAAAGTCCAGATAATCTTGCTCATGTAGTTTTCTGAATAGCGCACCAAGAGAGAAGAGAAAGCTGCCTGTGACAGCCATATGTTACTGCTCTGAACTGATTTAAAAGAAAGGTAAGTGGAGGAGTGATTATGCACTTGAAAAAGGGACTCTCATATTTACTAAAAGGATTCATAATAGGATTCTCCTTTAAATATTGAGTTCCCTAGGCAAATTTAAAGTATATTTTGATTTAACTTAAGGAAACGAACAGTATCTGTATAAAGGCAGTGTAACATAGGATCATCAAAGGAGCTAGCCATGGAATCAAAAAGGCCTAGATTCAAATCCTGTCACAAACAGTTACTAACAGTATAACCCTGGAAAAGTCACTTAATGGGCCTCAGTTTCCTCATCTGTAGAACAAAGGGGTTGGACTCAATGGCCTCAAAAGTCCCTTCTGGCTCTATATCTATGGACCTGTAATTTTTAAAGTATACACTTGTTTGTAAAGGAAGCCAAACATGCCCTTTAATCTCAATCTTGGTTGTGTTAGATAAACACAGAAAGAAGCAAGAGGTCACATTTTTATCCTCTTTATGTATATGCCAGCATTTCTCTCAAAAAAAGGAAAAAATTAAATCTGTCAGGAATCAGAAGGCCTAAATGACAGATGATGAATCAAAATTCCGCAAGGAGGTAAACAGTCATGGCTTGGAATCCTTTTTACTCTGACCATTTCTGAAAATATAATGAAGCATCATTTGAAGGCACTCCTCAGAGACTCCTGACAGACCTATTATGGATAGCCACTCTGAAGGTGGGTGCTTTTCAGGGCAGTCCCACAGCTTCTCTTAAATCCTTCAAAGGTCCTCATATCCTTCTCAAAACAACACGAATTACCTTCTAGCTTAAGGTAACACAAAATGTGGAGTACCTACTTATAAAGAAGTAGCTCTTTTAGATGATCCATTATAGTAGATACCTACAAATTGGTGCTACTTCAAGCAGGCAAAAAAATCTCCCTGGAATTTCCTAAGGACTTTTTTTTTCCTGTTAAATTTCACTTACTGAGAAAAATGGGATCAGACATGAAGGTGGTAAACCAAGGAGTAATGGAAAGAACAGTGGCCTGGGAATCACGATAACCCGGTTTTATAGTCACAGCACTACCATTTCTTGGCTGTGTGACTGCCCTCAGGCAATTTAATATAACAGGGACAGAGTTTTGGTGATTACTTTGAGAAAGGCAGTCTGGTTGGCACTTTGCAAGATAAAAAGAAGGCTAAGACATGATTCCTGTCCTAGTGGAGTTTAAAATCAAGTAAAGAAGAAAAGATATGGTACAAAATAAAATTACAACTTAAAAGAATGTCACCCAACCTCCTCAGGGTGCCAGTTAAATGAGGAAATTGGTCCAGATGACTTCTAAAGGCCCTTACAACTCTGACATTTAAATATTCAATGATTCTAGGCCCCAAAATTGAGAAATTCTACATTTCGAAAGGTCCCATGCCAAGGTAAATAATAAATTGTACAATGGAGTATATAGGCCAATATGTTAACCTCTCCTTCTGATGTCCCATGTGGTGTGAAAGTGATCTTGGGTTCTCAAAGGCTATGACAGTGTAGCCTAAGTCCTATGTTTCTACCAAATTTCCCAAGAAGGCTTTGCATATAACCCAGGAAATGGACTATAAATCTATTACCTAAGGAAGAGCCTTGCTATATTTGAAGAGCTCATAACTATAGGTTCTTTATCAGGGTAGCCTCAGGATACAGCCTGAACTGGAACAAGCAGTTAAGGCCTTGCCCTACCGCAGAGAACTGCTCGTGATGAAAAACGTAAAGGGCCAGCTTATAAGCAATTCTAAGGAAGAAGACAAGTTGTTGGGTCAGTTATAACTTAGCTAAGCTGGTGACATCATGGGGAGAATGGTGGTGAGAGCAGCAAAGACTGGAGGGACCACTAATTGGCCTGGCCTAACCTACTGGGTAGGAGAAAATCCTGGCTCTAGATCAGCAATCTTGTTCCTTTCCCAGGGAGTCAAGCCCCTGGAGGGAGGGAAGAACAACAGGCTGGTGTTTGACAAACCAACTCCTAGTACATCTTGAGAGAGGACAGCAGGGGGTCCTTGAGAGAGGATCAGGGGAATGTGTAAGAACTTCAACCCACAGTTTGTGGAGTGTGTGGCTCCTAGAGAAGGTGTGAGGGAATGTGGGAGGAAGGATAGTGAAGAGAGAAAGGAAGAAATCACTCCTACCTGGCTACAGGACAAGGTGTTCCTGGAATACCTCTATCTCCCAGATCCTGAGACCTTTTATTCTCTGATTTGTCTAGAGGCAAGAACTTTGGAACTAAAGCAGGAAGGCCAGGTTAAAAAAAATAAAAGGGACTACCTAGAAGAAGAGGGTGAGATGAAGCACTTCAGGGGTCACAGACCTCCATAGAGCCAGGCTGCAAGCAAAAAAAGATCATCTGAGCTAAGTGTTCTGCTGAAGGGCTCACCCTTCTGGGAATACCTCTGCCTCCCTTTAATACCCACAATTTCTCTTTTTCCCAATATCTGTCTGAATGAAGTTTGCTTGGTGTGGAGAGCTGAGCTTTGGACCAGGGTCCAGGTGGAAAATCAATTTCTCCCTACTCCCTTGAGCTGCTTATCTGAGTCATGAGATCAGGACTACTGCCTTGTAAGGTCAAATTTCAATAACCTGGCTGAAAAAGTACAGGACCAGGGGTCCATAGAACAGGTTCTAGCGTTTTCTTGCTAACTATAGGTCTCTGTTTCTTCCTCTAAAAACAAGGAGTTTGCCAAAATATTTAAGGTTCCTTTCAGATCTAAAAGATTGAGTCCAAGTGAGTCTAAGCTCCATTCACCTCTACCTTAGCTCAACTTCAATTTCAGTCAGAGTTGAATGGAACTTCTCTGAGGCCTCAGTAGTTTTCAGTTTGAAATGAAGGCTTTCTACTAACTGATCTCTAAGTTCTCTTCCAGATCTAATATGATATTTTGAGGATTTGAAGGATGAGACATCAGTAAACCCTCTTTTAGCTGTCTCCCTAAAGTACCTATCAGTTTGCTGTAAACATGACCATTTTATTCCCAACAGGTAGTAATGAAGTTTGTTGAATGCCAAGGGTGAATAAATGCAATAACTATATGTTAAGGTTGGTTTAAATGGGACACTACCAAATGGCCCTTGTTTGGGTGTGGGTGACCAGCATCCCCCGCACTGAATTTCTGGTGTGGTCTTTGTCTCCCCAGTGAGGTGGTTTATCCACATAGCTGAAGGTTTCTCTTGTTCCACTTGACCCATTCACAGTTTGTGAATTTGCCCTAGGTACACAATTTTATAATTATGGCTCTGCTATAATTTTTAATTTCATATAATTTTTAAGCCACAGCATCTTTTGGACACCAATATTTATGAGTCTCGAAAGAGCTAATAGCTGCATCAATAGAAAATATCCTCTAAAAAAATAATAGATTCAGAAAATATTGCATATCTTCTCCAGAAACATAACTTGCCTTAAGTTTGACTGCACACATGTAGCTGTTAACTATACCTAAATATATAGTAATTTATGAAGAGGAAGAAGAAGAAGGAGGAGGAGGAGGAGGGAAAGGGAGGAGAGCTGATATTTACAGAGCCCTTTTAGGTTTGCAAAGCACTCTACATATGTAATTTCATTTGATCTTCACAGCAACCCTATGAAGTAGATGCTAATATTATCCCCATTTTACAGATGAGGAAACTGATGCTGAGTGGAGCATCACACAGATAGGAAGCAACTGAGGTAAATATGAATTCAGTTCTCCCTGACTCCAACTCCAACACTACACTCACTGCACCACATAAAATTGAAAGGCTTCATGATTTGTGCTACCTCTACAAGACTTTCTCAGGTTCTTGTATTTGCTCCCTACACTGATGAATTCTTTCTATATTAAATAGTCATAGAATTTTAGAGTTGGAAGAGAACTTAATGGCCATTTCATCCTACCCATACCCAAAAGGAATCCCCACTTTCTCTTAAGGCAGGCCATTCTACTTCTGATCAGCTCTAATTCTTAGGAAGGTTTTTCCTGATATCAAACCTAAATTGACTCTTTTTTGGCAACTTAAACCTGTTGCTCCTGGTTCTGTCCCCTGGGACCAAACAAAGTAAGCCTATTCCATCTCCTATATGCTATCCTTTCAAAGAGTTGAAGGCATCTATCATTGCCCCAAGAGTCTTCTCTTCCTCAGGGTTAACAACGAATGCTTCAAAAGATCTTCAAGTGGCTTAGACTTTTAAGGTTCTTTGCCTTTTTGGTTGAACTCTTCTAGATCTCCAGCTTATCAACATCCTTCCTTCTTAAATTGTGGTTCCCAGAACTACACAAAATATTCCAGATGAGGTCTGACAAGGGCAGAGTATGGCGAGACTGTCACTGCCCTGTTTCTGGAAGGTATTCTCTCAATTCAGCCCAAGATTCCATTAACTTTTTTGGCTAGCTCATCATACTGTTGATGCATATTCCACTTACAATCCATTAAAACCCACAAATGTCTTTTAGAACAACTGATGTGAAATCATACCTCTGACCATCTTATACTTTTAAATTTGAGCTTATTACAACTAGATCCAATATTTGACATTGAACTCTACTGAATTTCATCTTAAAATAATTCTGCCCAGTGTTCTAGCTTGTTCTTATCTTTTGGGAGCCTCATTCTGTCTTCCAGTAAGTTAGCTATCCCTTTCTCCTTTGGGCCACATACAAATTTGACAAATGTGACATTGATACAAGACCTTGATAAAAATCTTAAGCAACACAGGACCAAGCTCCAGCCCACTGAAGGCTTCTTGCCAAGCTGACCTAACCATTAACTACTATTAGTTGAATCTCAATATATGTAATTATCCATGTCTTTTAGTCCATGTATTTCTACCTTTTCCATAAGAATAGTGGGAGATACTTTATCAAAAGCACTACTAAAACAATTACATCCAAAGCACTTCTATGATATACTAGTTTAGTAATCTTGTCACAAAGGAAATAAGATGAGTTTGATGCGGCCTGTTTTTGATGAAGCCATGCCGGCTTTCTTTCTTTACCATTTCCCTTCTAGATTTTCACTAATCATCTCTTTAATGATCTGTTTTAAAATTTTCCTAAGAAATGAATTCAAGCTCACCAGCCTACTGGGTTGAGATTCCATTCTCTTTCCTTTTTTGATAATCAGGACATTTGCCCTTCTCCAGGCCTGAATTACTTCCCAATTCTTCTGTCTTTGGAAGATTGTCGGCAGTGGCTCAGCAAGCACGCCCACCAGTCCTTTCAGGGTCAGATGATAGAGGGCATTTGGGTTGGATGACTTGAGTTCACCAAGGCCATCTAGGTTCTCCCTTATGCTTTTCTTTCTTAAATTTTGTACCAACTCCCTGTTAGCCATTTTTCCTCTGTAACTTCCTAGGGCAAAGGTAACATTCATTGGCAGAGTAAACAGAAACGAAACAAAGATTGAAAAGCTATGCTTTATCTCTGTTGTCAGTAATCATCATCTTATCACTCCAAAGCAAAGGTTCTATTCCTTCCTAAAATCATCCTAATGTATGCTCCTTGAGGGCAGGAATTGTTTCACTTTTGTTATTGTATTCCCCAGTACTTAACACAGTGCTCAGCACATAGTTGATGCTTCATAAATGTTTATTGGTCTATTGATTTTGTATAGTTTTTTGAAAATCATGTCATTTGGAGCTAGAAAGCAATATATGAACACCTCATCTAAAACATTTTATCCATCATAATTTTAAAATTCATAATAAAACATTTGTGATTCACCTAAATTTTTAGAAGAAAGGTTTTATTCTCATTTTCCCATTTTGGAGTTTTCACCTCCCAAAACCTCCTCCTAATTTCTACCTCTTCTGAGTGTTAACTTGCCACATGATACTAATCTCACAAGTGTAGAGGGAACCTATCACTGATCCATCATTCACAGAAAGGAGACTTGATGAAATAATTTGGTAAAATCTTGGATAGTCCCAAGAAAACATGCACTGATGCTACATAGATGTAACACATTATGGATTCATAATTCACATTCTAAGTCAATCAATCAACAAGTATTTATCAAGTATTCACTCTCAGAAGATAACTTGCAATTAACTCACCTCATCTAGAAGGCTTTCTCCAATTACTTTCCTTATACTTTGAATTCCTCAATACTCACATTGTTTTTAAGTTGCCCACTTTATATAATTTTTCTTATGTTGTCTAATTGTTTCTTATATATTTTTTGACTAACTAGATTATATATCTCCTTAAGATCCAGGACTATGTTTGTATTTTGTACCATCCACAATGTTATGTGTAGTGCTACACATAAAAATGGCTTAATGAATGTTTGTTGAATGGCTTAATGAAGATTTAAAATTGAAAAAAAAAACCCACTTTTTCACAAAAGCTAGTCTTAAGGAAAGGTCTATAACCCAATATTCCAGAGGTAGAAAATATGAGGCTCTACTGTGATGTCATACATTGACATTATGTTACTTATTTCAATTGCAGAAGTTATTTCCAGAAGTGTTTTAATTCAAGTGCCTTGTATTAGCTTTAAAAAACAACTTAGGCTATATTCTTTTTTTTACAAACACTATTTATACCTCAAATGTTGACTTTAAAAAGTGTTAAGGTTCCTAACTAAAAATTTAAAAAGAAAAGAATGTTTAAAATAAATAATAAATTAAATGTTAGGGGTTTTTTTGTTTTTTTTTTAGTATGCATTAGTGATAAAAAAAAAATCTCACAACCTTAACCACATGGCCTTAAGGGTATAGTGAAAATACTATCTTTTTTTGGCCACTGGGAAAAAAATGCCAAAAAGCCCAAAAATCTACATGAAAACCAATGCAATTCTATTAATTTCCTTCATTGATTAACATAGCTGTTGGTAGTAGCATTAGTGATAATGAATATTGAGTATTTTTGGTCATTAAAATATGTTGTTATGTAATAAAGACTTGTAAGTGGAGAAGTCTCATGTTTGGAAATCAGTATATAGATAAAACTCAAGTGTGTAGTTAAAAATGTAAAATAAACTTTAGTTAAAAAAAAGTGTTACGATACTCACAAAATACTACATGTTGTTACTACAGAGTGGGAATGTAGCCTGGGCTTCTATAAGTATGCCTAATTTGTCTAACATGGAGCCAGCTGCATCTCTTGTCATGGTAGTCTCCTTTGATTGACTGCCTACCTCTTTAAAACTGGCAAGTCCGAACCATTCATCCTTTTTTGGCTGTGCCTCTTTTCCATCCTCTTTTCAGCTTCCCTTTTTTTCAGGGACTCCTATCTGCCATGGCCAGCAAGGATGCCAATAACTCAGCTAGTGAGAGGAAAGGGACCTGCTTTCCCTTCCTCTCCCTTTACTCTGGCTCCTAGAAATGCCTGAGAAGTATTTGTTTCTGTTCTGTGCTTTTTGTCCTCATTTTCAGATGCTAGAAGGTTTACCTCATTGGATCAAAGACCAGGAGTTCCAGTAATGGTGCCGTTGAAGCCAGGATTACGGGTCTGGTGGTGCAGGGAGCCTGGCATGAACATGTTGAGAAGGCATGGTGCCTGGTACTCAAGCCCAAGGCAAGTTTTAGACTTAGAACTGGGATTGGGCTCTATGAGAACTCAGCTAAACTACGACTCTAATCCCTTTCCCCTCCCCAGAGACTGAGAAGGTACAAAGGAGGGAAGGAGATTGTGTCTCACAGGTGTGGGAGAGGGGAAGTAAATTTGTCTTTGTGATCATATCTTCTGTAGTAAATATATGCCTTTGTAAGAACTTGACTGCGTTACATGTAGGGGTTCAGGGAACACAATGGGTGTCCGTGTTAAACAATATTTGCTCAGAAAAGCCCAGACTATGGAAGATAAGCTGAAACCTCATCAACTGTAGTGTATCAAAACTTGGATTTCGCTATTGCCAGGGATGTAACTAACACATAGATGATGAAAAGCTAATAAACGCAACAGCCTGTATTGCTGATGAATGTGCCTGCCCCTCTAGAAACCACAACCACTTTTTAAACATTTTCAAGTGTTTCCCTTTTTTTTAATTGGTTACTTTAAAATATCTGGCCATTTAAAAACTAATAAGTGTCATGCACCATAACTATACCTCTAATTTAGATTTAACAGGTACCTCTTGTATATTTAATAAGATCTAATTAATTAGGAAAATATTTGAGGTACAACTACTCATTAAGAGAATACTGTTCATAGTGCTGGAGTTAATGAAACAATAAATGACTTCTGTGGTTGAAGCTACACCATTCAGCAGAAGTAAAACTCATTCATTCTAATTATAATACTCCAGTGCCATCATCAGAATTGCTTTGCATTTGGCATATAAAAATGAAAAAAAATACAATCAAAATAGTTGCCTTTTGAATATTGCTGAAGTAACCACAAACATACAGATTTACAAAACTAGTGTACAATAATATTTCACTCATATTAGTAGGGACTTAACCAGCCAGGCACAACCAGTAGGGAATGGATTGTGGATGAAACTGAAGACAAAAGGTATCTCAAATACCAGTTTCTCTCTGACCCCAAAAGCTGCCCCAACCCAGGAACTAAGGCTAGGGGATTACAGACCAATGAAAAGTAGTAGAAGGTCCAGAATCAGGGAATCGAAAATCTGGTGGAACATCTTCTAAATATTAAGAGCAGTACAATATTCCCAAGTATTGGTTGCTGTGATGGTGGCCATTTTGTCTCTTTTCTGTCTTGGAACTAATAGAATTTATCAGGCAGGTAATACTGAAGCAAGTTTAAAAAATCATTTCTTCAAAGAGAAACATCATGCTGCTGAAGCAGATGTGATTACACACAGAGAGACAGATTTGACATTTAGTTGGGTATCAGATTTAAAGTACTTCATGGACAGCTGAAAGAATTATTTTCCACTTTTTAAGCACTTACTATATACCAGGTTGTACTATGGTTACAAAGTAAGGCAAAAGACAGTCCTTGGTCTCAAGGAGCTCATGGTTGAATGAGGAAGTCAATATGCAAACTATTAAAAACAAGATATATACAGAATAAAGTGGAATTATCCAGCTGAGTTAAGGCACTAGCATCAAGGCAGATCAGGAAAGCTTTTTTTGTGGAAGGTGGAATTTTAGCTGGCACTTGAAAGAAGCCAGAAAGCCAGGAGATAGAGATGAGGAGGGAGAAATTAGGAGGGAGAGAATTCCACAATGGAGGACAACCAGTGAAAATGCAGAAAGATCAGAGGAGCAATCTCCAGTCCAGTTATTTATACAGAACAACAATAATGTGTTTCCTATTCAATCCCAATCTCTCAATTTTGTCTCATTACTGAGGCACAAAGATAGTAATTTGATGGTTGTGAAGCAGCAGATTTTCTATCAAAAAGATGCCTATTCTGAAGTAGCTACTGTTCCTGGCACATGAAGCAAAACCTTTATTGATCAGAATGCTTAGGGAATTAGGCTTTCTTGATTAATTTAGTTTTCTTATCATCTCAGGGCTAAGCACTTTCCTGCTGTTGGCAATGTAAATGAGTTTGACAACTAATTCCTGAGCACCTACTGTGTATAAAATGAACTTAATCTATTTTATATCTAGTTTGAACTGTCTTTGATCATTCAGACTCTTATGCTACTCAAGGGCCTCTATCATTAACTTCCATCTCAATTTTATGTACTCAAGTATAGATTTTTTTAAAAGGCATATAAGATCATTGGCTCAAAGCTCTGGAGCCAGAAGGAACCCAAGAGGCCAGTATTTGTTGTCCACAACACATTCTCAAAGTCTCTTTATATGGAATCCATTCTGGACCGACGTCCTCAACTACCTCTAACATTGTTGGTTCAGGTCCAGAAAAAGTGGCTGACTACTTCACTTCTCATGGTTCTAGAAGTAGCCTTAAGATTCTGAGATTTCTGGTACTATTACTTGTAAGTCCCTACTGATGTTTCCCACTGATTATTAGCCAATAGTTTCAATTAGCTTTTAGCAAAGATATTTATTAAAATAGTTGGCTAAAAGAAATCCTCTTTAAAAGCTTTAGAAAGGAGGGCTATGTTCTGCTTCCAGGAGCCAAGATGGTGGAAAAAGAAGTAAGTCGCTCTTACCCTCCCATAATAACCTCTGAAAACCCAGAAAATATCACCCAAGGAAAAACCCTGGAACAGCTAAACCAGAAGAAAGACAGGGTACAGCAGACCTGCAGCCCAGGTAGCTTGAGGGATAAATGGGATAGGCCCCTCTTGCCCTGGGGGAAGGGAAGCAGTACAGAACAGGAGGCTTCCCAGCAAGCTAGTGAAAGCCCCACCTCAGCATACCAGGAGGAGATCCTGAAACCCAAGTGGTGGAGCAGGCAAACACCAATGCCTGGACCCCCAAGTGTCTCAGTGAGGGCTGGGGAAATGGTGGAAACAAGCCCAGAAAACCACCAGGTGCCTCAGCATTCTGCAGGAACCAGGTCTCCCAGTGCCTCAGCAAAAATAAGGGAGGCTGCACTACAAAGGGCCCCAGGAGGATAAACACCCTACAACATCCATCTGAAAGGAGCTGAAGAAAGAGAAGGGAAGGGAAAAACAGGCAACCTAGAGTTGCCCTAGAGTTCCAGCTTTCTTGATTCCAGCCCAACACTAGGTAAGCTGCCAGAACCCTACAGTCTCCAACTGCCAACATCGGAGGCCCCAGCACACATAGCCAGTGACCTGGCCCTGGACTCCTAAAACGGGAAGCTTGGGTCGGTGCCCTCTGCTCCCCAGTAAGGGAGCTCAATCTCTTTAAAGGACAGGAAATAGGCAAACACCATGAGCAAAAAGAAATGCACCGTAGATTCATATTATAAGAACAGTGACGATCAAGGCAGAAATTCTGAAGAGGACAATATTGTCAACAAACCCACATCTGGAACCTCAAAAGGGAATATGAACTGGTCTGAAGCCCAAAAAGCCTTCTTAGAAGAGCTCAAGAAGGATTTTAAAAGTCAAATGAGAGAAGTAGATGAAAAAATGAGAGGTATGCAAGAAAGAGTCAGTAGCCTGGAAAAAGAAGGACAAAAATTAACTGTAGAAAATAAGTCCTTAAAAATACAATTGGCCATCATTTCTAAAATATATAGAGAATTAAGTCAAATTTATAAGAATATAAGCCATTCCGCAATTGATAAATGGTCAAAGGATATGAACAGACAGGTCTCAGATGAAGAAATTAAAGCCATCTATAGTTACATGAAAAAAAATGCTCTAAATCACTATTGATTAGAGAAATGCAAATCAAAACAACTCAGAGGTACCACATCACACCTATCAGATTGGCCAACATGACAAAACAGGAAAATGATAAATGTTGGAGAAGATGTGGGAAAATTGGAACACTAATACATTGTTGGTGGAGTTGTGAAATAATCCAACCATTTTGGAGAGCAATTTGGAACTATGCCCAAAGGGCTATAAAAAAGTGAATACCCTTTGACCCAGCAATAGCACTTCTAGGGCTATATCCCGAAGAGATCATACAAATAGGAAAAGGACCCACATGTACAAAAATATTCATAGCAGCTCTTTTTGTGGTGGCAAAGAATTGGAAATTGAGAGGATGCCCATCAATTGGGGAATGGCTGAGCAAGTTGTGGTTTGTGAATGTGATGGAATACTATTGTGCTATAAGAAATGATGAACAGGCTGACTTCAGAAAAACCTGGAAAGACTTGTATGGTCTGATGCTGAGTGAAATGAGCAGAACCAAGAGAATGCTGTACATCATAACAGCCACGTTGTGTGATGACTAATATTGATAAACTTAACCTTTCCTGGCAATACAAGGATCTAAGACGCCTCCAGAGGCCTTGTGATGGAAAATGCTATCCACATTCAAAGAAACAACCATGGAAGTTGAATTGCCATTTTTTTTTCTCTCCTGTTGAGTTTCATTTCCTCTTTCTGATGGTTCCTCCTATTGGTTTTAATTTTTACTTACAATATCACTAATGTGAAAATTTTAAAAAAATTAAAAATTAAAAAATATGCAATTGGCTAACTGGAAAAAAAGTACACTGAAGAAAATAAGTCCCTAAAAAGTACAATTGGCCAACTGGAAAAAAGTACACTGAAGAAAACAAGTCTCTAAAAAAAGCAATTGGCCAAATGGGGAAGGAGGTACAAAATCTAATAGAAGAAAACAATTTGTTAAAAATTAGAATTGGGCAAATGGAAGTTAATGACTCTATGAGAGAGCAAGAATCAGTCAAACAGAAACAAAAGAATGAAAAAATAGATGAAAACATAAAATACTTCATTGGTGAAACAACTGACCTGGAAAATCGATCCAGGAAAGACGATTTAAAAATTATTGGTCTACCTGAAAATCACGATGAAAAAAAGAGCCTGGACAATATCTTTCAGGAAATCATAAAGAAAAACTGCCCTTAGGTCCTACCACCAGAGGGAAAATAGCCATAGAAAGAATTCACTGATCATCTCCTAAAAGAGTAAGGAGGGCTACCTTTTTCTGTAAGACAGAAGCAAAGGAAGAGTTGGAAGAAGATGTCTGAGCAATATGAAGTAAGAAAGAGGGAGAAAGAGGAAGATCTTATCAAATGGTCACAATTTTTTTTTTCCTGAATTTGAGGTGTGGTTCTTTCTTGGGTAAGAGGGTGTGGGAAAAGGAGCCATGAGAGCCTTTAAGAGAACTGAGGGAACCAAGATGGCAGATTAGAGGCAGCAACCCAACTGAATTCTCTCAACAGTCCTGTCCAAACAACTTTAAAATAATTTATCAGGCCTTTTGCGGGTTGGCGGGAAGTGAGGTGGCAGCACCATGAAAGCCTCGGGCACCCTGAGAGAATATAAGGTAGTTGAACACTTTCTGCCTACTCCCAAGAGTCCAGTGCCACCTCTTTATCAGATGCAGATCTTTGCTCCTAATCATGTTGTAGCAAAGTCTCGATTCTGGTACTGTGTTTCCCAGCTGAAAAAGATGAAGAAGTCTTCTGGAGAAATTGTATACTGTGGACAGGTCTTTGAAAAGTCCCCTCTTAGGGTGAAAAACTTTGGCACCTGGCTGCGCTACCATTCCAGGAGTGGAACCCACAACATGTACAGGGAGTACAGGGACCTGACCACTGCTGGTGCCGTCACTCAGTGCTACCGAGTTATGGGAGCCTGTCACCGTGCCCGGGCCCACTCCATCCAGATCATGAAAGTGGAAGAAATTCCTGCCAGCAAGTGCCACCGGCCTGCAGTCAAGCAGTTTCACATCTCCAAAATCAAGTTCTCTCTGCCCCACAGAGCTCTGCATCACCAGCACAAACTACGCTTTACTACCAAGAGGCCCAACACGTTCTTCTATGTGCAGAGACAAGGAGGCACCTGTTTTATTTGATCTGTTTAAATAAATTTCTCAATTGGAAACCCCCCTAAAAAAAATAATGCATCAGATCAAATTTTGGAATGGCAGAGCCAACAAAAGGTTGGATGGAAACATTTTTCCAGCCTAAAAAAACTTAGGAGATCAGCAGAAAAGGTCCATAACATCTGGGTGGGTGCCAGACTGGAGCATACTCACTGAAAACACCAGTGGCAGCAACAACAGCAGCTTTAGGAACTCTCAGTCCAGAGAGGGTAAGGGAGCTGGGTATCTGGTCAGAAAGAGATTACAGGGGACTCTGCTGGTACTGGGGTAAGCTGGTACTGTCTGGAGATTCTATTGCCCATATGCAGTTCTGGGTTGCAGTTCTAGGGCAGAGAGGAGCATCAGTGGTCTGTCATATGGGAGCAGGGTTCCTAGTCCCAGTTCCAAGGCAAAAAGAAGTGCTAGTGTTTGTGACTGGAGAGGACCAGGGGCCCTTCCTAGGTAAATACCACAGGACATAGCATGAGAACAGTGACCATACCTCTCCCAGAATCACAGTACCTTGGAAGCAACAAAAACTTGTAAACCCCCAGAACTAGCTCTGAAAACAGCAGTATGAAAAAGCCCAAAGCTTGGGGCAGTGCCTCCTCACCCTGAGGTGAGCAGAGCTCAATTTTAACATAAAGTTCAAAGTCAAGAAATTGTCTGGAAAAATGATCAAACAACAACAACAACAAAAAGAACTTGACCATAAAAAGCTACAAAGTTTGAAAGGAAGACCAAGACATAAAGAAGACAACAATGTGAAAACAGCTGCACACAAAGCCTCAAAGAAAAATATTAATTGGACACAAGCCCAACAAGAATTCCTGAAAGAGTTAAAGCAATAAGAGAGGTAGAGGAAAATTTGAGAAAAGAATGCAGAGACATGCAAGAATATTATGAAAAAAAAGAATTAGCAGCTTGGTAAAATAGACACAAAAAATACCAAAGAAAATACCAAAGAAAATAACCAAAAACAAAGTTGGCCAAATGGAAAAAGAAGTACAAAAATCTCACTGAAGAAAATAAATCCTTAAAACTTGGAATTGGACAAGTGGAAGCTAATAACTCCACGAGACATCAAGAAACAATAAAAGAAAGCCATAACAATGAAAAAAAAAACAAGAATTACCTACTCAGTAAAACTGAGTATAATCCTTCAGGGGATAAAATGGACATTTAATGAGATAAAATGGACATTTAACAAAATAGAGGATTTTCAAGCATTCTTGATAAAAAGACCAGAGCTGAATAGAAAATCTGGCATTCAGACACAAGACTCAAGAGAACCATAACAAGGTAAACATGAAAGAGTAATCATAAGGGACTAAAAAATGTTAAACTGTTTACATTCCTACACAATAATACATGTAACTCTTAAGAACTTTATCATTATTAGGGTAGTTAAAAGGAGTTTTCATAGACAGAGGGCATGAGTGTGAGTCAATTATGTTGTAATGAACTCAGAAAAAATTAAAGAGTGAGAAAGAGGGATGCACTTCAAGAAGTGGGAAGGAAGTGGTAGAATTGGGAAATTTATCTTACATAAAAGAGGCATACAAGGATAAGCTTTTAAAGTGGAGGGGAAAATGGGGGGGCAATGTTTGAACCTTTCTTTCATCAAAATAGGTTCAAAGAGGGGAAAACACACACTCACACACACACAGTATAGAAATGTAACTTACCCAATAGGGAAATGGGAGGGGAAGGAGATAAAAGAAAGGAAGGGATGATAAAGGGGAAGACAGATGAAGGAAGACAATAGTCAGAAGCAAAACAGACTTTTGAGGAGGGACAGAATAAAAAGAAAGAAAAGAACAAACAGAAGAAAATGAGATGGAGGGAAATAAACACTAATCCTAACTGTGAATGTAAATGGGAAGAGCTCACTCATAATATGTTTGAGTTGAAGCAAAAAATGTAGGGATAGCAACCATGATCTCAAAGTAAAAGCAAAAATAGACCTGACTAAAAGAGATGATCAGGGAAACTACATTTTGCTAAAAGTTATTGTAGAAAATGAAGTAATATCAAAAAGTTTTACAAACAAGTTTCTCTGATAGAGGCCTTATTTCTTAATTATACACTGAGTATGGAACTGAATAAAATTTATAAAAACAAGAGCCATTCCCCAATTGATAAATGGTCAAAGAATATGAACAGGCCATTTTCAGAAGTAGAAATCAAAGCTATTTATAGTCATGTGAAAAAAAATGCTCTAAATCACTATTGATTAGAGAAAAACAAATTAAAATAACTCTGAGGTGCAACCTCACACATATCAGAAATGACAAATGCTGGAAGGGAAGATGGGAAAATAGGTACACTAATGTACTATTGGTGTAGTAGTAAACTGGTCCAACCATTCTGGAAAGCAATATGGAACTATGCCCAAAGGGTTATAAAACTATACATACTCTTTGACTCAGCAATATTACTTCTAGGTCTGTATCCCAGAGATCAAAGGAAAAGGAAAAGGACCTATCTGTTGAAGCAAAGAACTGGAAATTGAGGAGATGTGCATCAATTGGGAAATGACTGAACAAGTTTTGGCATATGGTTATGATGGAGTACTATTATGCTATAAGAAATGGCAAGGTGGGTCGTTTCAGAAAAAAAAAATAGCAAGACCTACATGAATTTATACAGCGAAGTGAGAATCAGAAGATCATTGCACATGGTATAGCAATGTTCTAATGATGATCAGCTGTGAAAGACTTGGCTATTCTGATTAATACAATGATCCAAGACATTTCTAACAGACTCATAATGAAAAACGCTATCCACTTCCAGAGGGAAGACTGATATACTCTCAGGGCAAATCGGAGTACAGTTTTTTCACTTTATTTTTCTTGCTTTTCTTTCTTGCAGTACAACTAATATGGAAATAAGTTTTGCATGATTTCATGTGTATAATTGATATAGTGCTTGCCTGCTCAATGGGTGAGGGCAGGGTAGGAGGGAGGGAGAGAATTTGAAACCCAAAATTTAAAATGAAAAGAATGTTTAAAATAAATTAATACTTTTTTTAAAAAAAGAGAAATTAAAAGATTTGAAATAGTCACTGTGTCAAGCAAATCAATTAGGGAGGTGTAAAAGGATTGCCTGGCTACAGTGAGAGCCAAGTTGAGATTATATAGTAGATCTAATCAGCATCGTTTTGTGATTTTCTTAGGTCTATTCAGCAGCCCGTAAGTAGTTACCTCTCAGCAATCAGAGCTGCTGCTACTACATCTGGTGGATTCCACTATCAATGAAGGCAGCTTGTGGTGCACTGGACAGAGCACTGAACTTGGAATCAGGAAGACCTGAATTCAAATGTGGCCTCAGACACTTCCTAGATATGTGACCCTAGGCAAGTCACCTAACCTCTGTTTGTCTGTGTCCCCTCACACATATAGTAAGTATTAATAATGGCACTTATTTGGGTTTCTGTGAGGATAAAATGGGATGTTTGTAAAACCTCTTAGTACAGTGCCTGGCACACAGAAGGTACTTAATAAATACTTATTTCCTTCTTTCCTAACTTCTTTCAACAGTGGGTATTGGTGGGACTGAATAAGACCTCTGGATCTCTCAAACTCCCCAAGTGGGTGGTTGTGAGGAGCAAATGAAATAATATATGAAAACTGCTTTGCAAATCTCAAAGCATTATAGAAATTCTAGCTGAATTTTCTTTTCTCCCTCCAGACAGTTAAGTATACATAGGCAGGCACATACATGTGCGCATGCGCACAAACACACATACATACACACACACACACACACACACACACACCAAAACAAGTGGGTTACCTTGGAAAATTTTGTCAGACAGGATATTACCTGAACTTTATAAAATATCTTATCTACTTAGAGTTAATGCAAACTCAGGATAAGGTTAAAGAACATTTCATTTGGGAAAGAGATCCTGCTCAACTCCCCCAGTTCATCTCAGACTTGTAATAACTGTCTTCTAAAAAAAAGGCCAACAAAGATTTCACAGGAAGTGACAATAGTGGTTAAATTAGATGACAGGGATTGACCATTCTCATCTCTCTGTTTTCAGTGTAGGTGCTGAAACTCAAGACAGGACATCAGGAGAATATGATCAGAGGTCAAACTGATTAATGTAGAAAATGCATTAAGTAAAAACTGAGAAGACACTGGAAAAATCACTTAATACCAGTGGCCTCCATTCCATCAAAATGTCAGATGTAAAAAGTTCACTCAAAGAGTGAACGGTGCTGTGTAAAGTGACTGAACTTTCTGAGAAATAATTTATAGTCCTAGAAAAGTTAATTTACAAAGTGCTAATTTGTAAAATTTAGTCCATTTATCTTTCTTAGGTAGAAAATTTATTTTCTAACTATCTTATTCCACTTCAAAAGAAAAGTCATTCAATTTATTACAATGAATATGGACGATAAGAATATGTCTTAGCACCTATCTTAAAATTGCTCCAATTCTAGGCAATGGTCACGTTTGCATTATTCCTCATAAACATAGATTTACCTAACTCTATCAAAGCCAATCAAAATGCAGTCTAGTAGAGAGAATGAGACATACACAGATAACTCAAAATAATCCAGGAAGCCAGGAAACAATTTATTTTTTAAAACTTATATATCGTAACACGGCTTGATCTTTCACAGGTATAAAGTTACCATTCTTTCTGTACATTTGAATAGGAAACACACTTTTGTCCTCAAAGGGCTTTGTTTACATGTAGATTAGTCATAGCATTTTCAATCTAGATGAAATCTTAGTGGTCATCTAACCTTAGTTACAGAAAGATTACAAGGTTTCTTTTTGTGGCATAAGAGGTTAGACTCTGGGTTCTAGAAACACAGAGTTTGATTTTCAGGTTCTGAACTAAATTCACTGCCAAACTGAATAAATGGTAGGAAAATTTGATAAGAGTCTGCTCTATGTCTTGCCATGCCACCTCTCCCCCCTCCCATTCAATAAATTTCAGTGGTTACTTATTATTTCAATATTTAATATGAACTCTTCTGTCATGGCTCATCCAACCATATTACATATCAATAGCCTCTCTATTCTATGGCCCAGGCAAAATGGCCTGTTCACTGCTCCTCATACATGATGCGTCATTTCCCATCTATGTTTCCCTTGAACTGGCTGTCCTCTCATACCTGGAATATACTTCCTTGTCACTTCTGCCACTAGGAATTCCTGGTTTCCTTCAAGACTCAGTTCAAGAGCTACTTTCTATATGAAGCATTTCCTGATTCTCTCAGTTCCTTCAGCCATAAAATGATGATAATAGCACCTAGCTCAATGTGTTATTGAGAGGATCAAATAAAATAATGCATTAAAGAACTTCTTCAAATTTAAAAGCATAAATACAAGTTATTATCATAATTCTTTCTAGGGGAAGACAACAGAAGACTAGTATTTTCATTAAGTCACCATTCTGCAAAATTCCCTACAGAACAACTGGGTTTTCCTTCTCAGAACCCTCTTCAATATCTTTATTTTTCTCCTTAAATGTAGAGCTCAAAATTGGAATCTCTTCTAATATGAATCTGACCACCGTTTAGTGTAGTGGAAGGATGGCTTCCCAGACTATGCGTGTCATATATAACAATGCTGTCAATTTGTTCAGTGCAATTTTGTTATTAAAAATCAAAACAAAAGAAAACAGTAAGCCAATACCATATTATTCACTCTTATTGAAACTGCCTTTCACAAAACCATCACACACACACACACACACACACACACACACACACATACATACACACACCCCTCTCCAGGATGTTTTGTACATGGTATCTGACCTGAGCTATATCTGTAAAGTGTATTTTTGTTCTCCCCAGGGGCTTGAATGTGAGATTATATCATTGTGTTTTAGATAGAATTGTTTTGAGATTTGTCACTCTAGATTCTACTCAATTGGGAGGAGGGGAGCTAATAATTCTACTTGTGTTAAGTCTGAAATCGACTTATATTCCTAATATAATACAAGTCATTAATAAAAATATTTTAAAATGCCACCTCCTCCAGATTAACTTTTACTCCATTTCAGAGTCATTTTAGTAGGTAAGTGGCCCTGTAGCTACAATTACCAATATGCAAATACCAATATTTTCACACAGACTTGTAAAAATATTAAAGATAGAAGGAATATTATAGATCAAATAGTTCTATTGTTTCATTTTGCAAATGGAAAAACCGAGACCCAGAGAGGTCACACAGCAGACAAAAGGAAGCAAGTTGCCTTCTTTTTTCCAAGACTAACCCTCTTACTTACGTAATTGATTCCAACCCCAAATAGCCTTATATCTCCATCAGAAACTTGCCTCATTGGTCATTCGTTCATTCTTTCCCTGTACCTCTTTCTTGCTCATCTTCAATCCTAACCCTGCTATCTCTATGAAGCCAAATATTCTTTAGATCAACATGTTTTCTGTATCTCTCCTTATACTTATACTCTCCCAACCTTGTATTATACCTAGCCATATACAGATAAGCATGGTGTAGTCACTACACTTTAGTTAAGATCCTAGCTCTGCCCTTGACTATCCATGTGATTTTGGACCTCAATTTCCTCATGTGTAAAATAAGGGCATGTGGTGGGATTAGATGACCTCTAAACTCCCTTTCAGCTCAAATTTGTGCTATTTTTTTCTCCCTTCTTTCTTGGCCCCAATACCTCCACAGTACCTAACACTGTGCCTTGCACAAAATAGGCACTTAGTAAATTATTTTTGAATTATATTATTACATTATATATTAAATGAAAACAGAGTTTTGCAAACCTTAAAGCACTATATACAGGCTAGCTCTCATTGTTATACTGAATATCTCAAAACCAGGATTGAACAAAGGTCTAATGTTCTTTCCACAGGTAAAGTAAGGGCCCATGGTAAAACAGGTAGCAACTACAGGGTCCTAGTTTCCTGCATCCAAGTCCAGTACTCTGTCCACTACATCACATAGTACTTGATATAAACATAGTTTCTTATCTAAACTATAGCTATGGGGCAACTAGGTGGCTCAGTGGATAGAATGCAGAGCCTAGAGTCAGGAAGATCTAAGTTCCAATCCAGCCTCAAACACTTACTAGCTGTATGACTTTGGGCAAGTCACTTAACTATGTTTGCCTCAGTTTCCTTATCTGTAAAATGAGCTGGAGAAGGAAAGGGCAAACTATTCCAGTATCTTCGTCAAGAAAACCCCCAAATGAGGTCACAAAGGGTCGGACATGACTGAAACAACTGAACAACAAAGCTATAGACAATCAGCTTACCAGCTTTGCAATATAGATGGGTACAAGAGCCTTCTTAATGAATATGTTGTGTTCTTCTCTGGTTTCTTATATATACATATGCTTCATCGTTTGAGTTCAGGTGCAAAACAGCAGCCCAGACTTTTGGACAGCAAACCAGACATCCTTAAAGTATAGCTTAGCGGAGTAAAGATATCAGGCCTGGTTCTTTCTTTCACACACACTCCCCAAGGTTAGCAAATTTCCTTGAAAGAAGAAACTTGGATTTCTAGAATTAACCCATTACAACGCAGCTGAATTAGGAAGTTCAGAGACAAAGAAGCATGACTTCAGCAATTACAGGACAAAATCAATTACTTGTAAATAGGATCAATAAAAAAAAGATACAGGATCAATTTTAATCTTCTCAATAGAAATAAATCAGGATGAGCTCAACCTAATTAGCTATGGTAGTTTCTCCTCATCCTGATTATTCCTTCATCTGCTCAGTCAATGATTTCTAGAACAGTCATTTCCCCCTTTTAAAATATAACCATTCTGGTACTTCAACAAACACAGCAGCTTTTAAAGTATTCTTTCCTTAATGACTTTGCCCTTGATCTCACAGATTTATTAAATTAACTCAATGCAGATTTTATTAAATAAATATCCTCATTACTTCTAGAATAACTGTTATACAATTGCCAAAGTTCACAGTTACGTCTTCAATCACATGATAAAGGTCTCAACCTGTAATCTATTTATGAAACATTCCAATTAACTCCAGCAGGAATGCTGCTCTAGTTCTCTTGACAGAAATATCATAAACATTTCATAAAAGTCAAAAAAACAACAGAGTATTCCATAATGATTTTCCTGATATATGTGCTATCTTCTATCTAGCGGTTGTCAAATCCTCTCCCCGATCCCCGAAACCAACCTCTTCATCCAACCTCACCTTCATCCTGCTACCCATGAACTCACACCTATTCATTTTCATTTACTAGTGAATAGATTTTATTTATATAAATAACAGTTGGCACAGTCTGACTGACTGCTGTTGTTCTGAATTTCTTATTTTGTCTCTATCCAAACTATCCAAGCAAACTATCCAAGATATGGATTCATGGGTATGTGCATACACATACATAGACCCTAACCCTAGCTAACTTCATCACTTTTCACCTGCCTACTGTAGTAGCCACCTAATTGTTTTCTGCCCTCTGCAAACCATTCTCCACATGGCTGCTGAAGTGATTTTACTAAAGTGCAGATCTAAACATGTCCCTCTTCTGCTTAGTCAACTCCAGTAGCTCTCTATTATCTCTGGGCTCATAAGACAGACTTCTTATTTGATATTTAGAGCACTTCACAGCCATGCTCCAATTTATCATTCTAGTCTTATTATATATTATTCCCCATTCACACACACTATGGCCCAGTCCAACTAGCCTTTTTGCTACTTGTGAGGGACTGTCTGATGTTGGCAGCTACCAGGTTGGGCGCTGTGGCAAGGGTAGGGTAAGATCTGGGTATTTTGGAAGTCGAGGCAGGGGCTGTGGTAGGCAGAGTCGTGGTGAACTGGGATGGGCTGGATATGGAGAAGCCCTGAGGCAATGGGCAGTGCTCTGTGAGATAAGCTGGGTACAAGGAAGTAGCCGAAGCTTGAGCTCCTGAGGCAAGGGGCGGTGCCACGTGGGAGTGGGACGACAGAGGACTGAGTTCCCTTTGCTTAGTCCCCTCCCTATATGCAACGTCATCCCCAGATGCCTCTTGTGACCTTCCTGACTTCCTGGGTCCCTTTGTGCAGCACTGACCCCAGACCCCTCCTGAGTCTGACTTCCTAGGTCACGTACTTTGTCTATGCGCAAATCCCAGATGCCTCCTTCCTATATCCGGTCCTGGCCTCCTACGTCACTCCCTCCCCCTTGGTGTGCTAAACTCAGACAGCCCCTTCCGGTATCTGACCCTACAATCATTGGCTAGTAAGCGGGCTGGGGAGGAGGGGCTAGGTAGGTTTTTAGGAACAAGCGTGGTCAGATCACACGTGCTCTCCCCTGGCTCCTGCCCTGTTGCTCTGGCCTTGCTGCTTGGGCTTGCTATGATGGCTTGCTGTGTTGGCCTCTGAATAGAGCTCTGGTGTTGGCGCCTCCCGATGGCTCGTCTCTGTGTGGTGATCCGGCTGAGGACCAAAGACTCGGGAGTGAGTAAGACTCTGGTAGTGTGCTCCTTATAGAAGGAGTGGGTACCAGTATACGGCTGGCAGAAGGTCGGCGTGCAGCCAGTATAGCTACTCTTCATATCTAACCCTCCATCTGTTGCTGTCCACCATGCCTGGAATGCTTTCCATTCTCACTTTGACCTCTTAGCATTCCCAGTCGCCTTCAAAGTTCAGCTCTAATGCCACCTTCTACATGAATTAGGCTTTGCTGAATATCTTCCCCTCGCCATAACAATTACCATGCATTTATATTTTTTTTATATTATTACATGCTGTCTATGACATAGTGTCTTCCTCAACAGAATGTACCTTCCTTGAATGGAAAAAAAAAAGTTTTATTTCTGTCTTTGTATCCCCAATTCCTGGTAGATAGTAGGTGTTTAATAAATGTTGATTAAATTAAATTACAAGGTATAACCTAGAGTACACACCAGGAAAATAGATAATATTGTTTCTTCATCATCAAAAGAACCTTATAAGATATGTAGGGGGCAGGTACTAATACTTAACCCTTCATGGAGGCTAATGTTTATAGGTTTTAAGGGAATCACTGAAGTCACTAAAGGTAATATGTTGGGCCTAAAAACCAGATCTACTCACTCTCACAGTTCATACTGCCTTTCTATTTGTACTCAGGAAAGAGAGGAAAGTATCTGAACTTTAAAAGGAATTTTTTTTCCATTAAAAAATCATGTATTTCTCAACAGCTTATAATTCAAGAATTTAAGACTTGGACTTTTGTTGTTGTTGTTGTTTGGTTTTTTTCTGCCAGACAGCTTAAAAGATACTCTACCATGGTCACTCAACCAAAATATGGCTTGCTACATTTCAGCTATCCACATTATCAAGTATTAAAGTTATGACCTGAACTGACATACATCAAAAAGCTAGAGTGAAAGTTCCATCTCAGTATTCAGATAGTCATTCATCAATGTCATGAACAAAATTCCACATGGAGGCCTGCCTTCAAAACATGAAATCCCCATCTGGCAAGATCTTAATGAACAAAGGAAAGCTTCATGTGTAATGAAGCAAGTCCCTTTGGTAGATGTTTCTTGACAGCTGCATCTTGGGGCCATCGCCATTCTGGGTGCATTGCTTCACCTTCCAGAAACAAAACTACCATTCCCCCACATATATTTTCAAATGATGAAATGTATACAAGATAAATGGTCTTTATCCTCACATGTCTTTAATGGAATGAAATTGTGTTTTCATCAGTCATAATATTTACACTGTAGTCAAACCTCATTGTTCTTATGCGCAACTGGTTTTTTTTTCCTTTTTATGTCATTTTTATGACATATTTTATGTCATTTTTCTTTTTTTTAACATCATTTCAACCTCTCTGTAGAGCCAAGCAGCATCAATAAGAGACAAAACTAAATTTATTTAGGAAGAGGCAGGGTGATTATAGAAAATACATTTCGGAATCTTTTATGACAATAGTATAATTGCACTGAATTTATGTCTCCATTGTACCTGTATTACATCTATATGTTTCTAATTAATATCACAGGTAAAGATGTAAGAGCAAAGCCTGAATTGATGGATGACCTCTGCCATCCCACGGGCCTCTATCCTGATTGGATTACAGCAGAGTAATGCGCTCAAGTCCCCTATTTTAGGAGGGACACCAGTAAGCTTGAGAGTATTCAGAAGAGATCAACCAGGACAAGAGGGAGCATTGAGATCATGGCTTTATGAGTATGGTCTGAAAGAACTGTTGACGTTCACTTTGATAAAGAGAAACAAAGGAAGTTCATCCAGTTCAATTCCACAAACATTTGCAAAAGTACTTTACTAGGCACTAGAGATATAATAATGAAAACAAATCAGTTCTTTAAGAAGCTTTCGTTCTGTCTTTAACATGAATACAGATAAAAGAGGAATGGGTAATTTGAGGAGAGAAAGACCACTAGGTGGAAGAGGATCAGTAAAGACTGCATAGCTGTCTTCAAGAAAGATAGAACCAGGATAGAAAAGCTTGCTAACAATCAGAGCTATACAAAAGTGGAATGGACTGCCTCAGGAGGGAATAGGTTCCCCTTCCCTGGAGCTCATCAAGCAATGGCTGAATGACCACTTGTCAGGTGTGCTGTCCTGGGTATTCTTTTGGGGGATGGATTGGACTAGATGATTGCCTGTGTGCTTTATAGCTTAGATGTATGACCTTAGGGTTGGAGTTATCTAATACTATAAAGATCAGATTGTCAACCACCCTATCTTACAGATGAGGAAACTGAGGTTCATAGAATTTAAATGCCAATAGTCCCACAGGTACTGAGCAAGAATGGTGACATTCAAATACAGGTGCTATAATTCCATATCAAGTGTTCTATTACACCACACTGCCATCTTGATTTTTATTCTGTTTATCATACAGAAATCATTTTTAATTATAAGCTCTAGTTCCATGTTCTTCATGTTTCTTCTATTGCACTTTGGATGACCTATAATTTTGATCGTTCTGAGATAATTATTTGCTATCATATAGCACCACTGAGAGAATCATAAAGTTTTGTTTTGATTTAACAAGGTGCTCTTTGGCAGAAGAAAGCTGGGGATCATTGGAAAGGCTGCAGTTTGCCAAATGTGATCCAACCTGAGCTCCACCATTCACTTTCTTTGTCCAATTTGCTATGCTTCTGCGCTGTTTCAAAAGACTGCTAGATCTGTCCAGTGGGCTACTTATCCAACTATATGCCATAATATGGACAATTTTTATTTTTTATCCCCCTTTTCCCAACTGGATTTCTAAACTGATGTCTTTCTAATTACCATCTCACTGAGGAGGCCTTGTAATATTCTGTAATGTTTCACAACTCAATGTAATAGCATAGTGGCGTCTACAAGAGGAACACCCAGAGAACCTTTAGTCACTGGAGAATCCCTCTACTACTTACATTCCATGTAGAAGAACAAATACTCAGTCAATTCCTGAAAAGTTATTTCTGAGCAAGCACCTGCAATAAAATCTTATGTGATTTGAATATCTGTATGACAGACAACTTGTTGGAGAGTAGTTTTTAAGGCAAAAGTTTTTTTTTTTTTGAGGGACTAGTTCATTTTATTTTTTTCCATATTAAACATATTTTCACATTAGTCATGTTGTAAAGAAGAATTAGAACCAATGGGAGGGACCATGAGAAAAAATAAACAGAAAAAAAAGAGACAGAGAGAAAAAGAATATGCTTCGATCTGTATTAGTTATCTTATTATCTATTAGTTATCTCCATAGTCTCTTTCTCTGGATATGGACAGTATTTTCCATCATGAGTCCTTTGCAGTTGTCTTAAATCCTTGCATTGCTGAGAAGAACTAAGTCTATCAAAGTTAGTCATTGTACAATGTGACTGTTACTGTGTACAGTGTTCTCCTGGATTCTGCTTATTTCACTCAGCATCAGATCATATAGGTTTTTCCAGGTTTTTCTGAAGTCTGCCTGCTCATCATTTCTTATAGCACAGTAATATTCCATTACATTCATATACCACAACTTGTTCAACCATTCCCCAATTGATGGGCATCCCCTCAATTTCCAATTCTTTGCCACCACAAAAAGAACTGCTGTAAATATTTTTGTACATGTGGGTCTTTCTCCCACTTTTATGATTTCTTTGGGATACAGACCTAGAAGTGGTATTGCTGAGTCAAAGGGTATGGGCAGTTTTATAAAGGCAAAAGTTCTTAACATGAGAACCATGAATGAGAGACAGAAGGGGGGAGACACAGAGAGAGAGAGAGAGAGAGAGAGAGAGAGAGAGAGACAGAGAGAGAACTATATTTCATTATAATTGGTTTCCCTTACATTCCTATTTATTTTATTTTATACATTCAAAAACATTCTGAGAAGGCATTCATTTTTTCACCAGATTTCCAAAGGGGTCCATTACACAAACAAAAGAGGTTAAGAGCACCTGATCTGACTACATTTTGTTCTGTTGAGTTTGTTTGTTTGTTTGTTTTTAATTAATAAATAAGAACATAGGAGGTTCTCAGTGTCTATATTCCTCAGTCACTGGGTAACTGTAAAAGTCTGCCACTGTAGAAAATCATCCATGAAAGTTTCCCTACTCCTTCTTCAAGTTTTGGCTAAGGATATATTTTAAGCACACATAAACTGTTCTCACATATTTTGTGGAGATGAGAAAGCCTTCTCATTCATCATTTTTTTCTTCAGTAAAAGCATCATCCATGAATTTTTTTCTTCTTATGGAATCTTATCCTCTGAGATGTCTTGAAAATTAATTCCTAGGTGCCTTCAAATTTGTGATGCCACCAGTACAGATTTCTTCAGGTCAAGACAAGACATTCTTCCTGATTTCATCTCTTTGAGCAACACTGCCTTTCCTTCCCTTACCTAGTATTTAGAGATCTGAGTCTCACTATTTTGTGTGACTATAGGAGTAAGAGTAGAGAATGGACCAATGATTTCATTAATATAGGAAAGTCTTGGGTAAAGAAATTCTGTTGACTAGAGTATTAAGAGATTAAGTGACTTGCCCAGGGTCACACAGACAATATATTTCAGAAGTTGGACTTGAACTCAGATCTTCCTGGCTTGAAGGCTAGTTCTCTATCCACTATGCCAAAGTGCCTTTTGTGAGACTAAATTTCTCATAATCTTCCATCGTTCTCCTTGGTATAATTTTGCAAGTGAGCTCTTTCCATAAACCAATATTGTCCTTGGTTGTTATTTCACTCCACTTGGCAAAGAGATCCTGAATTTGATGGACGAGGTGCTTTCTGGGCTCATTTGTCCACTTTGTGGTGGTAATGATTTTAAGTTCTTTAAGAAATGATGACAGAATCAATGTCTTCACTTTTTAAAAAATTTCTCACGTTACAGTCTATAATTTATTTAAACTGGCCATTTTAGAACTACTGTTATTGCAAATAATGTTTTCTTCTTATCTTTTTATCTTTTTTTCCTGAATTTAATGTGGATTTTAACCTTTGATATCAACAGTCAATGAGCTACCTGCACCTAACAAATTCCAAAGCTCTTCTTGAAGAAAGTACCAATGATTAATCTTAGGCTCTGGAAAGGGGGATAAAAAACATGTATTTCCCATGTTATGATATACAATTGAATGAGCTCATGGTCATTCAGCATATACTGTATGTCCCAAAAATTTTAGTGCAGTTTTTAAAAATTATTTTTATTTACCCCATTAAATGTTTCCCAATTATATGTAAAATATTTGCAACAATCACTTTTTAAAATTCTGAGTTCCAAATTCTCTCCTTTCTTCCTGCCAACTCTTCTCCTTGAGAAGGCAAGCAATTTTGTTTTGATTATACATAGAAGGACATGAAAAACATATTTCCATGTTAGTAATGTTGTAAAAGAAAACACAAACAAAATAAAACAAAAAAGATAAAGAAATTTTTATAAACTATCCTTCAATCTGCATCCAGAGTTCATCTGTTCTCTCTCTGAAAGTAGATAGCATTTTTCATCACAGGTCCTTTGGAATTGTCTTGGATTATTGTGTTGATCAGAGTATCTGAGTCTTTCACAGATGATCATCCTTTCATTTTACGAGGTACAATGTTCTTCAGGTTCTGCTCACTTCACTTTGGATCAGTTCACATATGTATTCATAGGTTTTTCTGGAACCATGTTGCTCATCATTTCTTATAGCACAATAGTATTTCGCCACAATTATATACTACAACTTGTTCAGCCATTCCCCAATTAATGGGCATCCCCTCAATTTCTAACTCTTTGCCACCACAAAAAGAGCTATCAAATATTTTTGTATGTATAGGTCCTTTTCTTTTTCTTTTTTAAAATCTCTATGGGATACAGATCTAGTAGTGGTATTGCTGGGTCAAAGAGTATGCACAGTTTAATGGCCCCTTGGACATAGTTCTAAACTGTTCTCCAGAATGGTTGGACCAGCTCACAACTCCACTAACAGTGCATTAGTGTCCCAATTTTTCCACATGCTCTCCAGCATTTGTCATTTTCCTTTTCTGTCATGTTAAAGAATCTGATAAGTGTGAGGAGGTGTCTTAGATTTATTTTAATTTGCATTTCTCTAATCAGTAGTGATTTGTAGCATGATTTCATGTGACTAAGAGGTTTGATTTCTTCTTCTGAAAACTGTCTATTCATATCTTTTGACTATTTATCAACTGGGGAAAGGCCTTATTTTTATAAATTTAGCTCATTCCCTACATGTTTGAGGAATGAGGCCTTTATCAGAGAAACTTGCTGCAAAAATTTTCCCCTAGTTTTCTGCTTTCCATCTAATTCTGGGTGCATTAGTTTTGTTTGTGCAAAAGCTTTTTAATTTCATGTAATCAAAATTATCTATTTTATTTCCTATAATCTCTTCTATCTCTTGTTTAAACTCTTTCCTTATCTATAGATCTGACAGGTACAGTTTCCTACACTCCTCTAATTTACTTATGACATCACCCTTTATGTCTAAATCATTTATCCACTTTGATTTTATTGTGCTACATGGTGTGAGGAGTTGGTCTCAGCCTAGTTTCTGCCAAATTACTTTCCAGTTTTCCTAGCAATTTTTGTCAGATGTAGAGTTTTTATCCCAAAGGCTTGGATCTTTGGGTTCATTTAACACTAGATTTCTATGGTCCTTTACTACTGTGTATTGTGTACCTAATATATTCTGCTGATCTACCACCCTATTTCTTAGCCAGTACCAGATTGTTTTGATGACTGCCACTTTGATGACTGGTCTGCCTTTTTTTTTAACTTTTTTTTATTAACTTCTTTGATATTCTTGAAGCTTTGTTCTTCTGGATGAATTTTGTTGTTATTTTTTCTAGCTATATAAAATAATTCTTATTTAATTGGTTTGGCATTGAATAAGTAAATTAGGTAGAGCTGTCATTTTTATTATACTGGCTCATCCTACCTATGAGCAATTAATATTTTTTTTCTAATTGTATAGATCTGTCGTTGTATGAAAAGAGTTTTGTAATTGTGTTCATATAATCCCTGGTTTGTCTTGGAAGGTAGAATCCAAAGTATTTTATATTGTCTGTAGTTACCTTAAATGGAATTTCTCTTTCTATTTCTTCCTATTGGGTTTTGTTGGTTGTATATCAAAATGTTAATGATTTATGTGGGTTTATTTTATATCCTGCAATGTTGAAGTTACTAATCATTTCAATTATTTTTAGTTGTTTCTCTAGGGTTCTCTAAATATATCATAGTATCATCTGCAAAGAGTGATAGCTTTGTTTTCTCATTGCCTATTTTATTCCTTCAATTTCTTTTTCTTATTGCTATAGCTAATATTTCTAGTACAACATTGAATCAATAGTGGTGATAATGCACATCCTTGCTTCATTGCTTACCTATTGGGAATGCTTCAAGTTTATGCCCATTACAGATAATGCTTGCTCTTGGTTTACTAAGTTCAGTTTTAAGACTGAATTTTGTGATACCCTATTTGTACACTTACTAAAATGATACATGATGGACGGGTGTAACACTTCTAAGTAGTCCACAAGACATTGACCATTCTCATTTCCTGATAGCAAGCCATATCCTCCAAAATAGTTTTCACTGACTCCCTTGCACCAAGAGAAGACCAGATGACCTCTGTGGTTCCTTCAAACTCTTAAATTATTTGATTGCTCAGGCATCAGAATAATATACTCAGCTCTGGTGCAGGCCATAACAAGGGAGTAGAAAAGCAGAGAAGGAACTGTGGTAGGAATAATGATCCAGAATACTTCACTTAGTTCTTTTGTTTTGGCTCTCAAATTCATTTGCATGATGGTGAGGAAGTCTCAGGAGAGCTGAATGGAACAACACTGCCCTAATCCAGATGCAGCTTTGAGCTGTTTCTGGGGAAGGAGATGGGTTGTGGGGATTTGTTGGGTAGAGTTCTAAAAATGTGTTTAGGGAATTCAGGCTGATAACCAAGGCTTTAATAAGAGTTAAAAGGAATCTTCTAGTCCCCAAATAAGAAAAAATTTAAAAACAAAAAACAGATTTAATCTTAGCCTAAGATTTCTGCTGGCTTTTTTAGATAGCTTGGCTGGGTATAAGGGTTCATATCCTTCTGCTATGCAATAAAAGACCTTTAGCCCTCCCTTACTAGGAAAAAGCTTACTAACTACTACATTGAGCACACAGTATCAGAGAGCAGCAGATAGCTCTGAAGAACCTTTAGATTTTGAGATGGTAACACCAAAGACTAATAGTAATGTCTAGTAGAAAACAGAGACTGCACACCCTCGAGAGACAATACAATGTTCAAAAAAGAGTAGCAAAGAATAGCATAATGGTATCAATGGAGGACTCATGTTTACCATGGCGTTTTATGTTTACTGCATGGTCATGTATGCACTCTGCGTATATGCTTGCGCCCAGTGGATATGGCAACTTGTGAGAAAGGGTAGCCCTGTGGAAAAGTGGGAATTGTCACTTGTATTACTAGTCTGTCTAAATGTCTTTTCCTTTGACCTGTATCCTTGTTGGTTATGTGGTAAAAATAAACACATCGGTGGGGGCTTATGAACTATAGAAGTAGGTTTTCATTAAAATACCTGACAGAAAAATGCAAAGTATGTTTAAGTCAAGGAGTAATTCCTTTCTGAAAAATATCTCCACATTAATTTAAGTTCCACCTAAATTAGCGTCTTGAGCTGAGGAATGAAAAATACCTGCATTCCAGCATTTGGTACTAGAAACACCAAAAGCTATTTTACACACATATGTATATATGTATGTTTTATGTATGTATATGTACATACACATATGTTATACACAAGAAATAGAAATGATTATTTTAATATCATAATTCTAGAAAGGGTATGAAAGCAAATCATCTGTTCCATTGCTTTCCAAGAGGACAAAACTAAAACATACTCATGAGTGTTTAAAGAATTTTTAAGACCTCCAGGGAAGATTCCACAAATTTGCTTAGTAAGTATTCCTAATGTTTTGCAGTTACCTAATCATATAATTTTAGTGCTAGAAGGAATCTTAGAGATCATCTATTCTCATAGAATGGCACCCCCTCATTTGCAGTTTTTAATAAATTCTTAGAAATTATTACCTAAAGCCTGAATCCTACATATATCAGGGTAAGCTCTTGTTTTTAATTCTCAAAGATTAAAAAAAAAAAGACAGGTAAACATCCACTGGGTAATATACTTTTCTACACTGTAATTCATTAGAAAACCACTCCAACCTGTAAAATGAATTTTAGTGACTGTGTCTACTCATAAGAATATTGTTCACTGTTTTTAGATTACTGTACCCTCAGAAAAAGAAGGAAATAGCTTCTTTTAACTCACATGTCTTCCATGACTGATATTTTAAATACTTTATATTATTCATATTTCTACTTAGAAAAATTTTCACAGTTAATTATTTCAACTAATATGGTAGTTTCCAGTCAAATAATTGTTTTGTTTACAAGCGGATTTTTTTTCTTTAACGCTTTATAGAAACTTCTTACAATCCTTCCTTCCTTCATTGCTGTTTCTTTTTAATACCCTGGCACTAAAAGTAAGAGGTAAGTGCATAATCTGTGCCCATGGGACACTTATTTATAGACTATTTAGTGTCTGCTTTAAATAACACCACATTGCTAATTAATTTACAAGCAATCACCAATTGCTAGTCTAAATACCAATAGAGGAAATACCACACTGATTACCAATTAAGTGTAGAACAAAGCACAGTTGTAAGGAAATCTCAAGATCTAGGCTTGATTCCCAGTTCTATGACTTAATAGCTCTGTGATCTTGAATAAGATTTGAGATTCAGTTTCCTTATCTTTAAAATAAGCATAATAACACTTTCACAATCTCATGGGGTTTTTCCGGAATACCAAATGATATGATAGATGGAAAGTTTTTTGTACCGTAAAGGACTACATAAATATAAACTATTTGTATAATTTTGTTCCTTTTGTTCCACCAGAATCTCACCCTGATGCCTCATTCTGGTGTGAAAGTGACGCTATCTCTGCTAACAGAGAACAAACTCCAGCAGGTTCCAAAGGTGGAAGGTCATTAAGAAAGGGCCTTGGCAATGGACTGTTTGTTGCCTGAGAACTGAGCTATTTTAATTCCCAAAAGGCTCATTATCAGGCAGGTCAGAAGATAATGAAGTTTGAGACCTACATCTGTGGAGGAAGCCCCTACAATTGTGAAGGTTTTCTATTAGGGTTTCTTTCTTGGGTTTGATCTTTATAATTATACAATGTATGAAGTACAAATCATTAAGAGGATTCTTGTTCAGGTTTGGGCTGGGGTGCATGGCCTCTGAATTCTAAGATTCCTCGATTTGAAGCCCATATGTAAGGTAGCTTTTCTCAGCAGTGAATGAGAAACACCCACTAGAGATTCAAGAAAGAAATTTATAATTATTCTACAGTTTTGTGGTTGTCCCTGAAAATGCTCTTTTTTCTATACAAGCTGATCTTCCTAAAGCAGAGTTCTGACCATGTTACCTCCCCTCTCCAGTAGTTCCCCACCCCTCCAGGATCAAATATAAAATCTTCTGTTTGCTTTTAAAAGCCCTTCATAAATTGGTTGCTTCCTACCTTTTTGGTCTTCTAACACCCTGCTTCTCTCCTCATATTCTACAATCCAGTGATATTACTCTTCCTCCCACATATACTCCATCTCTCAATTCCATGCATTTTTACTGGATATCACCCCTGACTAGAATTCTTTCCCTCATCTCTCCCACCTACTTTCCTTAGCTTCCTTCAAGTCCCAGCTAAAATCCTACTTTCTTTTTTTTTAATTTATTTTATTTTTAATTTATTGAATAAAACATCCATAATATAGTATAATTTAAAAAAGATGATTGTACGTGAAACTTCAAATCTGTTACGTACAACTTGCTGTTCCTTTTAAATACATAATAAAGTCCTCATGTAAATTTCTTTTTTTTCCAAATAGGTATTTACATATAAAATCATTCTATACATGCTTCCATTTATCAGTTCTTTCTCTGATAAGAACTGATAAATCCTACTTTCTGCAAGAAGACTCTCTTGATCCCTATTAATGCTTGCAAGTCGTGGCATCATCTATGTTTTGGTCCTCTTCGAGAAGGAAGGACAAACCACAGGACAATACTAGTGCCTTCTTGCTAAGATTGTCTCCAATTATGTTCAATCCAAACAGCTTCCAGATAAGGGAACCAACTGCTGTGGAGAAGGGACCAGCCAACCCTACCAACTACCACAGGTCAGGCAGGCCAGTCTGGGTGAAGCAGTAAAACACCCTGAGGAAGAAATAGGAGGTAACATATGGCAGGCAAGTTGAACTACCACCACCACCATGACCACCTTCTCCCTTCCCACCTCAGTGGAAGTAAGCCAGAGACCTGAAAGGCTTCCAGCCCAGTGCCCACAACCGTCATCCTTGGAAGTAATCCCTATGGAGATGCAACCAGGCAACCACTGCTGCGGGTGCTATCAATCAATCAATCATTATTAAGTGCCTACTATGTCTCTGGCATTGTCCTAAACACATCCTAAGGGGATACAAAAAAGAGGCAAAAAAAATTCCCTACTTTCAAGGAGCTCACTCCTTAAGTGAATGGTGAGTGCTACAGTCACATATATTGAAGAAAGAAAGAAGGAAGGAAGGAAGGAAGGAAGGAAGGAAGGAAGGAAGGAAGGAA